>NC_068398.1:32327632-32661564 GCF_023724105.1 Carassius gibelio | reverse complement strand
ACTCATGGGATCGAACTGGTTTACTGGTCCAAGTTTCCTATGGCAAAGTGAACTCCCTAAGGATGACATTAAGGTGGGAGAAGTTAAAGATGGAGACCCGGAACTCAAAAGGGCACAGGTTCTAATGACCAAGGAAAGGGAAGAGTGGTGTCTGTCAGATCGCTTGCAAAGGTTTTCAGATTGGAAGAGGGCAGTGAAAGCCATAGCAAGGCTCAAACGTTGTGCAAGGAGTGCGAAAGGTTTGGTAGAAAGATCCAACAATTCCACAACACTTGAAGAAAGGAAGGATGCTGAACAATTCATAATTCACATCGTTCAAGAAGAAGTGTTCAGTGACGAGATCAAGCATCTAAGACAAGGCAAGGAAGTTAATTCAAGTCTTTTCAACAAGCTGTACAAGTTAAGTCCGTTTATCAATGACCATGATGTCTTACGAGTGGGAGGACGATTGACACAGGCAGAGCTTCACTCTCATGTCAAGCATCCAGCCATTCTTCCTAAAGGACATCATATATCTCGTTTACTCATAAAACACTTCCATGAAAAGGTGCAACATCAAGGTCGTGGCATGACCATCAATGAAATCCGCTCCAATGGTATTTGGATTCTGGGATGCAGTAGCGAAGTTTCATCTCTCATCTACAAATGCATTAAGTGTAGGAAGCTGAGGAAATGCAATCAGGAGCAAAGGATGGCTGACCTGCCACCAGAAAGGATGGAAGCTACCCCTCCGTTCACCTATAGTGGCATGGACTGCTTCGGTCCGTTCTATGTTAAAGAGGGAAGGAAAGAGTTGAAGAGATACGGACTACTTTTCACCTGCATGTGTTCGCGAGCTGTTCATCTTGAGGTGCTGGATGATCTTAGTACTGATGCCTTTCTTAATGCACTGCGTTGTCTTATTGCTATACGTGGCAATGTAAGTCAGCTTTATAGTGATCAAGGTACCAACTTCGTGGGTGCAAAGGGAGAGTTCCTGAAGTTGATGAAGGGAATGGATCAAGAACGTGTGAAAGAGTTAGGCTGTACCTTTATCATGAACCCGCCTGCTTCCAGTCACATGGGTGGTGTCTGGGAGAGACAGATCCGGACTGTAAGGAGTGTACTAACGTCCATCCTAGACAAGTCTGCAGCAAGACTGGACAGTTCTTCCTTAAGAACATTCATGTATGAAGTAATGGCGATCGTAAATAGTCGACCATTGACCTCAGAGCACCTCAATGATCCTGTGGGACCAGAACCATTGACGCCGAATCATATATTAACAATGAAGTCCACCATCATTGCACCACCTCCTGGAGAGTTTGTGAGGGAAGATCTTTATCTTCAGAAAAGATGGAAAAGAGTTCAGTTTCTGGCAAATGAGTTTTGGACCAGGTGGAGGAAGGAATATCTGTTGAATCTGCAGCAGAGAAGTAAGTGGAATAAGAGCAGGAGAAACACCAAAATAAATGATATCGTTCTGCTTCAAGATGATTTGGCATCACGAAATCAGTGGAAGCTAGCTAAAGTGGTAGAAGTTTTCCCAGGATCTGATGGAATGGTGAGAAGACTTAAACTTCTTGTTAGTGATGCAACACTAGATAGCAAGGGTGCACGCACAAATAAGTCAGTCTACTTAGAAAGACCCATACACAAAACAGTGTTACTACTTGAAGCTGATTAAAAGGGTTAAGTTTGAAAAGTGTTTAACTGTGTATGTTAAACGTGTACAAATACTTATCCACTGAATGTTTATTAGTTCATGTTGAGTTACTGAGTATTTATAAAGTAAATTCTTTTAAGAATCACACATTGCGTGATGGTGGGAGTGTGTTTGCTGTTACAAGCTTTCGGAATCTATAATGTTTATTTCCACTAGATGGCGCTTGTGTACTTCAACACTCATTTATTTATAACTTTTTGATCAGTCTAATCTGTATATTTTTATGTTTCGACTATTTTATAATGCTTATTGTGATTTATATACTCAACTGTTGTATATTTGAGGAATATTTATTCTTTCTAAGAGTTTTCTTTGGTTATATTTTATTTTGCTCCCATCGTGCCTTTGTATGTCACTTCCTGTTTTGTCACGGAGAACGAGTCAGAACTGCGATCCGAGTTTCACAGAGCAATTCTGCTGATCATATGGAATGATGTAATCATTGCAAAGTTTAAAGTATTTCTATTTAGAAGTCATCCGATAAAGAAGCTTCAAGATAACCCCCTCTCTTAGCTCATAAGCAGGCAAAAGTGGTATGTGGATGTATTTTCTGTTTATGTACGAGTTTAAAGTCATGTGTGTTTTACATGTAACTGAATGTATGACATGTTTGTTGTATATTCACCCTTTTTTACTCAGTTCTACGGTGTTGGTGTTGGAGTCTAAGTCCAGAACACATTAAACATCAGTTAAAGAACCTCAGCCTTCGCGTCATGACTAAGGGCGGGCATAGAAGCAATCAAAAACAACAAAAAGAGCAATGATATATAAGTGCTATTACAAATCTCAGTTAGGTTAACACAGTACACGTAGCATGGGATTTTAACTAATATAATAAATAAAAAGAAAACAGATAGAATAAAAAATAAAAGAATAGAGCAAGCTAGTTAGAGGTCTTTACACATACACACACACATACATATACAATTGCATAATAAATTAAAAGAAAATAGAATACAAAAAGATTAGAAAGGTAGTTAGATTTTTTAAAGAATAGAATTAGAATAGTGAGTGTTAAAGTTAGAGGGTCAAATAAAGATGAAAAAGATGTGTTTTAAGCCGATTCTTGAAGATGGCTAAGGACTCAGCTGCTCGGATTGAGTTAGGGAGTTCATTCCACCAGAAGGGAACATTTAATTTAAAAGTCCTTAAAAGTGACTTTGTGCTTCTTTGGGATGGCACAATCAAGCGACGTTCACTTGCAGAACGCAAGCTTCTAGAGGGCACATAAGTCTGAAGTAACAAATTTAGGTAAATGGTTGCAGAGCCAGTGGTAGTTTTGTAGGCAAACATCAATGCCTTGAATTTTATGCGAGCAGCTATTGGAAGCCAGTGCAAATTGATAAACAGAGGTGTGACGTGGCTCATTAAAAATTAATCTTGCTGCCGCGTTCTGAATTAATTGTAAAGGTTTGATAGGATTGGCTGGAAGACCTGCCAAGTGGGCATTGCAATTGTCCAGCCTGGACAGAACAAGAGCTTGAACAAGGAGTTGTGCAGCATGTTCCGAAAGAAAGGGCTTGATCTTCTTGATGTTGAATAAAGCAAATCTGCAGGATCGGACAGTTTTAGCAATGTGGTCTGAGAAAGTCAGCTGATCATCAATCATAACTCCAAGGCTTCTAGCTGTTTTTGAAGGAGTTATGGTTGATGTGCCTAACTTGATGGTGAAATTGTGATGGAACGATGGGTTTGCTGGAATCACAAGCAGTTCTGTCTTGGCAAGGTTGAGTTGAAGGTGATGGTCCATCATCCAGGAAGAAATGTCTGTTAGACAAGCTAAGATGTGAATAGCTACCGTCGGATCATCAGGATGGAATGAGAGGTAGAGTTGAGTGTCATCAGCATAGCAGTGGTATGAAAAGCCATGTTTCTGAATGACAGAACCTAATGATGCCATGTAGACAGAGAAGAGAAGTGGTCCAAGAACTGAGCCCTGAGGCACCCCAGTAGTTAGATGTTGAGACTTGGACACCTCACCTCTCCAAGATACTTTGAAGGACCTATCTGATAGGTAAGACTCAAACCATTGAAGTGTTGTTCCTGAGATGCCTTTCACCAGTAGAGTTGATAGGAGGATCTGGTGGTTAACCGTGTCAAAAGCAGCGGACAGATCAAGCAGGATAAGTACTGAAGATTTGGATTCTGCTCTTGCCAGTCTTAGAGCTTCAACAACTGAGAGCAAGGCCGTTTCAGTTGAATGTCCACTTCTGAAGCCAGATTGGTTGCTGTCAAGGAGATTGTTGTGTGTGAGAAATGTAAAGACTTGTTTGAACACAGCTCGTTCAAGTGTTTTTGCAATAAAAGTAAGAAGAGAAACTGGTCTGTAGTTCTCTAAAAGAGATGGGTTGAGGTTGGGTTTCTTAAGTAGTGGAGTTATACGTGCCTGTCTAAATGATGAGGGAAAAACACCAGTGTGGAAGGAAGTTTTGATGTGAGTGAGTGCAGGTACAACTTCAGGAGAAATGGCTTGAAGGAGATGAGATGGAATTGGATCAAGCGGGCAAGTTGTAGGGTGATTAGAAAGGATGAGTTTTGACACTTCTGCCTCAGAGAGTGAAGAAAAGGATGCAAATGAGTGTAAGTTTGCTGGTGATTTGAGCTTGACTGATGGTGGTGTGGAAAATTGTGCACTAATGTGTTTAATTTTATTAATGAAAAACATTGCAAAGTCGTCAGCTATTAGAGATGAAGCAGGAGGAGGAGGAGGAGGAGGAGGACAAAGAAGTGAGGAAAATGTTTTAAAAAGCATGCGAGAGTTAGATGAATTGTTAATTTTGTTATGGTAGTATGTCCTTTTAGCAGAAGAGACATTAGCAGAGAAAGAAGATAGGAGTGACTGATACACAATAAGATCAGTAGTATTTTTGGACTTGCGCCACACCCTTTCAGCAGCTCTAAGCTTAGAACGGTGTTCGCGTAGAACATCAGATAACCAAGGGGCAGAAGGGGTGTTACGGGCTGGCCTGGAAGATAAGGGGCAAACAGTGTCTAAACAAGATGTAAGAGTGGAGCAGAAAGTATCAGTATCACTGTTAGCATCCAAAGATGCAAACAGTTTAGGGGAAGAAAGTGAAGATGAAACCATTGCAGATAGCCGGGAGGGTGAAAGTGTGCGTAGGTTACGTCGAAAGATGACATGTGGAGGGGTAAGTGATGTGTCAGGGATCATGTTGAGGTTAAGAGTGAGGAGGAAGTGATCCGACGTGTGCAGTGGAGTAACCAGAACATGATCAGTAGAGCAGTTTCGTGTATAAATAAGGTCCAGTTGGTTGCCTGATTTGTGAGTAGCAGTAGTTGACACTCGGTTGAGATCAAAAGAGGCAAGCAGAGTGTGGAAATCGTCAAACAGAGGTTTATCTAGATGAATGTTGAAATCTCCAAGCATAACTAGGGGAGTACCATCCTCAGAAAAGGTTGAGAGCAACACATCTAATTCATCCAAAAAGTTACCCAGTGGTCCAGGGGGTCGATAGACAACTAAAAAATGTATTTTAAAAGGGTAGGTAACAGAAACTGAATGAGATTCAAAGGAGCTGTTGATACCCAAAGATGGTAAAGAATTAAATTTCCAATCATTAGAGATGAGCAGACCAGTACCTCCACCTCTTCCAGTCAAACGGGGAGAGTGGGAAAATGAGAAATTATTGGAGAGTGCTGCAGGTGTAGCAGTGTCCTCTGGTTTGATCCAGGTCTCTGTTAGGACCATGAGATTAAGCTTTGAATGACTAATAATAGAAGTAATGAAATCGGTTTTGTTTACAGCAGACTGGGAATTCCAGAGACCAATAGGAAAAGAAAGTAGTGTATTAGCAGACATAGGTAAAGTATGCAGGCTGTTAAGATTGCACTGTCTACATTGTGTGTTGCATGGTTTACGAGTGGTAATGATAGTAGGGATCTGGAAACACATAGTAAGATTTGGTTATAAAGAAAAAACAAGGAAAAGTAAAAAGATTAATCAAAACAATACTTATATCCCCTGCCGGTGTCCCTGCCCGGTGGAGTCGCACGGTAGAGTCGATGGTCTTTATACTCTTTGGTCTTCACACGAGGACTGCTTAACTGGAGGGCTGCCGCGACCGCTGCCGCGATATACTAATCTTTTTTTTAACCCAACAAAACGGAAATTGAATTCAGCTGAACGTACTTTACTGTTTATTACAACAAAGGTCTAAGCAAGCGCACAACACTGACAACGTATGCGATAGAGTACGAGACCAAACGCAGCACGTCTCAACACAGTAAACAAACAAGTGTTTCCTAGCAACGACGACTGCGCTAAACACTAATGAGACAAGAAATAAATACACTTACGATCTGCTTTTAACTCCCGCTGATTTAACTGCTTCTCACAAAGGGTATTTCTTTACACTCTCTTGGCTGGTGCTTGAAATACAGATACAAATACTCGCTGTTAGCCTACATGAAAATTTAACACACATAATTATGAGGTTTTTGTATTATCTATTCTATATGTAATTAGGATATAAATTAATAAGCGTTTATTGATAAGAGCTATTTCATGTCTTTTCATTTACAGTAGCATAGTCGAGTAACTCGAGTATTTTTTTAAATAAGAAATCGACTAGCAGAAATCAGTACTCGTGCAACCCCTAATAAAAAGTGAAAGAAAAGAAAAGTGACATGACATTCTGCCAAGGATGGTGACCCATACTCAGAATTCATGCTCTGCATTTAACCCATCCGAAGTGCACACACACAGAGCAGTGAACACACACACACACTGTGAACACACACACCCGGAGCAGTGGGCAGCCATTTATGCTGCGGCGCCCGGGGAGCAGTTGGGGTTTCAATGCCTTGCTCAAGGGCACCTAAGTTGTGGTATTGAAGGTGGAGAGAGAACTGTACATGCACTCCCCCCACCCACAATTCCTGCCGGCCCGGGACTCGAACTCACAACCCTTCGATTGGGAGTCCGACACTCTAACCATTAGGCCACGACTTCCCTAAATATATATATCATCTCTGATATACCATCTCTGATTTGTTATTGGACAAAATGCAGGTGATACCGAAAAAAAAATTGTGTTCTTTCTTTAGCCCCGTAATGCGGAAGTGACCGCATATTGGATAGCGCTCTGCTTAAAGGGGGGGTGAAATGCTCGTTTTCACTCAATATCCTGTTAATCTTGAGTACCTGTAGAGTAGTATTGCATCCTTCATAACTCCAAAAAGTATTTAGTTTTATTATATTCATAAGAGAAAGATAGTCTGTACCGATTTTTCCCGGAAGAACACGACCGGCTGGAGGCGTGACGTGTGGGCGGAGCTAAAGAATCACGAGCGCCAGCAGGCTTTTGCGTTGAGAGCGTTTGGAAGCTGTGACTTTACGTGAGGACAAAACCAGCCAAAACAAACCGTGGCTAACAGTCAGATTCAGCGTATATTTATGATCCAGAATCAGATCCAGAGGCTGAAATTTAACAAGAGCAGCATCAGCAACAACGTCTCTTAAGTGGTATGTACTGAAACTGTATATATTTGTTTAGCGTTTTTAGAAAATGACTAAGTTCCACTTTGTTGTCTTTTTTTTTCTTTTTTTTTTTTAAGCTGTACATGTGGAAAGTGCAGTTTGATGACAACATCGCATGTTGTTTACTTGATGTGCTTACGCGCCGATAGCTAAGTTAACAACACAGAGATATTTGAAGCAGTTTTACTCATGCAGTTTGATGACAACATCGCATGTTGTTTATTGATGTACTTACACGCCGATAGCTAAGTTAACAACACAGAGATATTTGAAGCAGTTTTACTCACCGGATGCGGTTCCAACGATCGTGACCCTTTTTCGTTGGGACTGCATTATCCTTATAGGGGGGGTGAAATGCTATTTCATGCATACTGAGTTTTTTACACTGTTAAAGAGTTGGATTCCCATGCTAAACATGGACAAAGTTTCAAAAATTAAGTTGTACGTTTGAAGGAGTATTTTTGTTCCCAAAATACTCCTTCCGGTTTGTCACAAGTTTCGGAAAGTTTTTTTCGAGTATGGCTCTGTGTGACGTTAGATGGAGCGGAATTTCCTTATATGGGTCCTGAGGGCACGTCTGCTGGAAGAGCGCGTGCTCCCGTATAGCAAGGCTGAGCACAGACATTTTACTGTTTAGAGCGATTCACTGATCAGAGCGAGAGCGTCACGAAAAGTCTCAAAAGAAGTGTGTTTTTGGTTGCCAGGGAAAGACAACCCTGCACAGATTACCAAAAAAAAAAAAAACAGCATTAAGGGACAAGTGGATGGAGTTTATGTTTACAGAGCATCAACGGAGTTGTGCAAGTGTTTTTGTTTGTTCCCTGCATTTCGAAGATGCTTGTTTTACAAACAAGGCCCAGTTTGACGACGGATTTGCGTATCGTTTATTTCTTAAGGATGATGCAATCCCAACGAAAAAGGGTCACGATCGTGTGTTGGAACCGCAGGCGGTGAGTAAAACTGCTTAAAATATCTCTGCCTCCTTGTTAGTGCGTCCCCTCCCATGCAGGAGACCCCGGTTCGAGCCCCGCTTGGAGCGAGTCGTTGCTGCTGCTGCTCTCGTTCAGTTTCAGCCTCGGGATCTGATTCTGGATCATAAATAAACGGCTGAATCTGACTGTAAGCCATGGTTTATTTTGGATGATGGTTTTTCCCTCACGATAATGTCACAGCTTCCACATGCTCTCAACGCAAAAGCCTACTGGCGCTCGTGATTCTTTAGCTCCGCCCACACGTCACGCCTCCAGCCGGTCGTGTTTTTCCGGGAAAAATCGGTACAGACTATCTTTCTCTTATGAATATAACCAATCAATCAATCAATTACCTTTATTTATATAGTGCTTTAAACAAAATACATTGCGTCAAGGCACTGAACAACATTCATTTGGAAAACAGTGTCTCAATAATGCAAAATGATAGTTAAAGGCTGTTCATCATTTAATTCAGTTATGTCATCTCTGTTCAGTTTAAATAGTGTCTGTGCATTTATTTGCAATCAAGTCAGTGATATCGCTGTAGATGAAGTGACCCCAACTAAGCAAGCCAGAGGCGACAGCGGCAAGGAACCGAAACTCCATCGGTGACAGAATGGAGAAAAAAACCTTGGGAGAAACCAGGCTCAGTTGGGGGGCCAGTTCTCCTCTGACCAGACGAAACCAGTAGTTCAATTCCAGGCTGCAGCAAAGTCAGATTGTGCAGAAGAATCATCTGTTTCCTGTGGTCTTGTCCTGGTGGTCCTCTGAGACAAGGTCTTTACAGGGGATCTGTATCTGGGGCTCTAGTTGTCCTGGTCTCCGCTGTCTTTCAGGGCAGTAGAAGTCCTTTCTAGGTGCTGATCCACCATCTGGTCTGGATACGTACTGGATCCGGGTGACTGCAGTAACCCTCTGATCTGGATACAGACTGGATCTGGTGGCCACGGTGACCTCGGAACAAGAGAGAAACAGACAAATATTAGCGTAGATGCCATTCTTCTAATGATGTAGAAAGTACGGTGTTATGTGAAGTGTTTCCGGTTCCGGTTTACCTAATTAATGCAGCCTAAAAATCCTTTAACGGATTTGGATATTAAAAGCATATTAGTATGTTGTGTGTATGCCAGGTTAAAGAGTGGGTCTTTAATCTAGATTTAAACTGCAAGAGTGTGTCTGCCTCCCGAACAATGTTAGGTAGGTTATTCCAGTGTTTAGGCGCCAAATAGGAAAAGGATCTGCCGCCCGCAGTTGATTTTGATATTCTAGGTATTATCAAATTGCCTTGAGTTTTGAGAACGTAGCGGACGTAGAGGAGTATAATGTAAAAGGAGCTCATTCAAATACTGAGGTGCTAAACCATTCAGGGCTTTATAAGTAATAAGCAATATTTTAAAATCTATACGATGTTTGATAGGGAGCCAGTGCAGTGTGGACAGGACCGGGCTAATATGGTCATACTTCCTGGTTCTAGTAAGAACTCTTGCTGCTGCATTTTGGACTAGCTGTAGTTTGTTTACCAAGCGTGCAGAACAACCACCCAATAAAGCATTACAATAGTCTAACCTTGAAGTCATAAATGCATGGATTAACATTTCTGCATTTGACATTGAGAGCATAGGCCGTAATTTAGATATATTTTTGAGATGGAAAAATGCAGTTTTACAAATGCTAGAAACGTGGCTTTCTAAGGAAAGATTGCGATCAAGTAGCACACCTAGGTTCCTAACTGATGACGAAGAATTGACAGAGCAACCATCAAGTCTTAGACAGTGTTCTAGGTTATTACAAGCAGAGTTTTTAGGCCCTATGATTAACACCTCTGTTTTTTCTGAATTTAGCAGTAAGAAATTACTCGTCATCCAATTTGTTATATCGACTATGCATTCCATTAGTTTTTCAAATTGGTGTGTTTCACCAGGCTGCGAGGAAATATAGAGCTGAGTATCATCAGCATAACAGTGAAAGCTAACACCATGTTTCCTGATGATAAAACTAAAGACTTTTTGGAGTTATGAAGGATGCAGTACTACTCTATAGGTACTCAAGATTAACAGGATATTGAGTGAAAACGAGCATTTCACCCCCCCTTTAAGAAATAAACGATCTGCAAATCTGGCGTCAAACTGGGCCTTGTTTTTAAAACAAGCATCTTCAAATGCAGGGGAACAAACACAAACACTTGCACAACTCCGTTGATGCTCTCTAAAAATAGACTCCATCCACTGGTCCCTTAATGCTGTTTCTCTTTTGGTAATCTGTGCAGGGTTGTCTTGCCCTGGCAACCAAAAACACACTCCTTTTGTGACATTTCGCGATGCTCTCGCTCTGATCAGTGAACATCTGTTGTGCTCTCATTGCTCTGCTATACGGGAGCGCGCGCTCTTCCGGCAGACATGCCCTTAGGACCCATATAAGGAAATTCCGCTCCATCTAACGTCACACAGAGCCATACTCGAAAAAAGTTTCCGTAACTTGTGACAAACCGGAAGAAGTATTTTTGGAACAGAAATACTCCTTCAAACGTACAACTTAATTTTTGAAACTTTGTCCATGTTTAGCATGGGAATCCAACTCTTTAACAATGTAAAAAAACTCAGTATGCATGAAATAGCATTTCACCCCCCCCCCCCCCCCCCTTTAAACACTGGTTTTTGTTATAAGCCTAAACCATAAATATTTGACTGCAAGTCTATTAATATCTGTTTGCATGAACCTTAACTTTGAAATATTTTAACTGTTGCCCCGCCTTCTACTTCTCAAACCTCGTATTTTCTGTGATATAGGCCAGTGCTAAAAGACGGAGGAACATTGTGCTTCGCGACTCACCCATCGTTGGTAGAGGCGTGTACCACAGATTGCTTTGCCGATTGCGAAAGTTAAATTTGGTAAACGGTTTGCCTGACCCCCCACCCCCCGAGTGGAACTGGTACGGTCCAACCGCGAGCAAAACAGAGAAATGGAAAATCAGAGCAATGAGTATTTTTTATGTTTGTTCAAATAGATACAGTCGGCATCTAGTCATAGCTGGGGGCGTGGCGAGGGCGGAGTCGGCGTGGGGGAAAACACTGCGAGCATCGTGTGTATCTGAATGGCAAAATGCACTCATTCCCAGAGACGTAGAACAATTGTAGTCTCTTTTAACTTTAATATTCATATACACTAGTCCATATAGATATTTGATTAATTTTACAGCCCTAATATGTGTTCATTCAAAAATAGCCAAATCCCGTGACGTTCTGCTTTATACAGCAAGCTCTATTTTTGACTGGACTCCGCGATTCAATCGTTTCGCAAACACAGACGGGGTTAATTTTATGAATGAAAGTGTAAAAGTTCTGACACAAAACTAAGTTGTTACGTGTCCACATGCTTTTTTTAAGTGGGTTTATGTTCGACACTAGGCTAACGTTATATAGTTTTGCTTAAGGTAGAATGATAAGGCTAATTATATATGCATTCCACTTTCTGAAACAACCTTACACAGTTTTAATAACGTTAATAATGAACACAATGTTAATATAGCCTTCCTGTGATGAAATGCAGACTGCACACACCCAGGCTTAGTCTTGGGATTCCACAACTTCCCTTGATCATCCTCAAAACGTATTGCTTGTAGCCATTTTGTAATCCTTTCCGGCTCTGTATGTTTATTGGGAAGGATGTAGAACTTAATAATAATCAGACGCGGACGCAAAAACCCAAGATTGTAGAATTGAAAATTAAACTGAGAAACAATTATCCATTTGTGAATTATTCCAAAGAAATGGAAAAATGAAAGTTAGAAGCCAATTTTTCATTTTGTTAATTTTGATGGTGCAAATTGAACAAAGCACTGCAAAGCGTTACACGGACCTATACACGGACCATTATTGAACAAGATTATCTTGAATTGATTTACAAAAAACAAACAAAAAATAAAAAAATCAAGAGGCTCAGAGTTTTATAGATTTTTTTTTTTTAATGAGGGGAAAAATAGCTTATTAAAAATGAATAGATATTACATAATATCACAATTTTTTTTCGAAATTCTAAATAATAAACAAAAAATATTATTGAACAATAATATCTTGCATTGATTTACAAAATAAAACAAAAAATAAATAAATTAAATAAAAAAATGGAGAGGCTCAGAGTTAATAGATTTTATTTATTTTTTTATGAGGGGGAAAATAGCTCATAAAAATTGAATATCACAAAAACTTCTCGAAATTCTAAATAATAAACATATATATATATATATATATATATATATATATATATATATATATATATATATATATATATATATATATATATATAAACTATTAAGGGGCTCATAGATTCATATATTTTAATGTGAACAAATAGCTCATAAAAAGTGTATAGATATTACAATATCACAAAGTTCTAAATATCGAACAAAAAATATTTTCAAAAAAAGAAGCGTCTCATTGTTTAATAATTTGTAAAAAAAAAAATATATATATATATATATATATATATATATATACATACACATCCTTAAGATGTTTAAAACGAAGAAGACGAAATAGAAGAATGGACGATACAGTAATTTTATTCTGAACTCTATAACCTTAAAATGACATGAACTCATGAAAATACAGCCTGAGAAATATGATACAGTAGAGTAAATATGACATATTAGTTTTCACATATTTATCAGTGAGTGTGTGTGTGAGTGAGTGAGTGAGTGAGTGAGTGTGTGTGTTTAGTGTTTAATGTGACACAGAGACACTGAAGAGTTTGTATAATAAAGTCTAAATCCAGCGTGTAGAGGTCGAGTGAATGTGTGTGTGAATGTGTGTAAGTGTGTGAGTGTGTGTGTGTCAGAGACGCTGTAGAAGGACAGAGAGCCGCTCCACTCGTCCAGAAACACTGCCACTCTCTTAGAGGAGTCTGGAGCAACAAAGATACGAGTGTCTTTATCATTGTGATGAGCAATGAATCCTTGATCAGAGCATCTCAGACTCCAGGAGTTCACATTACGTCCAAACACACAGTCACCACTCCCTCGTTTCCTCTTGATTTCTTTATAACACACTGCTATTTCAGCTTCTCGGCTCCATTCAGTCTCCCAGTAACAGCGTCCAGTCAGACTCTCTGAACACAGAACCTGATAATAATGATCAAATCTGTCCGGATGATCAGGATATGACTGTGACTCAGAGACATGCGTCACCTTTCTGTTCTCCTCAGACAGAACGAGGTTTCTGTTTGCTGTGTTTTGATCCAGTGTGAGATCACAGGCATCTGAACACAACACACACACACATTACAACACACACATTTACAACTAAACTACAAACAACAAAACTGTGTTTCTCTGTGTGTGACTTACATTTGTGGAGTCCTGCTGTGATCCTGAACTCTCCTCCGTGATCCACACTAGAAAACACACACGTGATATTTCACTGTATTAGTGTCCCCACACAATTTTCTTTTGATGTGTTTTTCTTTCTTTGAGGTCATTTAGAGGGTTTCGGTTGAGCTATGTTTGTCTGTTCACTTCTGAAGTACATCCCTTCATTTCTGGATTTCTTTGTTGTGTTATAAATAAATCTGTTGTGTGCTTGTCATTGATTCATGAGTGAGCTTCCTCTGTTTATGTTCTGTACACACACACACACACACACACACACACACACACACACACACACACACACACAGACACACACACACACACACACAATTGTACACATTTGTCTCCTCATAAACCACACATGTCAGATCTCTCTCTCTCACACACACACACGCACACACCTGTATAACTGATGACAGGCGAAGAGCAAAGCTTGTAACCCAAAAAACACACTTTGTCACTCATAAAGTGTGTGCTGTGTCTGAGATGGTTTAAGTGCACACACACCTGAAAGACACACACGCACACACACACACACACATAAAGCTGCTTCACTCAGTGTGTGAGTCCTGAACTGAGCTCTTGTGTGCGCTCAAATACACTCACGTATCAAAATAACCATCTTTGCTAGTATCCTCATAAACAGTCCTTTATGTCTACTTATGTCTACCTTATGTCTAAGTTTTTTTGATACTGAAACTGATGGCAAAAATTCTGATATCATAAAAATAAGCAAAAATAACTATAGCTATAATAAATAACTATATTGATAATCAATGATAAATATTATCATGAAATGTAAACAAAACATACAGTGCCCTCCACAATTGTTGGCACCCCTGTTCAAGATGTGGTCGTGGACTTCTAAAAATTCAGCAACATAGAACCCAAATGAAAAAAAAGAGACAAATTCAACCTTTTATTTACGTACATTATTTAAGTACATTACTTGTCTTTGGTGGTAAAAAAATATATATATATAAAAATCACACATTTAAAAAAAAAAAAAAAGTGAAATCCTGTGTCCCACAATTATTGGCACCCCTAACAATTCCGCCGGAAAATGTAATTGATTTTTTTAAATATATATTTTTCTGTAGTTGCTAAAGTTGTTTCAGGGTATCTAGGAATTTTTAATAAGTAATTCATGACCTGGGGTATAAATATGACGTGACACAGAGGCCTTATTCTCTTACCCATTTGTCAACATGGCAAAGACAAGAAAACACCATTTAAGTAAGGCAGATGTGTGTCGACCTTCATATGTCAGGCAATGGCTACAAGAAAATAGCCACTTGCCTTAACTTGCCCATATCTACAGTCAGAGGAATCATTAAGAAGTTTAAAACAACTGGAACAGTGACAAACAAGGCTGGAAGAGGTCCCAAGTTTATCTTGCCACAACGCACAGTGAGGAGGATGGTAAGAGAAGTAAAATAAAGTCCTAAGCTCACGGTCACAGAATTGCATCAAAGAGTGGCATCTTGGGGTCACAAAGTCTCCAAGACAACCATCAGACGCTCTCTACATGCCAACAAGCTGTTTGGGAGGCATGCAAGGAAAAAGCCTTTTCTCACGCACACTCACAAACGTAAACGTCTTGAGTTTGCTAAGCGGCACTGGGACTTCAACTGAGATCGTGTGCTTTGGTCAGATGAGACTAAGATTGAGCTTTTTGGCAACAAACACTCTAAGTGGGACTGGCGCAAAACAAAAGATGAGTATACCGAAAATAGGGATGGGTATAGTTAAGGTTTGAATGGTATTACTACTCTTACCGATACTGCTTAATGGTCCGGTACTTCAACGGTATTCATATCGGTACTTTGTGTTGTGTGTGTGTTTTTTTTAAAGAAGAAGTTGAGAACAGAGTTAACATTTCTTTATTTTTTTTTATGTAAAATTAATAATGGGCTTGTCTAAGACCAGAGGTGTTAGGAGGAGTTGGTTGGTTAGTAGCTGCAGCTTAAAAAAAAAAAAAAAAAAAAAGATTGGCAATTGGCTATTTTGTAAACTAACTTGAGGTGCTGTGCATTTAAGTTAGCCAAATAAATGTTTACATTTACATACTGATTTTTCCTTATTTGGAATTTTAAAAACAAGTAGAAAATATGTTGATTTCATTTTCATTTTTCCCAAAAGAAATCAACAGAATTTCTACGTAAGGTTAGCAAACCAGGGCGATTTTACATTTATTTTAAATGACGTGAACACCGTTGATTCAACATGATTTTAGCATACATACCTGACGTATATGGGGCAACAACCAGAGACGAGCTAGGCAGTCGATACACATAATGCACTTTTGCTTTGACAGATTGCTTGTGTTTCCGCCCTTACATGCAAATATTTTTTTGCACTTATGACAACGAGGGTTGTCAGCATTAACTCTAGTGAAGTATAACCACACTTTGGAACGTTTTGTTCTCTTCGCCATTGTCACTCTTTGTATTAAGTGGGAGTTTTCGTACTGTTATGCGTGTACCGCGCTTGTTCTTGTTGTGTGTGTGTGTGTGCGTGTGTGTGTGTGTGTGCGTGTGTGACTGACAGCCTCCGCGGCGTGCATGCAAGTTCTTGCAGATCTCACAGACAAACGTCTTAATAATATCGCAAATTAGAAATGTTTGGTAAGATAAAATGTGCACGATAACATTAAGCAAATCTCTTCACCATCGTCACTCTTTATTATTAAGCAGGAGTTTACGTACAGTTAATGCATGTGCGTGCGCTCGTTGTGGTGTGTGTGTGTGTGACTGACAGACAGCCTCCGCGGCGTGCATGAGAGTTCAAGCAGATCTCACGGACAAGCGTCTTAATATGATCGCACATTAGAAATGTTTGGCGAGATTAAATGTGCACGACAACATTATTAAGCAAAAATACATAGTACATTATTATTTTTTATCTGTGATGCTGTGGGGCTGTTTCTCTTCCAGAGGCCCATGGAACCTTGTTAGGGTCCATGGCATTATGAACGCTTTGAACTACCAGGACATTTTAAATAAAAACCTGATGACCTCTGCCAGAAAGCTGAAGTTTGGTCGTCATTAGGTTTTTCAGCAGGATAATGATCCAAAACATGTGGCAAAATCTACACAAAAATGGTTCAGTAGTCACAAACTCAAGGTCCTCCCATGGCCATCTCAATCCCCAGACCTCAACCTAATCGAAAACCTGTGGGGCGAGCTAAAGAGGAGAGTGCATAAGAGAAGACCCAGGACACTGGATGATCTAGAAAGATTGTGCAAAGAAGAATGGTCTCTGTGTTCTCCAATCTTGTGAAATGTTATAGGAGGAGATTAAGGGCTGTCTTGTTGGCAAAATGGGGTTGTACAAACATCAGGGGTGTCAATAATTGTGGGACACATGATTTCAATTTTTTTTATTTTTTCTAAATGTGTGATTTTTTTTTTTTTACCACCAAAGTAATGTACTTAAATAAAAGGTTGGGGTTTTCTCTATTTTGCATTTGGGTTCTATGTTGTTGAAAAAAAGGAGAATTTTTAGAAGTCCACGACCAGTTATGGGGAAGTCATGGCCTAATGGTTAGAGAGTCGGACTTGCAATCGAAGGGTTGTGAGTTCGAGTCTTGGCCGGCAGGAATTGAAGGTGGGGGGAGTGCATGTACAGTGCTCTCTCCTCCTTCAATACCACAATTGAGGTGCCCTTTAGCAAGGCACTGAACCCCCAACTGCTCCCCGGGCGCTGCAGCATAAATGGCTGCCCATTGCTCCGGGTGTGTGTTCATGGTGTGTGTGTGTGTGTGTTCACTGCTGTGTGTTTGCACTTTGGATGGGTAAGGGTTGCCAATAATTGTGGAGGGCACTGTATGTCATGATCAGGGCTTGACATTAACTCTTTTGCTCATCAGTCACTGTGGCTAGTGGTTTTACAAATTTACTCGACACTCAGCATTTTCACTGGCCACAATTTTGTTGTTGGGAAATTACATTTTATATGACTGATTTTTTTCAGAAATACTTCTATCATCTTACATATTAAATTCTAACAATTTATTAATCATTTCACATAATATAATAAGATAATATAGGACTTTTTTATTATTAACTATGAAATGTTGAAAAAAATTCAAAGATAAGCTACTATGAAAGTTAGCCACCACATTGTGACGCAGGGCCTGTCTTTATGAATCAACAACTGAATTATTGACTCAAATTATTCAAAGACGTGAATCATTCAGTAATGAAACACCACTGTGTGTTGCTCAGATGTTCTGCTTCTGTTCTGCTGTGATCTCTGTCTGGAAATATTTTTATTCACCAAATCGAGCAAAAATAGTCAATGTTAGCAAATTATTAAATATTTAACTCATTCATTAAAATCACTAAAACATTTACCAATGAAAGTGGAATTAAAAAATATTTATTAGTTTAAGCCTAGATTTGTATACAAACAATGATTCATCACTCAATGAAAGACCACTAATTATTATTATATATATATGATTACACTATACTATATAGACTACATTATTGACTTATTTTTTATTTTAGTAATTAATACAGAGACAGGGTGTAGGTTTCCACTGAATGAAGCCTTAGCTTCACAATTTGTCCACTCCCTTCGTCAGAATCCACATCAATAAATCCACAGAACCACTCGTGAAAAAAACGTATCCGTTTACTCAGCATCAAAAAACATCAGGACAGCAATATTACAAAAAATAACAGTGATTAATTACTGACAAAAGAAAAAGAGAGAGAAAAAGAAGGGTCAAAAAACTGTGTGGCTCCACTCTCTGCTTGCCTGACGGTTCCACAATGACACCCTATTTTTTTTTTCTCATTCTTGCGAGAGTATCCCAAGCAATTAAAGGTACATGCGATTAAAGATAAAAATGTGATTACAGTTCTCTATTCCCAAAATATAACCAATGTAATATGCACTCTAAATTATCCATACAAATTCTAGATAATGACACAATTAACTCCTTGCATTACTGTAAATATTAACTTCATAAACCTGTAAATACTGTAATATTACCTTCAATTTCCTCCACAAAAATGAATAATGTAAATTACTATTTAACGCATAAATTAAAATGATGTTTCAGCTAACTGCATTTAGGCTCCTACACAGGGGTTTGGGCAAATAGCACTAATGACTTGTTTGAGAACTTGCAACTCGACTTGGGACTTATCTTTTTTGACTCGGGCTTGACCCGAGACTTGAATGCAAAGACTCAAGACTTACTTGTGACTTGCAAAACAATGACTTGGTCCCACATCTGGAAATGTGTTACCCATTCTCAGTGGGAAAGTGCCTAAGCAACATTGCTCAAAAAAGCTGCCCCGTGTATCAACAGCCTACCTGCTTAAAAGGCTACTTATTATGACCCTTTCTACAAGATGTACAATAAGTCTCATGTATCCCAAGAATGAGTCTGTGAAGTTTCAGCTCAAAATGCCCCACAGATCATTAGGGCCCGAGCACCGAGGTGCGAGGACCCTCTTGTATCTGCTTTGTTTATTATTATTATTATTATTATTATTCTTCTTCTTCTTCTCCCGAATGAATCGCATTTTTGAGGGCTTTAACATGCTCAAAAAGTCATGAAACTTTGCACACGCGTCAAACCTGGTGAAAATTTTCGTCTGATATAGGATTCAGAAGAGGGTGTGGCAAAATGGCTCGACAGCGCCACCTATACCAAGAAAATCAACAGCCTTCCAGCTATGTTTCACGTACATGCACGAAAATTGGCATGCATATGTAACACACCAATACCTACAAAAAAGACTCTTGGAGCGAAATTCTAAACCCAACAGGAAGTTGGTTATTTTTAATATTATGAGCATATTTTGTGTAATTTTGGTCATTTCCATGTGTTGTATTTTAACGAACTCCTCCTAGAGAGTTCTTCAAATCTACACCAAATTTGGTATGCCTAATCTAAAGGCCTTTGCGATGTTAAATTGCGAAGATCTTGAGTTTTTGTTGAAGGGCGTGTCCGTGGCGGCCTGGCGAATTTCGATGATTCGCCATGAAAAATTAAGTTGCTATAACTCAGACATACAATGACCAATCTGCCCCAAACTTCACATGTTTGATGAAACTCCGAAGCTGAACAGATTGACATGCCCATATTCAGTTATAGTCATAGCGCCACCTATTGGCAACAGGAAGTGACATATTTTACGCTGCGACGAACTACTCCTAGAAATTTTATGACATCAATGTCTTTTTTGTGGTCAGTCTAATCTAAAGGCCTGTGCGATGTTCAGTTGTGAAGATCTTTAGTTTTCGTTGAAAGGCTTGTTCATGGCGCCGCGACGAATTTCGATGTCTCGCCATGGGAATAAAAGATGTTATAACTCAGGCATAAAATGTCCGATCTTCCCCAAACTTCACATGTGTGATTAGAGTCCTGGCCTGAACAGATCTGCAGGCCAATATTCCACCGGGTGTGGCAGAATGGCTCTATAGCGCCACCTATACACTTTCAACGGAGTGCGCCTCGAGCTATGTTTCACGTACATGTTCAAAAATTGGTACACATATGTAACACTCCAATACCTACAAAAAAGTCTCTTGGTACGAAATCCGGATCCCAACAGGAAGTCGGTTATTTTGAATTTTCCCTTCAAAATTGGTGTTGTTTTTGCCATTTTCAGGGGTTGTACTTTAACGAACTCCTACTAGAGATTTATTCAGATCAACACCAAATTTGGTCAGTGTAATCTAAAGCCCTTTGCGATAATAAATTGCGAAGGACTTGAGGTTTCGTTAAAGGGCGGGTCCATGGCGGCCTGACAAATTTCGATGTTTCGCCATGAAAAAGGAAGTTGCTGTAACTCAGACATACAATGTCCAATCTGCCCCAAACTTCACATGTTAGATAAGACTTCTGCCCTTAACAGATCTACATGCCAATATTCAGTTATAGTCATAGCGCCACCTATTGGCAACAGGAAGTGACATATTTTACACTGCGACAAACTATTTCCAGAAATGTTATGACATCAATGTCTTTTTTGTGGTCAGTCTAATCTAAAGACCTGTGTGATGTTTAGTTGTGAAGATCTTGAGATTATGTTAAAAGGCGTGTCCATGGCGCCGCGACGAAGTTCGATGTCTCGCCATGGGAATAAAATATGTTATAACTCAGGCATAAAATGTCCGATCTTCCCCAAACTTTACATGTGTGATAAGGGTCCTGGCCTGAACAGATATGAAGGCAAATATTCCATTGGGTGTGGCAAAATGGCTCGATAGCCCCACCTATACACTTTCAACGGAGTGCATATGCACTTTCAATGGAGTGCGCCTCGAGCTATGTTTCACGTACATGTACAAAAATCGGTACACACATGTAACACACCAATACCTACAAAAAAGTCTCTTGGTACGAAATCCGAATCCCAACAGGAAGTCGGTTATTTAGAATTTTCTCTGCAAAATTGGCATAGTTTTTGCCATTTTCAGGGGTTGTACTTTAACGAACTCCTCCTAGAGATTTATTCAGATAAACACCAAACTTGGTCAGTGTAATCTTAAGCCCTTTGCGATGTTTAATTGCGAAGATCTTGAGGTTTCGTTAAAGGGCGTGTCCATGGCGGCCTGACAAATTTCGATGTTTCGCCATGAAAAAGGAAGCTGCTGTAACTCAGACATACAATGTCCAATCTGCCTCAAACTTCACATGTTAGATAAGACTTCTGCCCTTAACAGATCTACATGCCCATATTCAGTCATAGTCATAGCGCCACCTGCTGGCAGCAGGAAGTGTCAATGTTTTACACTGCAAATAACTACTCCAAGAAATTTTATGACATCCAAATTTTATTTTGGTCAGTCTAATCTAAAGTTCTTTGCAATGTTAAATTGTGGAGATCTTGAGATTTTGTTAAAGGGTGTGTCCATGGCGCCATGACAAAATTTGATGTCTCGCCATCGGAAGAGAAGTTGTTGTAACTCAGGCATTAAATGTTCAATCTTCCCTAAACTTCACATGTTCGATAAGAGTCCTGGCCTGAACACATCTGAAGGCCAATATTCCATTATAATGACAGCGCCACCTGCTTACAACAGGAAAATTGGCAGATATATGGAATAAACTTTGACATATTCCACTTATATTTCTGAGTTTAAATGCATATTTCTCACCGTTCACATATCTACTAAAGCCACTTACTGCCGGTGAGCCCGGGTGCGAGGGCCCGTTCATCGCTGCTTGCAGCTTTAATTTATTATATAATTTTGAAAATGCCTATTTTCAGTGGAAGCAGAAGCAGGCTGTTTCTGTTCATAAGTTACAAAAACACTGTTGGTTATAACTGTGAAGGTAAACAGCTGGGAAAGATATTACATGTAAATATTAGATTGGTTTATTAAGTGACAACAGCATAATATTCAGTACCTAAATTGATAAAAAAAAAAACCCGAACTGTTCGGTTCGTCACACACTCATTTAAACTGATTTAAGCTTTGTCAGTTTAAACATTTAAGAGCCAGAGGACACAAGCTCACGTGCGCAGTTTGAAGATTTGTGTGTTCTTATCCGAAGTACGCAAACCCACGCCTTAGAACGCATGCAAATATAAGCTCTCTCTGAAGAATTATGTTTAAATGGACAAATGCACACAAAAATTGTGTCAAAATGCCAGTTTTGGTAAGTATCCTACAGCAGACAGCCGGCTGAACATAGGTTAATTTTATCAGTGCATTCTCTTAAAGTGAGTTATATTAATCGAACACCAACAACAAAGAAATCACACACTGCTCTTGATTTAAAAAGCTTTTGTAACTTTAATAAAGAACAATCATTCATTTATACAGTCAAATATTCGATGCTGTTTTACATTTGATTACTTTATTCAATTTCTGTTCCTAAAAACTAATGCTAGACCTCTCTAAAAAAATTAAAAATAAATGAAAATCACAGTTTATTTTGTGTTTCTATTTGCATCTTTACTCTGTTGTATTTGTGCTGTTGCTCGTACTTAGATTTTTTTTTTTGTCTTTTTTTAGGATAGTTTCTCCATAAACAGCACATACTAAACCATACCAAAACTGTGACTCTAAAACTGTGAAACAAACCGAACCATGAAAAACTTGAACCGTGCCACCCCTAATATCTATGCTGATAATATGAACCAAACAGTAAAACAAAAGCAGAAAATCACTCACTGCTCTGGACTGAACAACGTCTATAGCTGTGATAAGAAATTTCTTACTTGAATGCTTTTAAATGCTCTAGCATGAAGATAAACATGGCGGATTGTGTTTGGTTCACTCACGGTGAGGTCTCTGCTAATACAGCAGTATCTGTCAACAGTCGTGGGTGGGGCTTGTAAAATGTGATGTCACTTTAAGGATTTTGTGATCGGCTTGCCCTGAGAAAATGCTTATGATTTATGGAGATTTAAAAAAAAGAAAGGAGCGGGTGGATTTTTATCATTATAGGGTGGTTGTGAACACACACACTGCCAGCAAACATTTGTGTCCAAACAACATGTAAAAGTGAATTACTTAAAAAGTGAATAGTTGGCCTTTAAAGGAATCTGTAATAGAATCCCACCTCATTAAAACATTGCTTCGCTGGGTTACTTCTCAATTTACCTGAGTTTGTCCAGATGTTTGAGTGAATCAGAGAGCAGCTTCGCTCCTGAATCTCCTGGGTGATTGTAGCTCAGGTCCAGCTCTCTCAGGTGTGAGGGGTTTGAACTCAGAGCTGATGCCAGAGCAGCACAACCTTCTGCTGTTACCATACAGCCAGATAATCTACAACAAAATTTTCATGTTAGTTTGCTCCATTTTTAGAGATATAATCAATTGAATAAACAACAAACTTCTTCTATTGGTGGCCTTTGATTTTAATGAAATCCCTGTGCTGCATGACACATAAGAGTGAACACACAGTACACTCAAGAGTGCACTCATAGAGTCCCTAAGCCATTTTTGCATAGTCTCAGCTGTGTGCTTAGTATCATTGGGTCTCCATCACTAAGTATGAGTAGGCACAAATTTGTGAATGAAACCTGCGTATTAATGTTTTCACGAACAAATCATGATTCACTAAAACTTTCGTACTAAAATGTATTCTAAATTTAAGAAAAAATATAGGAACAACTGAAAGCACAAATATATATATATATATATATATATATATATATATATATATATATATATATATAATCACACACTGTCCAGTCTTAATCCATATAATCTATACAGTGGCATGCAAAAGTTTCGGAACCTCTTGCATGTTATTTTTTATTTAGTACTAAGTGATTAAAGGGGGGGTGAAATGCTCGTTTTCACTCAATATCCTGTTAATCTTGAGTACCTATAGAGTAGTACTGCATCCTTCATAACTCCAAAAAGTCTTTATTTTTATTATATTTATAAGAGAAAGATAGTATGTACCAATTTTTCCCAGAAAAACACGAGCGCCTAGAGGTGTGACGTGTGGGCGGAGCTAAAGAATCACGAGCGCCAGTAGGCTTTTGCGCTGAGAGCGTTTGGAAGCTGTGACACAGATCCAGAGGCTGAAATTTAACAAGAGCAGCATCAGCAAATGCGTCTCTATGTGGTATGTACTGAAACCTTATATATTTGCTTAGCGGTTTTGGAAAATGACTAAGTTCCACTTTATGTCGTCTTTTTTTTTTTTTTTTTTAAGCTGTAGTTACATGTGGAAAGTGCAGTTTGATGACAACATCGCATGTTGTTTACTTGATGTGCTTACGCTCTGATAGCTAAGTTAACAACACTGAGATATTTGAAGCAGTTTTACTCACCGCATGCGGTTCCAACACACGATCGTGACCCTTTTTCGTTGGGACTGCATTATCCTTAAGAAATAAACGATGTGCAATCAGAAATGCAGGGAACAAACAAAAACACTTGCACAACTCCGTTGATGCTCTGTAAAAATAAACTCCATCCACTGGTCCCTTACTGCTGTTTCTATTTTGGTAATCTGTGCAGGGTTGTCTTGCCCTGGCAACCAAAAACACACTCCTTTTGTGACTTTTCGCGACGCTCTCGCTCTGATCAGGCTGTGCTCAGCCTCTCAGTGCTCTGCTATACGGGAGCGCGCACACTTCCGGCAGAAGTGCCTTAGGACCCATATAAGGAAATTCCGCTCCATCTAACGTCACACAGAGCCATACTCGAATAAAACTTTCCGAAACTTGTGACAAACCGGAAGAGGTTTTTTTGGAACAAAAATACTCCTTCAAACGTACAACTTAATTTTTGAAACTTTGTCCATGTTTAGCATGGGAATCCAACTCTTTAACAGTGTAAAAAACTCAGTATGCATGAAATAGCATTTCACCCCCCCTTTAATGACGATTTTCATTTTGGGGTGGAGTATCCCTTTAAGAACCAAGGGTTCCCAAACTTTGGACTATATGTAAACATATTTTATCTAAAATTTCTTAGGAGAGTACTAAATAAGAAATAACATGCATTTTGTATGATCTCTTTTATTTTTATAAAATGATATACATTTACACAGACTGCAAGGAATTCCCAAACATTCACATGCCATTGTATGTAGGCTATATAGGGAAAGCAGGCTGATTTGAGGCTGTGGGGAAGTTGATCCACCCCTTGTTTCTAGACAGACTTTTGGTGATATGATCACAAATGTAAGAGGAGTTATATATGTTACTCACCCTGTGATAGAGAGATGCCCATGGAATACTTGGTAACTATATTTATTTATTTATTTATTTTGCTTTCTGTATGTTTAATGACACTTCTTGTGTCTAAATATTTACAGAAAAGTAAAAAAAAAAATAATAAAAAAAAATAATATATATATATATATATATATATATATATCTCATCATGCGTGTGTTTGTGCTTTAGAAATTCATAACATGAGGGTTGTGACGAGTGGGGCATCACTGACTGTGGAAACTTTACACTGGACCTCAAGCAACGTTGATTGTGTGGCTCTCCTCTCTTCCTCCAGACTCTGGGACCCTGATTTCCAAAGGAAATGCTAATTTTACTTTCATCAGAGCACATAACTTTGGCCCACTCAGCAGCAGTCCAGTCTTTTTTGAAGTGAGACGCTTCTGATGCTGTCTGTTGTTCAAGAGTGGCTTGACACAAGGAATGTGACAGCTGAAACCCATGTCTGTGCGTAGTGGTCCTTGAAGCTCCAGCTTCACAATCCTCTCCAGGGTGCGGTTATCCCTATTGCTTGAACACTTTTTTTTTCTACCACATCTTTTCCTTCCCTTCGCCTCTCTATTAATGTGCTTGGACACAGAGCTCTGTGAACAGCCAGACTCTTTTGCAATGACCTTTTATGTCTTGCCCTCATTGTGCAAGGTGTCAATGGTCATCTTTTGGACAACTGTCAAGTCAGCAGTCTTCCCCATGATTGTACAGAACTAGACTGAGAGACCATTTAAAGGCTTTGCAGGTGTTTTGAGTTAATTAGCTGATTAGCGTATGGCACCAGGTGTCTTCAATATTGAACCTTTTCACAATATTCTAATTTTCTGAGATACAGAATTTGGGATTTTCCTTAGTTGTCAGTTATAATCATCAAAATTGAAATAAATGTTGAAATATACAACAATATACAAACATTTGAAATATATCAGTCTGTGTGTAATGAATGAATAAACAAGTTTCCTTTTTGAACGGAATTAGTGAAATAAAACTTTTTGATGATGTTCTAATTATTTTAATTGTAATTATTTTTAATAATTATGATGATGCAATATTAGACCCACATGAGGGTGCAGAGTTTTAAGCATTGGTCTCCCATATAAACACAGTTAAAACCACACATATAGCAGCTCAATAGCATGATCAAAATATAATTAGATCGTTTTTGGGTAGCCTAATTGTATGAAAAACAGTAGCCTAAAAACATTCAGTATAAACGCACACATACCATAGCTTAAATCACAAATATATACTACAATTATATACCATTACTCTTTTAATAAAATTCAGTGTGAATATCCCATATTTCCACCACAATACAATGGTGCAGTGAGTGTTACAACAGTAAATACATGGTAAATGATGGTAATTTGTAGATTGAAAAAATTATAACATTAAAACATAATAAACATTATATTTTACATTTATCGAACTCTTCATATCATTTTTATCGAGGATAATTATATTGCCCAGCCCTAGGGGTGGGCTATATGAGCTAAAATTCATATACACTGTCCAGACGATAACCATATTATATTGTAATATAAGTAAGAAAATTACAGTAAAAATATTTTAACCTTATATAACTAGGAAAAGTCTTTTTTTATGGTGCCATTGTTTTTCTCAAGAAGTGCAACATGAGGTAAGCCTTTAGGAATTTAATAAATTATTTTAAATTAAATATTGTGTGTTTGAGTTGGCCAGTGGTTCCCAAACTGTTTCTGCCGGGCCCCTGTTTTGTAGGGAAAAATATTTTCAAGGCCCCCACCCCCTTTTCTTTTTTATAGGAAAGTCCCTTATATTAAATTGTATTAAAAATACAGTTAACACTGTAATATTGTGAAATATTTTCAGTTTAATTATCTATTTGAATGTTTTAACATATTGGCTACTGTATTTGTGTGATCAAAGCTGAATTATCAGCATCATTACTCCAGTCTTCAGTGTCACGTGACCTGGTTACTATTTTTGAGCAAACTTTTTTTTTTCATTATTGTCTTATGAATATTTGAAATGGTCCTTTGTTATGTAACTCAATATAACTGATTCATCAGTTGCACCATCTACTGGTCTGTTGATACAAGCACAACGAGTAGCATCTGCCTGCACAACCAGAGGCTGCATTTTCAGGACCGCAATCCTAGGAACGCATTTCTAGGACCCTAGGTTTTTAGTGTCAACTCCATCTACCGAATCAGAGGACCAGCGAAGATGGATGACAATCAGAGTGTGAGTATCAAATGTCAATCAATTATTATTTGTTCAACATTAAAAAAAAAAAAACTGCGATGCATTTCATTGAAAAGTTAACATAGCCAAAGTGTTTGGGATTTGCTAAATAGTCTTGAATGCATATAGCCATTAGCCTCTGATTTGTTTTACAAATCTGTTGCATGACTGGTAAGTTTGTGTTGACTTAGTGACAGCACAATAAACTGTAGCACATTCGTTGTGAAAACTTGTTAATTACTCATTGTTTTTCCATTTTAATTAAGTTAAAATAATCTAAATGTTTTAACTGTCATGTGCTCACAGTCAGCCTGTTTAAAGTTACCCCACAATACATTTTATGAGTACGTCTCTTTTTTTAAATAAAAGTTTTATAATGTTTATTCAGACATATTGAGAGATAGTGTTCCTGTGGCTCAAGTAGTAGAGCCTTGTGTTAACAGGGCAAGGTTGTGGGTTCGATTCCTAGGGAAAATGTTAGCATTATTGCACGTTGCTTTGGATAAAAGCGTCTGCTAAGTGTATACATTATTATTTCAATTTAATTTACATATGACATTTTAATAGTAAACATTACAGAGAAGCCATCATAATAATTACTTGTTAAAATACCACGTGTTAGATTATGTCATGTTTTTGGCTACGTTCATTTAGCCGGTACAGCCTAATGTTTCACTGGTTGTCTCATCTATCTGTTTTAAATTATTTGTATATTTTATTTTATTTTTATTGTGTAGAGATCTTGCTCAGAAAATTGATCCTGGCAGCTGGACCGAGAAGACTGGGCATGATATTGTGGTGAATAATATATTGCATAATAAAATATTTAAATGTCATATGATTGCCAGTAATCTACATTTCATATACAAGAGATGTGATAAAGAGGACAGCAGCTGATGTTTCATGTATCACTTATATTACCTTTTGTTGATTATAGGGCTTGCCACGCCAGATCTGTGGAAATTACTATGGGATTTTTATGCTTATGGTAAAGTGTCCTTTGTTTTTACACAATGTCCAATCTATCCTTTAAACATTAACAGTATTTCTGTTAACCCAGCATCAATTATGTTCTCCATTTACTATTTCAGTGAAGTTGAAGAATTTAATAGGGTGTTAGAGAAACAATTGAGAAAGAGGGGAGAGAATCCAGGTGGCAGGTAGAGATGCTGCATATATCACAATCATAGACTGTATAAAAACATCTTGATGTGCGCTTTAAATATTTAAAGGTCAGGAAAAGTCATGTCAATAATTTATTTCTATTTAGATTTCTTGCATCTCTATTATTTTTTCCTCAGGTCAGATGGGCTTCATTGATATGAATTTTTCAAGAACCTTTGTTCCCGTTTTTCGGTCCTCCAAATCTAGGGTCCTGGAAATGCGTTCCTGGGATTGCGGTTTTCCGATTCGGTAGGTGCCGCTGTCACAAAAAACTAGGGTGTGGAAATGTGGAAATGACCTAGAAACCTAGAAATGTGGTCCTTCATCTGTGTTCCTGAAATTGCAGCCTCCGGTATTACAGACGGATAATATTGAGCACAAGCGGGTACAGAGAGTAATGTTGAGGTAATTAAATTATGTCAAATTAATATTTTGCATTCAGTTATTTACTTATCAGACAAGTGGCTGCATGATAAGTGGGATAGTTATGCAGTGTAGTCTTTCACCCTGCAGAAGTTTTTTTGCAGAATAATCTGCTGACTGTACACTATCCCTCAGTTTGGGAACCACTGGAGTAGGCGATTTGCGCTCTATTAGTTTGGTCTGTTACAATGATCTCTGTGTTTGATTACTAATGCCTGTGTAGTACAGCCTTGCACACAGAAGACTTAAGTACCTCAGTATGTTGAGTTGACAGTTTGGGCTCTTCAGTCCAGCACAGAGCTGCTTCAGTCCTGAATCTTGGAGGTCATTTTTACTCAGGTCCAGCTCTCTCATAGAAGAGTTTGATGACTGTAGAGCTGAAGCCATGATTTCACAGTGCTGATCAGAAAGATTACAGTCTGCCAATCTGAACAGGATCATGAGAATCAATTCATTACATACACACTGTATACATATGAAATTAAACTGTACATTGTCTCATGTTTTTGAGAAGTGTCTGCATCTCGTGATGTTCACAGTTATCTTGTATAAAGTTAATGACAACATATAGATTTAGTAATGATGAATCATTGATAATGGCTACATTCAATAACTGTATAGATAAAGCATTCATGATCAGAGTTACCAATTACAGGTGAAAGTGCACTTATAAAAGTGCAGGGCAAAAAAAAAAAAAAAAAAAAAAACCTTGAACCTAAAGGTGTATATATATATATATATATATATATATATATATATATATATATATATATATATATACACACATACAAAATTAAACTGTATACATTGTCTAATGTTTTTAAGAGGAAAGGGTCCACATCCCATTGTGATTTTTTACAGTTATCTTGTATTAAGTTAATGACAACACCAAATATGGATTAACTAATGATGGATCACTGATAATGGCTACATTATCTTTGTTTTCAGTCAATATATGTATAGATAATGAAGCATTCACGTTCAGAGTTACTAATTACAGGTGAAAGTGCACTTATAAAATTGCAGGACGAAAAAAAAAACCTTGAACCTAAAGGTATAATAAAGGTATATATATATATATATATATATATATATATATATATATATATATATATATATATATATATATATATTGTATTCACTCACACATTATTACTAACATATTTATTAATCATTGTGAAAGTCAAACCTCAGTATGTTGAGTTGACAGTTTGGACTCTTCAGTCCAGCACAGAGCTGCTTTCCTCCTGAATCTTGAAGGTCATTGTGACTCAGGTCCAGCTCTCTCAGAGAAGAGTTTGATGACTGTAGAGCTGAAGCTATGATTTCACAGTGCTGATCAGAGAGATGACAGCTTACCAATCTAAACAGGATCATGAGAATTAATCTATTACATACACAGAGGTGGGTAGAGTACCCAAAAACTTTACTCAAGTAAAAGTAAAAGTAATTCTAGAAATATTTACTCAAGTAAAAGTAAAAGTACTAGTCTTGAATAGTTACTTGAGTAAGAGTAAAAGAGTATCGGATAAAAAATCTACTCAAGTAGTTAGTTACTAGTTACTTTGGGTCATATATACGGAGCCTATTTTTATTTAGATATATAGATAAAATGTATGTAATGTGTGTGTGTGTGTGTGTGTGTGTGTGTGTGTGTGTGTATAAATGTATATATTTCATCAGCCTTTACTCCAATTTATGTAATTTATTATAAAACCCTGTCTGTTTACTTAAGTAACAGAGATGTCATGCCATAACATATTTTTAATACAACTGACTTTATATTAAATGTGAATTTAACATTGAAAGTTAATGTGATATAAATATTGCTACTAATCTTTCATTGTTCAGAAAGAGAGCAAATAACATTTACATTATTAAACATAATTTCCACTGACAGTCTAGAGTTCAATCACTCTCAGAAACTCCCATTAAAATCACTGAAACTGTTAACACTGTGAAATCAATATCTTAATTATAGATTCGTACACACATCTGCACTTTGTTGTTTCTGACGAGAGAATTCGCCAGAAAGAGGTAGTCAGTCAGTGAGCGAGTGAAGGAAGCACCGGCATTTCAGCGAAGACTCATCGGAACACCTCTGATTGGCCATTGCATTCAAAAGCTCAACAGAACCGTGTGTGATTGGTTAATGTGCAGCGCTGTAAAAACACGTCTGTCTCTGGCTCAGCGCCAGCAAGCGACCACGGATCTGAATTTAGCAGCTGATGATATGACTTGCTGAACGTACTCGCACTGGTGTGATTGTATTAAAATTAATAAAATCTTAATCGGCTATTTTTTGTCTTTTGGAAGATGCATTCAACTTGAATCCCCTATGTTATAAGCCACACACGTACAACAAACTAATGTAACAGTGGTATCATGTACTGTAATCGAATGTAGCCCAAGTTATTACCTGTTAAACAGTGGACAGCACACGCGTTCATCTAATAAGGATCTCCATCGCAAGCAAATAATGGCTTTTGCAGATTTGCTTTCAATTCATTGAAGTTCCATAGCCCCGTTTTCAACGCTGCTAATATTCTTAAACGTTACAACTCTGAGTGAACCGCTTCAGAGCTCAGCGCGTGCAGCATGGAACTGAACGACTCAATCAAACTGATTCATGAACCAATTCACTCGTTTGCCAATTGGTTTCATCAAGCCTTTGAACAGAATTGACTCAAAAGAATGAATCATTCGCGAATGGGCATCGCTCATTGCCCAGAAAAAAGTAGACGGCGCGTTTGGAATAAACTGAAGCATTTATAACATTTATTGCATGAAGATAAAGTAACGAGAGGGGCGTCGCCCACAGTAACGAAGTAAAAGTACAGATTTTTCCCCAAAAATTTACTCAAGTAAGAGTATAAAGTACCCATCTTTAAATATACTCCGAAAAGTATTAGTTACCATGAAAAATTACTCAAGTAAATGTAACGAAGTAAATGTAACTCGTTACTACCCACCTCTGTACATACACACTGTATACATACAAAATTAACTGTACATTGTCTCATGTTTTTGAGAGGAAAAGGTCCGCATCCCATTGTGATTTTTCACAGTTATCTTGTATAAAGTTAATGACAACATCACATATGGATTAACTAATGATGGATCATTTATAATGGCTACATTATCTTTATGTTTTCAGTCAATATATGTATAGATAATGAAGCATTCATGATCAGAGTTACTAATTACAGGTGAAACTGCACTTATAAAAGTGTAGGACGAAAAAAACATGAATCTATAAGTATAATATATATTGTATTTACTCACACATTATTACTAACATATTTATTAATCATTGTGAAAGTCAAACCTCAGTATGTTGAGTTGACAGTTTGGACTCTTCAGTCCAGCACAGAGCTGCTTCAGTCCTGAATCTTGCAGGTCATTGTGACTCAGGTCCAGCTCTCTCAGAGAAGAGTTTGATGACTGTAGAGCTGAAGCTATGATTTCACAGTGCTGATCAGAAAGATTACAGTCTGCCAATCTGAACAGGATCATGAGAAACCCATTAGATACACACTGTATACATACAAAATTCATCTGTGTACAATTTTGCCAACGAAAATATAAAGGCATAGTGAAACTGTTCTTCTCGGTCTCCGAGCAACACACAGCCAAAAAATTAGTTTGAAAGTAAGCTTTGATTGTTCCTAATAAACTGTTTAACTGCTCCCCCAAGTGAATATTAAATTATGTTGTGGGATAGTTAAATATATTCTTAATAAACTACAAACATAAAATTATATAGATTTATTTTGTTCTCACATTCTTTCTTGTAACACCTCCCTCTCAGTGTCACAGCTGAATGAGAGGCTCATTATGCAGCTCATTATGCAGGCCTTTGTCTTCTCAGGTGTAAATCACAATGATATTCATGATAGTTGACGCCCACTCGCATATGACTTTTACCAACAAAAAGTGTCTTAGAAAATTTAAATCAATATATTGTTTTCTGTGAGTAAACAAGATGATTTTCACATAATTTAGAAAGAAAAATTCTAGGCTACAAGCTCCAGTTCTCAACAGTCCCGGGAACCAAAGTAATGTATGTGTTTTATGGCCTTATTCAAGTAATTTAACATTTTTCGCAATTTCACTAACCATGCATAACATTTTTTTTACATGTATGCATTTCACATATTATTATAGCCCAGTTTGTGCTGATTACAGTAATATTAGACTTTACCCATTTAGATATTTATAAGAAACTGAAAAATGCACAAATATCAGGGCATGACAAAACTTCTCCAGGCCCCCAAAAAAACCTTAGACTCCAGAGGGTTAAAGGGATAGTTCACCCAAAAATGACAGTTATGTGATTAATGACTCACCCTCATGTCGATTTAAACCCGTGAGACCTCTGTTCATCTTCGGAACACAGTTTAAGATATTTTAGATTTAGTCCAAGAGCTCTCAGTCCCTCCATTGAAAGTGTGTGTACGGTCTTCTGTCCATGTCCAGAAAGGTAAGAAAAACATCAAAGTAGTCCATGTGACATCAGAGGGTCAGTTAGAATTTGTTGAAGCATCAAAAATACATTTTGGTCCAAACATAGCAAAAACTACGACTTTATTCAGCATTGTCTTCTCTTCCGGGTCTGTTGTGAGCGCGTTCAAAACACTGCAGTGTAGTTATATCCGGTTCGTGAACAAATCATTCGATTTAACCGGTTCTTCTTAGTGAACCAGTTGAACCAGTTCACCAAAACGAACTGAAGCATTTGAAACGGTTCACGTCTCCAATACGCATTAACCCACAAATAACTTAAGCTGTTAACTTTATTAATGTGGCTGACACTCCCTCTGAGTTCAAACAAACCAATATCCCGGACTAATTAATTTACTCAAACAGTACACTGACTGAACTGCTGTGAAGAGAGAATTGAAGATGAACACCGAGCCGAGCCAGATAACGAATGAAAGATTGACTCGTTCTCAAGTCATGAACCGTTTCTGTCGGACGCATCTGATTCGAGAACCAAGGAGCTGATGATACTGCGCATGTGTGATTCAGCGTGAACTAGGGCTGGACGATTATGGCCTAAAATCAAAACCTTGATTAATTGAACATTTTACCTCGATTACGATTAATGAATGATTATTTTGTTTCTGTTTTGTTTTTTTGCCCTCATAGTTCACTGACAAGGTTTGTACTGTAAATATGATTGACTATCAGCAGTTATTTTATCTATGTTCGTAACATTTCTTACTAGGGTTGGGTATCATTTGAATTTTATCGATTCCAATTCTTATCGATTCCTCGTTTCAATATAAAAAAGTCAAATATTTAGATTGAACATTTATACAAAGCATTCTGTTGCTTCATGTGCGCTGCACACAAATATGCTATAATAAGTTTTGATATTCTAAGCTACTTTAGTGATGAATCACAGGACAGCGCTGACAACTAGTTTCTGTGTTCCTCTGTATACGCGATCTTCACATCTACTGTTTATATGAGTGTTTGTGCCACAATGCAGCTGCACGAACTTGGTAGCTCGATATAATAATACACATCCAACCGTCTAATAGCTTGAATGTCCAAACCATAAAACAAATACAACTGACAAAGTTTAGTGAAGACGCAAGGCTCACCGCTCACGCGCCATCAGTATGTGTTGAACCGGCATTCACCTCCGTGTTTTGCTTATATGCCACTGACTGGGGAGCAGAGTCCTGTGGCTACACACGCGCTAGTATGCTTTTAACGGGGAAGTGTTAACAGGATTAAAAAACCGAAATAACCGACATGGGAAAATTACGTCAGTTAGAGGTTATGAATTGAAATACTTTTCGATTAATCGTCCAGCTCTAGCGTGAAGCTGACTGACTCACAGCGCGTCTGAACAGAACTGGTTCTGTGCTAATGTTATGAACACGGGTAAACCAAAAGCTTGAAAGAAGGGCAATCATCGCCAATGATGCCATTATGTCAAGCGCAAAATAACTGGTTAACCCGTTTTTTTCAACCGGTTTATATAATTGAACTGTCCGAAAGATCCGGTTCGCCGAAAAGACCGAACTTCCCATCACTACTGGTGATCCGAAAACCGATGCAACTGGTTCATGACGCAAGAACGAGTCAATCTTTCATTCATTATCTGGCTCGACTCAGTGTTCATCTTCAGTTCTCTCTTCACAGCAGTTCAGTCAGTGTACTGTTTAAGTAAATTAATTAGTTGGTTTATTTTAACTCAGAGGGAGTGTCAGCCATATTAAAAAAGTTCACAGCTTAAGTCATTTGTGGATTAATGCTTATTGGAAACGCGAAATGTTTCAAATTATTCAGTTCGGTTTGGTGAAATGGTTCAATAAGATCTGATTACATCGAGTGATTCGTTCGCGAAACGGACATCACTAAACTGCAGTGAACACACTCACAACATACCCGGAAAATAAGACAATGCTGAATAAAGTCGTAGTTTTTGCTAATTTTGGACCAAAATGTATTTTCGATGCTTCAAAAATTCTAACTGACCCTCTGATGTCACATGGAGTACTTTGATGACGTTTTTCTTACCTTTCTGGACATGGACAGTATACCGTTCACACAGCTTCAATGGAGGGACTGAGAGCTCTTGGGCTAAATCTAAAATATCTTAAACTGTGTTCTGAAGATGAACGGAGGTCTTACGGGTTTGGAAAGATATGAGGGTGAGTCATTAATGACATAATTTTCATTTTTGGGTGAACTATCCCTTTAATTTCTTGGTGAACATTTTGAACTAATTGGGTGAATCATTTGGTGTGTTGAACCATTGGCTATAAGTGTGTTGGATTTGAAGCGGCGCTGCACAGAGAGAGCCCACCAGAGCGATTCAAAAGTATAAGGAGCTCTCTATAGCTCCTGCGGTACTTTGATGTAACACACAGATCGGTCTGATGGTGATGACCCGCTTAAAGTCGAATAAGCCTAATGATTCAATGAACCATTCATAAAGAAAAATGTACTTCACTCCTGAATGAATCAGACAATTGAACAAGTCAAACAAATGAATAAATGACTAATTCATTAAGACATTTATCACCACCTACTGACAGCTTTAGTTTATTATTTAGAGTATCATTTTATTAAATAAATAATTTCATATTTCCAAAGGTAAAGTTCACCCACCCAAAATTTACAATTGTGTCATTGATTCATGGCCAAAAGAGTATATGTAATAAATTTGATCAAACAAAATATTTCTTGCCGAAGCTACTTATAGCTTTTTGTAATCTCTGTTTGATGCTTTACACAACAATGACTTTAAATTATCTTTAGGGATGTAACGTCACGCCAGCAGAGGGAGCCCTCTCCCGAGTACTGACTGTGTTCCGCTCCCTCTGCTTCACTTGTACTTCCTGTTTGTGTTAGATATAAGCATGGCCGCAACCACTATCAACTTAGGGAAGCCAAGATCTACACCAAGCTAGATTTGAGAAGTGCCTATAACCTTATCAGGATCAGGGAGGGTGATGAATGGAAGAGGGCATTTCTGACCACTAGGGGGCACTATGAGTACCAGGTTATGCCGTATGGGCTAGCAAATGCACCTGCGGTATTCCAGTCATTCATGAATAAAATCTTCAGGGACCTCTTGAACAAATTTGTGATTGTCTACATTGATGATATCTTGATCTACTCCAAGTCTGAAGAGGAACACAAGGGTCATGTCAGAACAGTACTTACCAGGCTGTTAGAAAATCAACTCTATGTCAAGGCAGAGAAATGTGAATTCCATGTATCAAGAACCTCTTTTCTAGGCTACAATGTCAGCCATCAAGGTGTGGAAGTGGATCAGTCCAAGATCAAGGCAGTCACTGAATGGCCACAACCCACCACCGTGAAGGAGCTTCAACGCTTTCTAGGATTTGCAAATTTCTACCGACGTTTCATAAGGAACTACAGTATCACAGCCACACCATTGACCTCATTATTGAAAGGAAAGCCATCCAAGTTGAAATGGACTGATCGAGCTATACAGGCATTCGCTAACCTCAAGAACAGCTTTTCCTCTGCACCCATCCTTAAGCACCCTGACCCCAACTTGCCTTTTATTTTGGAAGTTGATGCCTCTGATTGTGGGATCGGTGCAGTGTTCTCTCAACGCCACGGACAACCAGGCAAGCTCTTCCCATGAGCTTACTTTTCCAGAAAACTCATGGATGCTGAACGAAACTATGATGTCGGAAACAAGGAGCTACTGGCAATGAAGGCAGCCATTGAAGAATGGAGGCACTGGTTGGAGGGTTACGCTCACCCCTTTCAGGTAATCACTGATCACAAGAACCTTGAATACATAAAGAGTGCCAAAAGATTAAATCCTCGCCAGGCTCGCTGGTCCTTGTTTTTTACCAGGTTCCACTTTGCAGTGACTTACCGCCCTGGCAGTAAGAACAGTAAGGCTGATGCCCTGTCCAGAAGGCATGAACGATCATCAACCCGAGTCTATCCTGCCACCATCCATCATAATAGCACCAGTCACGTGGGACATAATGGAGGAGATTCAAAGGGAACAACGCAACGAACCTACGCCTCAAGGCTGTCCTGCTAGTCGACACTGTTCCATACAGGATTCGACCAAGAGTCTTACAGTGGGTCCATTCTTCACTATGTTCCGGACATTCAGGTATCTCTCGCACACTACACATCAGGCAGAACTCTTTCTGGTGGCCTGCTATGGTCAAGGATGTAGCTAATTACGTCAAGTCATGTCCTGTGTGTGCACAGTCAAAACCCCCCAAGGACCTCCCATCAGGTTTACTGCAACCCTTACCCATACCACAAAGACCTTGGTCACACCTATCGATTGACTTTATCACTGATCTTCCCCCATCTGAGGGTTTCACCATGATCCTTGTAATAATTGACCGCTTCTCTAAGGCATGTCGACTCATACCGCTAAAAGGACTTCCCACAGCTATGGATACAGCTCAGGCGATGTTCCACCAGGTCTTCAGGATTTACGGAATCCCTGAGGATATTGTCTCAGACCGTGGAACACAGTTCACATCCCAGGTATGGAGAGCTTTCTGTAAACAATTGGATATCAATGTCAGTTTAACTTCAGGTTACCACCTTCGATCGAATGGACAAGTGGAGAGATTGAATCAGGAGATCGGCAGATACCTAAGATCCTACTGTGGACGTGAGCAGCATCGATGGTCGGAGTTTCTTCCATGGGCAGAGTACGCTCAAAATTTGCTAAGACATTCATCCACAGGTCTTACTCCATTCCAGTGTGTGCTAGGATACCAACCCCCATGTTCCCGTGGTCTGGAGAACCGTCACTAGTACCTGCAGTTGACGACTGGATTCATCGGAGTGAGAGGGTATGGGATAGTGCCCACGTACGTCTGCAAAGGGCCATCAGGAGTCAGGAAATTCAGGCCAATCGAAGACGTCGTACACATCCCCCCTATCAACCAGGACAAAGGGTCTGGCTCTCCACTCGGGACCTCAAGTTGTGGCTGCCCAGCAAGAAGCCCACGGTATGTTGGCCCATTTAAAATTTTGAGACAAATTAATGCGGTCACTTATGAACTGGAGCTGCCTGTTAATTACCGTATCTCTCCCTCCTTCCATGTTTCCCTCCTGAAACCGTTCCACCCGAATACTGACCCCAACGTCGAGAACCGGGAGCCACCTCCACCGCTGGACATTGATGGATCTTATGCGGTAAAGGAGTTGTTGGACTCCAGACAAAGAGGGGGTCAGCTTCAATACTTGGTGGACTGGGAGGGATACGGCCCAGAGGAGAGATCTTGGGTGGCCGATCACGACATACTGGATCCCTCGTTAATTCAGGAATTTCATCGAGCCAGACCCGATCGTCCAGCGCCGCGACCACGGGGACGTCCTCGTAGAGCGCCAGGAGGCGCTCGTAGGGGGGGGGGATTCTGTAACGCCACCCCAGCAGAGGGAGCCCTCTCCCGAGTAATGACTGTGTTCCGCTCCCTCTGCTTCACTTGTACTTCCTGATTGTGTTAGATATAAGCATGGCCGCAACCACTATCACGTTGCGAAGTATTGCCAGCCTGTCTGCCTTACCGAGCGTTTTTCCCATTGCCATAGTTTGCCTTATTGTGTATGATTTTTGCCTGGTTTCCCTGTTACCGCCTTTGGATTTGCCCACTGTCTTGTTGTTTGGATTGGACTGCCTATCTGTGTACGACTTTCTGCCTTCTACGATTACGACTCTCTGCCTACTGTTTGGATATGTCTGCTGTGGATGTTATTAAACTGAATATGGATTCTAACGCCGCCTCCGCGTCATTACAAGGGATTAATTTCTCAGCCAAATTTGATGTGCAAATATTTTATCAATTAGATTAATTAATCACCATATCATGTAATTAATTAGATTAAAAAAGAATTGCTTACCTGTCCTGTTTAAAAGTAATATTTTAGTAACATCATGTGTAGTAACATATGTAACTTAATTGTGGAAAAAGCCTTATTAGTTGAATAGTGTCATTTCACTTTTATGAATAAGTGTTTTCTTCATAGTCTAGTATATTCATAATATATCATTAATAAATGTTAACACTCACAGAGCTTTTCTGCAGTTCCCCACAGCAGGGACCAGTCTCCATCGACCCTCTTTTGCTTTGATGGTGTACTTTTTTAGGTCTAACACATCCAGCACCTCCTCTGACATCAGGATCATGTTTGCCAAAGTTGAACATTGTGCAAGAGTAAGAAATTTACTTTTTGCTTTAGATTTTAAAAGAACCTGCACTTTTTCAACAAGAGAGTTATCCTTCATCTCAATCAAGCAGTGCGACAGATTCATCCATCTTTCAGGACTGACATTGCTTTTTTGACCTCGTTTGAGGTTTTGGATTATTTTCTTGAAGATCTCTGGGTTGTTCTCTGTGTGTATCAGTACATCCTGTAAGAGTCTTTGATTGGACTCCAGTGAGATGCCATGAAGAAATCGAAGGAAGAGATCCAGGTGTCCATTTTCACTCTTCAAGGCTTTATTCACTGCTTCCTTCAGAAACACATCCAGAGAAACTTTCTCACACTGAGTTCTGGACTTTCCTGTCAGGAACATTTTCAGAACCTCACTGTTTTTGTGTAAATAGCAGAAAAACACATACAGTGCTGCAAAAAACTCCTGAAAGCTCAGATGTACAAAACTGTAAACCTTCCTCTGATAAATCACAGATTCCTCTCTAAAGATCTCAGAGCAGATCCCAGAATACACTGAGGCATCAGTGACGTCTATGCCGCTCTCTGTCAGGTCCTCCTCATAAAACATTACATTGCCCTTCATCAGCTGATTGAAAGCCAGTTCAGCAAGTTTCACAATCACTTCCCTGTTGGACTGCAGGAGTTTCTCTGGATCTCTCTCTTCATACTTCTGGTTCCTCATCTTTGTTTGAATGAGCAGGAAGTAGATGTACATTTCAGTCAGAGATTGAGGGATTTCTGCACTGAGATCTTGTTTCAGGATGTTTTGAAGCACAGTAGCTGAGATCCAGCAGAAGACGGGTATGTGAGACATGATGTGGAGGCTTCTTGCTCTTCTGATGTGTGAGATGATTCTGCTGGCTTGATGCTCGTCACTGATTCTCTTCCTGAAATATTCCTCCTTTTGTGGGTCATTGAATCCCTGAATCTCTGTCACACGGTTGATGTAGTTGGAGGGGATCTGATTGGCTGCTGCTGGTCTGGTGGTGATCCAGATGAGAGCAGAGGGAAGCAGATCTCCTCTCAGGAGGTTCGACATCAACAGACCCACTGATGAAATCTCAGTCACATCAGAAATTTTCTGACTGTGTGTAAACATCAGTGAAATTCTGCTTTCATCCAGACCATCAAAGATGAACACAACTTTACATTCATCATAAATCTTTGAGTCCAGATCTTGAAGTTCAAGATGAAAGTCAAGCAGAAGTCTGTGAAGACTATACTGATGATCTTTAATCAAGTTCAGCTCTCGAAATGTAAGCACAAACATGAAATCTACATCCTGATTGGCTTTTCCCTCGGCCCAGTCCAGAATGAACTTCTGCACAGAGACAGTTTTTCCAATTCCAGCGATACCTTTAGTAAGAACAGTCTTTATTGTGTCTTTCTTTCTTCTCATCTCCTCATATCCTGGTTCAGGTAAGTTATTAAATATGTCATTGCAGTTGATTGGATAGTCTTGGAGTGTCCTGTAACTTTTCTCCATCTGTAGCACTTCATGTTCTTCATTCACTCCTTCACTCTCTCCCTCTATGATGTACAGCTTTGTGTAAATCCTGTTCAGGAGGGTTTGATTCTCTTGTAGTTTGATTCCCTCAAATAATCTCTCACACTTGTTCTTCATGCTGGTTTTGTGCTGGTCTTTGACTCTCTGTAGATAATTAAGAAGTGGTTGTTTAGGTTGGAGCAGCACATCTGTTTCTGTGTCATGATGACTGAAGTGGTTCTGATAGCAGGAGGATGTGCCAGTCTGTGAGGACACATGTCTGATCTGGTCAGCTCTCCAATCACTGTAAACACACCAAAAAACAAGCTGTATATTTAAACGATTCTGTCAATGTGAAATTAAATCATCTAACCCATGTGACATATGTCAATTTATTTCTGTGTAAACAGACATCTAATAAAGAAATGTCAGAAAGAATCACAGAAGCATAAAACACTTGAGGTGTAACAAGAGTGGAAGCAGCACAGAAGCTGCATGTATGCAGAGCAGAATTATGCTTTCCCACAACATTGTTTCCAACTTATTCCCCCGGTTTTTAAGCTAGCTGCTTTAGAACAAATCTATACTGAAAAAAGCACTATACAATTAAAGTTGAATTACATTTCTAACTGGTATTAAGATACATTTTTGGTGATCCAATCACAAGGGGTCAGTGATAAAGACTGTTGGGAAAGCAATTTAAAACATTCTGATGCTATCAGATCACTGAAACCACACATGGAGGTGGTCAAAACACATCGCATGTAAATAATATCCATCCTGAATGTGTTCCTGACAGCAGTAAAGCACCACCTATTCACCACCAACTCAATTAACATCCTGAATTATAATCAAAATCACAGATGCTTTCTATAATCTTTTCATTCACCTAATGTTCCGTTCACTAATAATTACATTATTCATGATTATACTTACTTAACAGGGTGCAAGTGCACTGTACTTTTACTGAACATGTGTGGGTTGTTTTTCATGGATACATTGTAGGATGCTGGAGACTCTTCTCTCTTCCTCTTCCTGCTGATGATACTGAGAAAAATACATTTTTAAACAGTTTGACTAATAGTAGTATTTGAAACATATATAGTCACAGAGAGAAAACAGATGTTTTATTAATTTATTTCTTTAACAGGATACAATATTTAATAAATTACAAATTAACTGTAGGTCACACCAAATAAAGAGCAAATAAAAAAAACAGTATTAAACATTGTTTAGTATTAAACAATGTTAGGTTTGCTTCAGTAATGTATGCCTAGAAAGGCTAAATATGTTGTTTGGTAGTAAAGTTGTAGTGAAGAAGGACATCATAGTGGAGGAAAAAAAAGCATTTAGAACAAACAAGAAAATTTAATTACATTGACTTGAATCCAAATATTCCATCATTTGCATCTTGTCCTTAAGCTTTATTGTTATGTGAATATATCAACTAAACTTCTTTAGCCTTTTTATGGTCCCATTTTGGGTTGAATGGTATATCAGCTTGTAGCAGGCACAAGAGGACAGTGCCACAATTTTTACTGAACAGTCCCTCCAGAAAAACACGATTATGCGATCGCCTGATTTATTGCATAATCAGTCAAAAGAGGGCATATTTATGCGGGGGTTGCATTTTTTCAAATACGCCGCATGAATTGCCGATTTCAGCAAGCAAAATATGCGGGGCTAGCATGATTTCATAATCCCTGTATTTTCATTCCAAAAAACTCACAGAAAGTAGAAAAATGTTGTGTTTACTTCACACAAGTAAAGCGCCATTTTTCCCCTATTGCCATGGGAACCTTATGAAGTGACGTAATTACGTGACCATCATCTGCAAACCCCGCAGTGAAACCAGGGTGAAACTTGAAGTGCACAAATCATTCTTTTCTGCCAACAAAAATAAACGCGAAATACCGCGCGAAGCAGTTTCCTGATTTGTTACATGACAGTGGGGGCAAATTATACTGCGAGAACTTGCGAAAACTGCGATTTGGTGAAATAGAGAAAAAAAGGTGATTCCCCCAACACCCCGTTCTCACTAGGCTACCAACAGTGTTAGAGGCTACGCAGTTATATTTTCATTTTCACAGTGGACTGTTGTAGTTTCATTCAAAAGTTGATGCAACATTACAGTTGTAAGATTGCACTTTTTTGTTACAGAACAGTACCAAAAACTTACAGTTGTAATTATATTAGTAGTATGTAAAATAATTTACGTTGCAGTAAGAGATTGCAACTTAAATATTCCGTGATTTAGTATGCTTGCTTATCATAGGAAGTAATAAGAAATTACTCTTTACATTAAGGTAGTAGCCTAGTGAGAATAAGGTGTTGGGGGAATCACCTTTTTTTTCTCTCTTTTTTCATCGCAGTTTTTGCAAGTTCACACAATTACATCGCATAAAATTGCAAAAATATCCTGCATATTCCATCGCATTTTTTTATAAAACGTTCCACAAAATCAAGGATTTTTGCCCGCAACAATCACAAAAAAATCTGCGTTTTTCTGGAGGGACTGACTAAAGGATAGTATGGTGCACAATGCAAATATTCTTACTTGTGAAACACGAGCTGTGGCAGATAATAAAACATGGGTGGTATTGTGATTAAGTTGTACTGAGATACTTCAGCTGGTAATAGTACCTTACAAAATGAAGCTATGATGACCACAGGAGTCCCTTTAACCTGCTATTATACCTTAAACTCTCTGTGACTGAGCATCTGTCAGGACTCCTGATAGATCAACTCCATATTTCTATCTTAGTGTAGCAAGCTATTTTTAAATTAGGTCCAACAGCCTTCAGTTCAGAATCATTCTAACCCCTGAATGAAAATATTGTAAGTGGGAAAGTTTATGAATTAAACGTCTATGTTTATAGCATGAGGGATTCAATAATGTTGTTTTATGAGGTTCAAAGGGATTCTGAGCTTAGTGACCAGAAACACTTTATTTTGACAGTCCAGAAGACATTTTATTTTACAAAGTAACTTTACAACTACATGTCAAAGTTTTCTACAAATCCTAACCCATGTTTGTGGAGTTTTTCCAAACAGCTACATTTGGATACAACTTCTACAGTTACTAAAGTCACCTCGCTCTGACCTTTAAATCACATTAACTTAATATGTCTCTCTTTTTTTCTTTATAATGTGATTTACTAATGTTTCAGATAAAAAGTTATTTCATGAATGATTCATCATGTTATAATTTCACATCCGCAGCAGATAGTGAATATTACTCACAAAGGGTCAGAGGTCACAGCAGGTCCATCACCGAGTCCAGGAGGAATAATCATGGAGTTGTTACTCTTCATTGACACATGGCTGAATCCTGGAGATGATGCTCTTTGAGCGTCAACATCACTGAGATGAGGAGGAATAATCATGGAGCCGTTACTCTTCATTGACACACAGCTGAATCCTGGAGATGCTGCTCTCTGAGTGTGATCAGGAGCCTCCTGCTCTCTCTCCTCACACACACTCATTTCACAGGCTGAAGAGTTCATCTTTTCTTCCTAATTGATGTTAAACTTGATTTCAGAACTGTATGTGGAAACAGAAAACATTTTTCATTTTGACATGAAGTTAATAAAAAAATTAATTACATTTTACCCAATCTGTAAATACAACATTTAATTTACAGCAGACTGTCTGTATGTGCATTTTCATCCCACCAGAGATCATTTCAAATAGGGATGCACAATATATGAATATCAATATATAAACCATATCGATATCTGCGATAAATTTTAATTTTTCAGTTATCGTTATCGAACCGATAAGATAATTTGCCCGATATCTTAGAGCCGATAAATAATGAATTATTTCCTGCAGAGACATTTTAGATGTGCACTGTTCACCATGATGGTTTTTAATTGCTTGAAATATCATCATTGCAAACCTCATTTTGATGCAGGCTATATAGCCCAAAAATTTTAAAGTTTAAAATGTAAAAGTTTATTGCATTATTTTCAGGTGAAAAGAAAAAAAAATGAGGTACTGTTATACTGTTTTACTTGCATCCACCGCTACATGTCAATGCAACCTACAAATGAGAGACCGTTTACTTTGCTTTCTTGGGTTGTCACTTTTGTGAAGAAAATCCTTTTTGATTTGAGAGACAAGTGTTCATTGAATCTATTTTGCATGTCTTAAATTTTATATGGCAAATAACACCAAATATAAGTAAATCCAAGGACAACAGGCAGGACGAATGTAAAGATTCAATATATTGGTAAAGACCAGTATTTTTGATGATTTATTGGCGTTAAGTTACATGCACAATGACAAACAGGTGTGCAACATTCTCGAAAAACAATAAACAGAGTGGACTGCCATAATGCAAAACATTTACTGCAGGCTTCAACATGGCTGTGTTTACAAAAAATTTTGTAAAAATGTAAACAAAAAATGGCATAGGCGATTCTAACCCGAATCTGTATCTGTATGCATGAGACTCTCTGAATACCGGCAGAATTCACATTTCTGTTGTGAAAGAGAAACACTGTGCAGAAGTATTATTTGTTGTTATGCGTGTGTGTCCAAAGCTGCAGTTGCTGTTTGAAGCTTGCTCCCAAAAAAAAAAAAAAAACTGGACGCACTCTGATAGAGGGTCATTAAAATCAATTTCCTATTTTTGTTTTCGAAACTTGTGTTAGTTGGTGTAATTGATTCGTGCAATAGATTTTCGAACATAAAGTGACAGACGACACGATCACGTTTAGACTAGACGGGAGAAGGGATGGGAAAAGATATGGGCACAGTTTTTCCAGAACTTTGTGCCAAGTTAAAACGGTGTCGAACTGTTTTTAATGAATGTTTTAGATGTATTATAGTGCCCGAACCCATATGACTTTGAACAGTGACCGCGAACATTTTGTTTACTGCAGCCACAGCCATCATTACCAAGTGAGAACCGTTGACTTTGACAGTGAATGAGAGTATGAAATGAAGCGAACTCAGAGGCCATAGTGTGACATCCATGTAAACATGATGTCACAGGTTTTTATTTAAAAGAAAGAACGTAGTCTTCATTTGTATGTAGACCTAGGCAATTTATATATTTACAATACTTACTAAAATATAATTAATATTATTTTATTGCTTTTGTATTAGTTGTTTGAAGAGTAAAAAAAAAAAATTGGTCGGTCTTAATGCAAATGTACAACCGGCAAGTCGGTCGGACTAAAAGCAAAAAAATAAAAATAAAAAATTTGAGTCTGTCCTAAATTGACAGTGTCGGTCTGGTTACGGCAAACAAGAATATTTTTAAGTTAGGCCTTAGCTACTGTAAAGTAATGTAGCGGAATCTTTGTTAGCCGTGTTTTAGCGCATTGTTAAGAGAATATCGTATCCACAACGGATCCACACAACTTGCACAGTTAAGTTTGCTTGTGCATTAACAGTCTTTTGTGCAATTGTACATTATAATATTGTGTTTATTTTATGCATATAAATCAGATTTTTCTCATATAGAATGTGTTTGGTTAAACTATAGTCTATACAGGGTTAATATGGTGCTTCAGTTTGCTGGTGATCATCTTCAGCTCAGCGCACGCAGCTTACAATATATTCAATTAAATTTAAATTACATTTATGCATTTAGCAGATGCTTTTATCCAAAGCGACTTACAGTGCATTCAGGCTATCAATTTTTACCTATCATATATATATATATAACATTATAATGAAGACACGATTATAATAAACATGTATTAATTCATTTGGTTTCAGCGCATTGTTGCAAGAAGAGCCAAGAGCACATCCACAAGAGAAGTTACACATTCTGGTTTGCACGTCACTTAGTTTGAGTTCATGTGTGCATTTGGTCTTTTTGTACGTATATAAGTTGTACTATTATATTTGTGTTGTATAAATATCAAAATGTATGATGCATTTTCCTCAGTTTACCAGTGTTCATTCAGCTCTTCAGCTTCAGCTTCAGCAAATGCAGCTTGTGCACAACTGCAATGCACAAGAACTATAACTGGGAATGTCATAAACATATATTATAAATAGAATATTACTATAATAAAAGGTGTGAATTATTTGGGTTTGTTTGCCGTGTCTCTGTGCGTTTAGAGTGTGTCCACAATACATCTGACTATTCAGGTTGTAGCGTGGGTGCATAACAATATTGGAAATAGGCTACTTCCGTTTTAAACCGCGAAGACGAGCCAGTGGATATCACACAATCTTATGACGGTGAATGTCTTTCACATTAATGGTGAACGTAAAAACTGACCACGCTTTAAATAAAAAAGATTAAACTTTGTATGCCAATTACTAGGGCTGGGTAAAAAAAAAAAAGATTTTTCAATTAATCGTTTTATAAAATGTGGTCAATTCAAAATCGATTCTCAAAGGCCATGAATCGATTTTTTTCCATATTTATTTCCGCAGACATTGAACGTAAGATTAGCGGTAATATAATTACAAATCCTCTCCACTAGATGTCACCCTCTTATATGCCTTGTGCCATGTTACCAACGACCCTGTCATTCATTAATTCATTCAGTGCTTAAAGCAGTGGTTCTCAACCCGCGGCCCGTCACAAATTCAAATGTGGCCCACCATATACTAAACACACACACACACAAACCTTTGCTTTACAATTAATTATATTTTTTACAGTAATTGAATAAAATGTAGGCTACTTAAAAAATATAATAGCCTAATGTTTTTATGTGAAATTATTTTGTTTTTCATAAATTTTCAGACATGAGCAGACTTACATAACATTACGAACACATACAAGCGCGCACTTCAAGAATTCAATTCAAATAGTCATCAACAACCATTAGTTTGATAAAAGGGAGAAAAAAAATTAATGTGGAGAATGCCAGCGACTGAACACATAGACAAAAGTGGAAGTGAGAGGGTTTTTGTCCATGTGGGATCAGTTGGAGTTTGAGCAAGGGTGGGCCTTTAACTGGAGAGAAGAATAAGTATGTCCTAGTAATTGGGGATTATTTCTCAAAGTGACCGAAACGGTTGCGCTTCCAAATCAAGAAAAAGCGTCGATAGCTAAAGTTTTGGTGCAAGAGTGGGTGTGTTGATTTGGGGTCCCGCGCAGTATTCATTCGGATCAAGGTCAAAACTTTGAATCAAAGTTATTTACCGAGTTGTCTGGGTTGCTGCAGATGCATAAAACAAGAACTACACCTTATCATCCACTGACTCTGCTCTGCCATCTGATCCTGGGTTGGATGTTGTGATGCCTTCTGTTTCTACTCCGTTACCTGTCCCTACATTGGATGTGGGTGCAGCCCTTTCTGGTGCGGCTTTACCTATTGGATCTACAGCATGTGAGTCGTGGTCTGGGATAAAGAATGGATTGGCTGAAAGACGTTCGTCGCGAGCCAGGAGGGTCCTGACCAGTTTGTTGGATTATGATTTATCTGCTTAACTCAAGTACGAGTACTTTTTGCCTGGAGGGGGGTTAGTGTAATGAGAAGGAAATAATTGGAATTTAGGTGTTATTAATGTACATGCCCCGAATTGTGTTAATTAAATTAAAGTGTACAGCTGATGTGGGAGGAGATGATGATTATTAAAGGATGGGTTGAGTACTATTTGAGAGAGATTCCGCGAGCTCTCACTGATGGGGAAATGCTAGACGGCCACTCAGGATAATTAGTAACTCCGGCGGTGAAGATAGGCAGTCAGTGGTGGGGTAAATGTGTTAGACAGTTAGGGATACGACTTTGGGCTAGGAGAGCTCGTGACCGATGTAACGGTTTAAGATAATACTGAGATTGGAGAAGCTGATTAGGTGGACTCATAAACTGATAATTGAAGAGTTCCTGTGTATCCTCCTCGCCTGACATGAGCTCATCCGCTTTGTATGTGGGCCAATTTTGGCTAACAAGGGGGGTAATCTGTTTTATGAGATAATGTCATATTTTAACAAGCAATAAAGAATCGTGTGTAAACTGCCATCTGATTGTGCGGGTCTCTGCCTTCCCTGTCCTTTGTGCGGTTGTTACAACATGTTTGTTGCAGAGCGGACCATCAGTGTGCTTTCGGAAGCATAAATGGAATAAGTCAGTGTCCGCGTCCGGATTGCTCATGCAGAAAGTTAACACAGACTTTACAATCGCAACTTCATTGTGCTGTTACTACATCGAGCCGAATTTCACAAAATTGTTCAGCTCCCGACAGAATCAGGTGTTTTATTTATGGGGAGTATAATTATTTATTTATTTCAATGAATCTAATCGATTAGATATCATAATATTTAGGCTATAATATTATAAATCAGATTGGTTTGTATTGGTGACATATTGTGTAAATTATATGCGAGCGGCCCGCGGGACTTGTACCTGGACCATAATGTGGCCCGCTGGAAAAAAAGTTTGAGAACCACTGGCTTTAAGGGTTTCAGGTGCTTTGTCGACGTTGATGCCACCTTAACATAAAAAGTCAGAGGTATGGAAGCATTTTAGATTTCGTAAGCAAAGACGATGATAATGTTGTGGACATGAACAAAGCATTTTGCATCAAACTTTTATTTATTTAACATAATTGTATACATTTGAAAATTAGAAATGAGTTCTGTTTTAATGTACCCAAGTGTACCTAAAATAAAAGAGTTTATTATACAGGTCTGTGGCTCTTAATTTCTTTTTATTAATTACCCAATTGTAAACTTATGTTCACTGTTCTTTTTTATAAATATATTATTTGTATTAAATCTATCTTCATTTAATTTAATCGAGTATCGAAAATCAAATCGAGAATCGCAATTGAATCAATTTGATACCTTGTGAATCGAAATCGAATCGATCTGGAACATCTGAATCGATACCCAGCCCTACCAATTACGGGACATCCTGAGTTTGCTAGAAATGCAGCATTTACAAGGAATTACAATGAAAATAAATGATGATGTACTGATGGCCAGTTATAGAGATGGTAATCCTAGAGATGCACCATAAAGTCAATAAACCACTCTCTCTATTAATACAGATGGCGTTCATCTAAAGCCATGACAGTAGTGATTTCACAGTAATAGCGAGCTGATTTGTGCCGATTTGCGCTCGAACAGATGGTCATCATGCAGATACATTCACATTCAACAGAAAACACATTCACACATATGAAAACTGTTGAAAAATAAAACAAATAAAGAAAAAGGCGATCGCTATAAGTTCCGCCTTCCATCAGCTGACAGGTGCGTCAGAGCAAGTCACGAGCCATCAGGAGAGAGCGCCAGAATTCAAATATACTATCTTTGGCCTATATTTCATTTTTTTTTGTGTGGATCGTTTCATTCTGTTTGTGACACTGTACACTACAAAACCATGCCATTTGTTCACTACCAAGATGCAGTTTCTGACTGTGATTTACTCCATAACGGACACAAACAGTTCTGTCGCTGAAGAACTGAAACGTAAACAAAGGAATTATGATCCATATTACAACGTTCTTGCTTCGTTGGACTAAACGTGCTCCATGAGACGTCGTTCAGTGGACCCTTACCTTCCTAACTAAACCAGGATTTACAGCTGTGGATGTGTTGTGGTTAGTGTGTCCTGTCATTAGTGTTTTGTCTTCTGTATTCACATTACATTTTCTAAGTGACATTTTTTTCGCAAATGGGAAACAGCCACTCAGATAAACTTGCTCAAACATTGTTAATACACACTGAAAACTAATGCAATGCCATGCAATTTTCAACACGAAAACTGGTAAAAACTCTAGAAACTCTTAATATAAATTCCAACAATTCCAATACATGTCAATTTTTCCTCAAACACAATAGATCCATTATTGAAACTCAAACAAAGTTTGATCATGGCACATTTGGTAAGACTAACAGTACAAATGGCTTGTTAAAAAGCACACATTGTCTATATGACACTTTCATGTAAGCAGAATATATCGCTGTGGAGAGATCGCTAAATTCGTATGTATGGTTTTCATAGCATCATCATCAGTGCTTGTTCCGCCATAAGTGAGACTTGTTAGCAATGCAAGATAACGCAAATGCCAAATTAAAAACATATTTAAGGATAAATAACAAGCCGGCCATTATCGTGACAATTATTTTTAATTAATCGAGAAAGGTGGATATCGTTATCGAGACTAAAATACGATTAATCATGCAGCCCTAATATAATCTTTTAAATATGTCTGAGAGTTTTACAGTTATTGTGGTGACATTTCAACGCCTTGAACCATGATGATGAATGAAACAAACTGTGATTGGTTGTTTGACATGTCAGTCAAAGGTCTTTATGGGTGGGCCTTGGCCAGTGAAAGCTGCCATGAATTCCAGACCATGAGTCTACGCTAGACTATAAACTGCCAACAGGCAGTGAAGCCACCAGAAGTGTTCGAACTTATTAATCTCTAGAGTCACCATTGAGTCACATGCAAACCACCGACCTAAAATCACCCGATTTGAAGCTAATCAGTCAAACAGGATTCATTTTCGTTAGGTGTATGTAAATTCACTTTTTACTTTGTGTGGTCTTTTGGGACAGGATAAGTGATATATTTAAACAGTTTAGGTGGGTGTGTCTGCTGCTCTCTACTGACACAGGTAACAATCAAACACAAAATATAGTCTATTTCTTTATGTACATAATTATTCAGGAATTATTAAGCATTAACCTATTAGTATCAAAAAATGTATTTGAATATATAAAAAGAAAATATAGCCTCTGTTACTGTATTGTTCTGTAATGCAATGAAATACTTAACTAACCATCTTGAAATAAAGCTTCATGTCTTTACTCTATGTAGTAGTTATTTATCTAAATAAATTATGAGGTGTATATTTCAATATCCTGATTGAGCAACATTTCAGACTCTCCAAGATTGTGCAAATATATTTAGTAGCATTACGTTTCCATGTAAAATGTTGTATGCTGTACCCCACCATTGAAATCAGCTGCTTCAAAATGAATGCTGTTAACAAATTGTTGAAACATTCAGTTAGTGCCTACTATACGAATAAAAACACTATAACAAAATTTTATAAACAATGAATAACTGTACATATACTGTACAATAACTGTTTCGGTGCAGAATGGTTACTGGGATGGAAGTGATCATCCCTATCCCCTTGGAGTAGGGACTTTGGAGTGAGCAGAGCACGTGGATGTCATTATGTACTTGTTAAGAATTCACTTGGCAAATGGGACAACATTATTTCCTCATTGTCTTCAGCTGAGATGTTCCTTTGACACCGCAGCACATGACCGTCAGCAGATTCCCTTATGAACGCAAACATAAAATCATATTATTTTGTCGTTCCTTTTGTAAAGTTCATTCCTAAGGACTACTTAATGGCACTCATGTGCCCATGCATTTTATACTGCCCGCTGACCCGCCAGTATTTGCATGCTTTGCGTCAATTGGCCAGCTGTCCCCAGCTGGCGTTAGCCAATAAGATTTCAGTGAAAGTGGAGAAGGGAAGAGTTCACATATACGTCTTAGCTGACGTAATGTCTCGTTCCCGCCTCTCAGGGAACCGAGGTTACGATAGTAACCGGAGACGTTCTCTTTTACACTTCACCTAGAGAACCACATAAGTCATGCAGTGGAGCATGGAGGTATGGTGAGAGCATGTCTTTAGATATTGATTGGTTTTGTGTTTGTATATGTATGTTGTATAATCTAAATATGTATGTGAATCTCAAAGAACAACAAGATGACCTGTAGTTTCTTGGGAATCACTAAAGTGATGAGAATATTGTTGTTATTTATCTATGTGTGTTTTGTAGCTTGCTGTGTACACTCTACACTTTTGTTAACTTTTTTTTCTACAATCCTACAGGTTACTTCATCTTAAAATGAATAGCCCACGGAAGTTCATTAAAACGTCTCCGGTTACTGTCGTAACCTCGGTTCCCTGAGAGACGGGAACGAGACATGGCGTTAACGCCTTGGGGGACTCCCTTCCTTCCTAACCTACCTGAAATCCTATTGCACAACGCCAGTGAAGTTGCAACTCTCACTGGCCAATGCCAGTCAAGACGGCAAATATGGGCGTGGCCTCGCCACTATATATTGTGCCGTGTTGGCGGCATAACCTCAGAATCTTCCGACTGAATTGACAGTACAGCAGATCCGAGCAGTGAACACGGCGGCCTACGCCATATCTCGTTCCCGTCTCTCAGGGAACCGAGGTTACGACAGTAACCGGAGACGTTCCCTCTCGAGAACGGTCTCTCGACATGGCGTTAACGCCTTGGGGACTGTATAGAACAATGCCGTGGGAACAGCGATTAAAAAGGCTCGGCCTCGGCGGAGCAATCATAAATAATTATTGTATACATTAAGATAAAGTAAATCCCCAGCCAATCAGATACGACCCTGCGACATGCCTCGACGGGATTGGATATAGATTCCCGTGAGGGGGACCAATCAGGTTATTTAAAAATATGTCTGAAAGAGGTGCAGCCCTATAGCTATACAAATATGACACAATCCTGTGAACCCACATATAAGGGTATAGCAAAACAGTGAACAACCATTAGAATGAATTTCTGGGCACACATAGGGAATGACCGTATGAGGCGTTACAGTCTGAACCTCTCCCTACAGGACCTGGTCGAAACCACCAGCGCCGTCGAGCGGCTAGTGGTTGCAGGAAGAACCACAGGTTGTACTCACCGATAGAACCTGTGAGGCTAATGACTGCACGTCCAAGTTGTAGAATCTGGCGAAGGTATTCTGCGAAGACCATCCAGCCGCCATACAAATATCTTTGATAGAAATCCCCTTAGTCCACGCCCACGAGGAGGAGACAGCCCTCGTCGAATGGGCTCGAACACCAATAGGACATTCCATACCACGGCTAGAATATGCCAGAGCAATAGCGTCGACCACCCAATGTGACAGCCGTTGTTTAGAGACAGGCTGTCCTCTGGTGCTGCTTCCGAAGCATACAAACAGCTGCTCGGATTGCCGAAACGCAGCCGTGCGGTTGACATAGAGTCGTAAAGCCCTTACCGGACACAACACCTGACTCGGGGTGCCGTCCGATGAGGTCTCCGATTCCGGAGAGAAGGCAGAAAGAGCCACTACTTGCGATCTAAATGGTGTCGAGAGCGATTTAGGCACATAGCCAAACTTTGGCTTGAGCGTGACGTTACAATCACCTGGTCCAAACTGCATACAGTCCGCATTCACCGAGAGCGCTTGCAAATCCCCCACGCGCTTGCACGAAGCAAGGGCGAGCAGCAGCGCGGTTTTAAGCGTGAGCTCCTTCAAGCCGACAGACTGAAGTGGCTCGAATGGCGGGAGGGCTAGTGCTCCCAGCACCGTAGCCAGATCCCAGGATGGCATTGTCGGGGGGCGGGAGGGTTTTAGTCTTCTCGCGCCTCTCAAAAATCTGATCACTAGATCGTGTTTCCCAACTGAGCGCCCGTCAATAGCAGCGTGAAAAGCTGAGATAGCTGCAACGTAAACCTTAAGCGTAGAGGGCATATTGCCGCCATCCATTCGTTGTTGCAGAAAATCCAAAATGTCAGACACGGGGCAGCTTTCCGGGTCCCGACCATTCGATTCACACCACCTCTCAAAGACTGCCCATTTACAAGAGTACAGGCGTCTCGTAGAAGGGGCTCGTGCCTCCGCAATCGTGTACATCACGTGGTGAGACAACGAACACGGGTTTACTGGTTCCCGCACACCAGTATCATATGGGTGCCATATCGAGGCGTCTGCCTGAGACAGGAGATCTCGTCTCAGCGGGATCGGCCACGGGGGAGCTGTTAGTATTTCTAGAAGATCGGGGAGCGACTAATAACACTGACGCTTTCTCCTCTCTGATTTTGTGCAGCACTTGTGACAAAATCTTTAGCGGGGGAAATGCATACAGACGAGCATTTGGCCACGGCATTGTGAGTGCATCCCCGCCCAGGGGAGAGCGTGACAGCGAGAAGAACAGAGGGCAATGCGTGTTCTCCTCTGTCGCGAACAGGTCCACCTCCGCTTTCCCAAACTGTTCCCAGATCAGCCTCACTGTCCCAGGGTTCAGTCTCCATTCTCCGTGAGGAATCACGTTCCTTGACAGCATATCCGCGCCACTGTTCAGGCATCCCGGAACGTGCGCTGCTCGAATGGAGAGCAGATGATGATCGGCCCACAGTAAAAGGCGTGCTGCCTGACTGTACAGGGCTTTCGAGCGTACTCCGCCCTGGCGGTTTATGTACGATACCACTGTCATGTTGTCTGTGCGAATCAACACGTGGTGCCCCCTGATTTGCGTCATAAAACTCTGAAGGGCTAAAGAAACCGCTCTCAGCTCGAGGCGATTTATGTGCCACGTTCTCTCCGATTCTGTCCAGTGGCCCGAAGCCGGTAAGCCATTGCAGTGAGCTCCCCAGCCCGTCGTCGACGCGTCCGTCGTGACCACTTTCCGCCGCGTGACCAGACCCATCTGGACGCCGCGCTGGTAGAAGTCGGTGTTCTGCCATGGTTTTAGCGTGCTTTTTTTTTGAGCAGCGCCCTCCTGTCCGCATCCTTCAGCTCAGTGAGAGTAAGCCACAGGTGCCGGTGGAGCACAACCATGTAGCCCATGCTCCGTCCGATCGCCTGGGCCGTCTTCTTTGTGGCTTTGAGCGCGAAATCCGTTACTGCGCGTAAATCTTTAAACGCCTCCGGATCCGCCCCGCCCTCGTCCAGGGATTTCAGAAGCTGTGCCTGAAAAACTTGGAGCACTGCCATCGTGTGCAGAGCAGAGATTGCTTCTCCCGAGGCCGCGTACGCTTTGTCCGCTACGTGTGCGGTCAAACGACAGGGCCTTGACGGCAGCGTGGCACCTGTCTTCAGGGAAGCAGAGGAGGGGCAGAGGTGCGCAGCGATGGATTCCTCGACGGGCGGAATGCGCGTGTATCCACGGGCTTCCGCTCCATCGACTTTGGTGAAAATTTCTGACCCACCAGCGTGAGCGCGAGCCGATTGGGGCGCAGCCACGCCTTAGCGACCTCGTCGTGCAGGTCTGGGAGGAATGGGGCTCGTTTCCTCGGAGCAGCAGCTCGGCGGCCCGAGTAAAAGAACCAAGAATCCATCTTGCTCTTAGCTGGTTCGTCGGGGGATTCCCACTCTAAACCCAGACCACTCACGGCCTTAGTGAGAATCCGGACGAGTTCATCCTGGAATGCAGCGTGTCCCTCCACTTCAGAGCGCTCCTCCGGAGAGCGGGCCCAGTCCTTCTCGGACGTTGTTAGGGACAGTGCCTCGTCAAAATTGTCGCCCCCCGCCGCACCGAATGAAATAATCTCCGATGCTCCAGCGGCAGGTTGAAGACCCTCCTCCAAGCACATTGGAGAGCGGGGGGGAGGTGAATCGCGCCAATCCGCGTGGTCGCCCACGTGCGGCTGTCATCCCACCAGCGGCTCGCTGGCGGCGGTGGGACATTGCCGAGAGAAATCACCGAGGGCGATTTTCTTCCGGGCCCTAAGCAGCCGCACTGTGGTCTGTTCGTGCTGATGGTAAGCTGTGAATTACCGATTCTGAGCAGTTATGGTAATGGCAAAGTTTAGTTTAGTTTACATGCAGTATTTAGATGAATACAGTCTAGTGTTATCTGTACGGTACAGTAAATTGTCAGTAAATTATAATATTTCAATTTTCTCAATGGTATTTGTTGTCTGTTTCAGTATGCACTCTATTTGCCCTGTACTGGACATTTGACTTTAGCCAGGTGATGACCTCAAATTTTCTTTTGGAAGGTTTTCCTTTTTTATATATTTATTTTCTTCCAGAAGTTTTTCGAATGCATTCTCATTTTTTATTTTGTGTTTTGTCTGTTAGGATGACATCCCTCAGCTCCAAAGGTGATGGTGTCATTTGCTTTTGCAAAACATGTCACATCTAAGGTACACACAACTGGTTAATAAAATGGATTTAAACTACCCAGACACACTAAATGTTTCCTCCTAGAATGTTAAGCAGTAACAAAACTTTGGAGAGGCCACAATGTTGAATGTTTAGAAAAGTGTTGAATGCTTTGAGTGGTTGGAAATACTAAAAAGATGCTCTACAAATGGTCCATTTACCTAACCTTTGAGTCTACCTTGAGTCCACCATCACCAAACAGCCAGCTAGTACGGAAACTGTGATGGTTCAAGATGACAGTGATGAGGTCAAAACTTTTCTTCTTTTTTTTGTGAAAATAATTATAGTAATTTTAGATTTACCCCACAAACACAGTTTATTTTGTACTTTCAACAGAAGATCGCAGAGGAACTGAAGAGGAACATACGGGACATTGGTGTGGCATGGTGCTGGGTTCAGAGCCACTGTGAGCTGAGCTGTTCCATGGAGAGGTGACAGAGCCTGAATTTCTCCAGATGGACGGAGAAAAACAGTCTAATATGATCAAAGACTACCTGAAAGGAGAGAGTGAGAAAGCAAGGGATGCCTGTGTGTTTGTCTTTGACAATCGCGAGGATATGGAAATATTCTTATTAAAATGTGTTGATGAACAGAGGCTGGAAGTCAATGCCATGTTTCTGGGAGATATTTAATTTATAATAATTTATTTACTCTACATCGTTGAATATTATTGTTTTGTGAAATAAATATAACAATACCCAGTGAAAAAAGGGATGTCTTTTTATTGATCTTTATGCATCCGTAGGATTTGCACACATTTTTGTATATATTTGTGTTGATGGAAAAAGGCCCAAAAGTCAATGCCATGTTACTTCCATAATCGATCAAAGCAACCAATGACTTAAGCCTATGTATGTGTAGCTTAGTCTATATAGAGAACCATCAATCCTATCATGCAAATGTAGTTGCTCTTTTTTGCGGGGTGATAAACTTTTTTTCCATGCACATATAAAATATTTTAGTTTGTAGATCATAATTGTTCTTGTATATAATTAAAAGGAAAATAAAAATACTTAAAACCAAATGAAGTATATAAATTTGCCAAAGTCAGGAATATTTTTTTATTTAAAATAAAAGAAATATGAAAAATAAACACATTTAAAAAATAAAAAAATAAAGAGGGGAGGATTCCAGTTATTGCATAGCACCCATATATATCCTTAAAATAGTGATATGATCACTAACGTTCCCAACATATTTTTAGAGAATTAGATAATTAAAAATGCCTTAAACAAAATTGTCTTTGATATTGTCTAAGGTATGTTACAATCGATCATAAAATATGTGAATTTGTCATTACATAATCGAACAGCGAAAGGTATAAATATTTTATTAATTTGCCCAAGTATAATCAACCAATGCAGTCGTTTTACCGGCTGTTTGGATGAATTTATTTCCATACATTAGAGATGTGGCCTAGGTTTAATTTGTACTATTTAAATTGATCTAATACAAGTTATTTAACCTGTATTAGTAAAACGAAAATTAACATAATATAATTTGATCCCCGAAACTACATACTTCCGCCATTTTTGCACATGCGCACAACACATAGTTGTTGTTCACCTGGCACCACCCGATGACATATTTTTACGTATGGCAGAGGCGTGGGGTCTGACGTCACACTTGGATGTGGGCGGGGTTGGATGTCCACCGCAGTTCTGCAAAAGCCTACAGTATATTTAGCATGCCCATGCAACAGGTGCACACACTAACTTGTGCGCACATTGTTAATTACATGTATTTTGATTGTTTTTGTTGCCAAATTGATAAGGAACACAAAAAACTATTAAACTAAACAATTACACCTGCCTATCTGTTTGACTGACAGTTTTGAGCACTGAGATAGCATTGACTTGTAATAAAACGTGTTCAACATAAACATTTAATTTTAAAAGTAGCTTAGATTTAGCAAGCTACTGTTGATGTAGCTTAGCTTGCTACATTTCCAAGGGGGTAGCTTCAGTCTAGTGAAGCTTTATTTACTGTAGAGTAACTGTAGCTTAGCTCACTACACAGCAAAAAACGTTGGGTTGTTTTTTTAACCCAACCGTTGGGTTACACATATTGGGTCAATGTGCTGGGTTATCTTAAAATTTGTTGGGTAATTTTTTTTCATCGTTGGGTTATTTTTAGTTATAACCCAACTGTTGGGTTAAATATGTTTCCTGCTTCACTCCTGTTCAAATGTTAACGGTCCAGTCAGAGACTCAGCGCGGACAACAGCGGCAGCCTGCCTGATTATGAAGGGTAAGTAACTGTTAAAACCCTTGTGCGGTCTTCGGTCATTTCTGACCGGAATATTTTACGTTTTGAAATGTTAAAAATCACAGCTTCATCGGAATGATATGAAATGCGGTGACCTTCATGGCATTTGGGGTGTGAACACACAAAAAAATTGAGGGCATGATTCGAACAGTCTAAGTGGGTGTAAAAAAAATAGTAACACTCATGGTCTTCGGTCAAAAATGACCGTCCATAGGAAATGAATGGGAAATAGACAAAAATACAACAATTCAGAGAATATTTGTTTACACAATCTACAAATCGATCACAAAACTGAAAAAAAGTGCACAGCAGTGAAGGGATGACACTATAAAACATCAAGAGTGTGATATTGACACATCCAATCACACACAGATGCACACACACACACACAAACACACACACACACACACACATACTTACACATAGACACCTATGAACTACTGTGTCTGTAACACAGAGCAAAGTTTTGAGAATGTGAAATCCATTCAATAATTCAGTCATAATGCAGAGAAAATCTAACAGCAGTGAAGGTATGACACTCTAAATAATCACATACACACACACACGCGCGCGCACACACGCACACACCTATGACCTGCTGTCTGTAAAACAGCGATGAGAAGCAAGCGCTGCCTCTTGGGTTTGTCAGTGCACTTAGAAACTCAGACTTGGTCCTTTGCACCATTCTGAGGATTCTTATTTTTTATTTTTTTGCAGGAGCTCTGTGCCATTGAACAATATGTTCAGGTTTGATTGCAATCATAATGCAAAAACTTTAATGCAAATAATGCATGAAATCATTATTTATAACAGAATAAATATAAAAAAAATATACAAAAAGTACTCTTTAGAATGTATTAATATATATTCAAGTCCACTACTTAATATGAGTAAGCAATTATGTCTAAAAACAAAAAGGGAATTCACAAGCCTCTCTATAGATTCCTATACTGGTAATAAGTGGTTGCACCATGCACTTACATGTTTTTCTTTCTTTGCTCTGACCAGGTGGCGCTAAAAAATCTTCAAAAAAAATGTATTTGAAAGGCCTAGTCTCTGGTTTAATCTGAAATACAACATTAATTCGAAAATAATTTAGAAAAATTAGAAAAAAAAATTATGTACTATTTTCTATGAGAAAATTTGTTCATAATTATTGCATAAATATGAATTAATACCTTAAAATTTTCTCAAAATACAAAAGAAAAAAGAAAAAATATTATTGAATAAAAATATATTCCACTGATTTTACTGGGGGGCAAAAAAGTTACATTTTAGGTGTCCGGTCACTTATGACCGTGAAGACCCTGAGTGTGACTCCCAAATGAGGGCCGCACAAGGGCTAATATAATCGTATGATGTATAAAACTGTCATAACATTAAGTAATGTGTCTGATGCGTTAATTCTTGTTTTTTTTACACGTTAAAAAAGTTTTAATTCCCTTTAGTCCGTTTGTTTCCCCCAGATAATCAGATCGATAGTAAATGAATGTTATTCCTGTTTGTTCGCCAGTATTAATACACTAAAAGATTAGCTGCAAAAAATGTTTAGACAAGTATTACTTAAAGTTAATAAAAATGTTAGAAAAGCCGCACGGACCATTTATCGGATCGGACCAGTGAAAGAAGCTGCTCGAGCTGAGCTCACACACATTAGTCATGCGACAGACAGCAGACTCCGCGAGAATCGTTTGAATGAACCTGCAATTTTCTGTTATAAACTTTCAAAACCCAGACTAAAGAAAAGCGCGCAGTTGTGAGGTAATCCGCTCTTTCAGCGAAAATGTATACCAGTGCCCCAAATTTACATAACGTTAAAGTGTAACTAAACCCCTGGTCAGAGCTTGACTCCACCCACTGACAATATTTGAAAAATGCTGAAAAGTGGGCAGATCACAGCAGAGATAAAGGGGATGAACCGAGGGTGGGGCTGAGCGAGAGCGGCGTGAACCTGAGACCCGCAGTGACGGATTGATTGACAGCTGCTGTCAGAGAAGCTAAAATGGAGAGTGACTGTAATGACGCAAGTAGCTATAGCTTTGCAACAGAGCGATCATTTGAAGTTGAGGACTTTTCTCACCTACCTTCATCTGAAGTGGAGGATGTCGAGGTGTTTGTTCATATCAATTTGAGCAACTGGCTCAAACTGCGGTCTTAACTCCCGCACCACGTCGCTTTTCAGCGCGAGCTGTGTGGAGAAGCCCATCTCCACCTCCATTGCGTTGGAGAAGCAATCCCGCGTAAAATGCAGTTTGCACACTCCAGCTCTAGGCGGGAACTCACGGTCTTCCAGGCCAAGTGCATGCAATCACTGGCGCCTAATTTTAAAGTCTGCTGGAAAACTATGCAGTCCAGCAGTGCTGTCGCAACCAGCAACACTACACCTACGTACCACCATCCTGACCACTGTACTAAATACAGATAAATCTACGCTAACTTGAAGATCTAAATAACTATATAATTGATATGCTAAATAGATGCTATATTAGTCTAACCTGATCGTTTTCAATACTCGCAATTCCAAAAGTGATTTTGACGGAACAAGATGGTTTTATACTGCCAGGGGCGTGGTAGCTCGTACCAAGGGGCGTGGTGAGCTGGAAACTGCTTACGTCACCTGCCACCGCTTACGTCACTTGCCACCGCAACATCCAATAGGAAAAATCAACTGCAGTAGCCACCGTTCAACCTGAAGAGGGCAGCACTCAGACGTTTTTACACCATATATTGTAGAATTAAAACACTTCATACTCAAATGTCAAAAAAGTTACTTGAAACAATGAACAGCACTAATAAAGCCCCATTATTATAGATCATTAACGAAACAAAGTTGGTTTAGGGTTTAGTTACTCTTTAACGTTACTCCTACAACCAACCTTTAAGAGGGGAGCGTAAAACAGAAGCCATATTCGTCTTAGCGCACCAGCACTAATTAATTGTACTGTAAAAGTGTTTTTATGATTTATTGCATCTATTAGAATACCCTATAATTACAGCAGTTTCTCTTATGAAGCTAGATTGATTGAGATGGTTTTTAAATTTGTTGTACTAAATGTGTTTATACTTATGTTTTAGACAATGGACTTTTTTGTGAAGGAAAAAATGCAACAATAGAATTTCTGCCTGTTAACTGAAACATTTCAAGGTAAGTAATCTATTTAAATTAATGATACACAAGTTTTTAAATTTTACTTAGACCTATGACTTCCAAAAATTATGAAAAAGGACAAATGAGGTGAAATAAGTGTATTGTTGCATTCTGTCCAAGAAAGCTTCCTTTCATTTACTACTTTTGTTCCTCCCTACAAGTCCAAATCAGTCAAAGGGTAAAGGGTGGAAAAATTTACTCACATTAGCCGCAGTGAAAGGAATGAGGGAGTGAAAACTGGTTTAGTATGTCTCTTAGTGCAAATGATAGTAGATCCCCACAAAGACTGTAACAATTTAAACTGTGAGCTTATTTTTTTTTTTAACTTGTGCTTTCTCTGTACTTTTTTAATTTAAAGGCCTTTGTGCAGACATTGTCCCATAACTGTCACTGCCCACCTGTGGGACGCTTGGCACTCTTTTTTGTTGTTGTTTTTTTCTCTATCAAATCTTTTAGTAATCATCATGAATCATATATCATTTGAAAGCTTAGAAGCCCAAGATTCATCCTGTGAAAACCATTTTGAAATCGGACATTGCTTTACCATGGAAATGGTCCTTTAAAATCTAATGGCGGTCACCTCCCCCTTAGTGGGCAGGGCCAGGTGTCATAAAACATAATGCATTACAGTCTTCTAGAACCAAAACTTTTTATAATCTTGGCAACAAACATATCATCGGAAAGGTCTGAATCTCAGTATTTCATATTTGGTGGTTATTTTGAGATAGAAGTAAAATTCACAGAAAAATCTAGAGAAAAATTCATTATGCAAAATTCAAAATAGTTTTGATGGAACCCAGTGGCTGTTTGTGGTATGACGCCCTAAATAAAATCTCAGAGGAACCTCAATTTTTTTCATATCAACTTCAAATTTATAACATCACTTATTTAGACACAAGGCTTAAATTTTCTACCAATTTTAGAGTAAAACCTGTTATGTAAAATATTTATAATAAATAAAGTAAAATAAAATTAATATAGCGTATATTATTTACAGTAATTTAAACTTCTATAACTTTTTGATACTTACATTTTTTGAAAGAATTCCACTTTTGCCAAAATCTGCTCATTGTTTTCTTTAAAAAGAGACCAACCTTATGTTTATATTCCAAAGTGTTCATAAATTACAGCAATTTTAGTTTGGATAGTGCACTTTAATGCCTATTCAAAAAATGGGGGGTTACAGTTAAGGGGTTAAAATCCTTCCTGCCATCTGCACCATACCACACAAATGGAAAAATGGTGTGCACATCATACACGGAAACGAAGCGGTCCTTCATTGTCATTCAACCTGTAAGTAAAAGCAACACTTAAAATTACAGTGCCCTGTGTGGTCAAGTCACCTTTATTTATTTTGTATAAGACACACGTTGTACAATACTAATAGTTCCAAGAAGATATTTTGAATAAAAAACAGAATTTTCATTTTTGGGTGAATTATCACTTTAACCAATTTACATTTGCTATAGCTTTTAACTCATTTAAATTCGCTCATTTGTAAAGTGAGTGTATCAATGAAATATCATCACAATGCATGTTAACTGAACTTTTGTTTTTATTATTATTATTTTAAGGCTGGCACTAATTAGTGCTGTACTTGAATCACGAGACAAGACAGAATCCACATGTCCTGGTGCTTGGTGACAAGGAAAACTCCTCCCAAGATTTTATTATTTTAAACGGGGAGGCGATGGAACAGAAGACGATACTACAAGCAGTCGATCTGTGTTTTAAACTTTTCTTTGTATATTACATCTACTTCCCAAAGCCCTCTGCTCATATTTGAGAGTTTTTGTAACACACAGTCTTTAATAGTTTCTTCTGCACACTGTCTCCTCCTTAAAAACTTTGTATTTAGTAATCAGTAAAAAAACTTTTTTTTATTTTATTGATCATCAGTAGGTCCAGCAGTATATTTTTTATTATTACTTGATTTTATGATTATTTTTTGTTTTATTATATTTTTTGTTAATTTTATTTGAAAGTCGAAATATTTGCCAAGTGTGGTAACCCATATTCGGAATTGGTGCTCTGCATTTAACCAATCCAAGTGCACACACACACAGCAGTCAGAAGTGAACACACATCCAGTGTCCGGAGAGCAACTGGAGGTTCAGTGCCTTGCTCAAGTGCACTTCACCCATGGGTATTGAAGGGGAAAAGAGAGCACTGTTCATTCACGCCCTCCACCTACAACTCCTGCCAGCACCGAGACTCAAACATGTGACTTTTGGGTTACAGGTCCAACTCTCTAACCATTAGGCCACAGCTGTGAACTGTATTTGCACGTTTGTGTGTTTTGATATGAATATGAATTGACACATTTGTACATCTTGAAAATGTCAGTTGTATTTTTACATGTTCTTGTATATTTAAATAAAATATTTTAAAATATATTTGTAAATGTGTTATTTGCATATTAAAATAAAATCTGTAAGTTACAACAAAGTAGTTTCAAAATATGGTTGTATTAAGTAATTTTTAATAAAAATACTGATGTTAATTAATATAAATAATTAACTCAACTGTTGGGTAACTTTTAACCCAACAGGATTTTAACCCAATGGGTTGGGTTGAAATAACCCATAGATGGGAAGGTGCTATACCAACCCATAGTTGGGTTACTCGTTGGGTTATTTTTACGTTGGGTAACATTTTTTAGTGTGTACATTTTCTTGGTAGCTTGCCCAACACTGATTATTTATTTCTTTATTTTTAAATATATTACCTGTTTTCGTCTTTGTATCTCGTATTAATGTACAACTATAATGTTTAAGGCTAATTTATAGTATAGGGCTGTAATCTACCCAAATATTTATTTTAAGTATTGACAAAATATTCACATATTATCCACACACTGTATCAAACAAGTACAACAATAACATATAATAACATAAACTATGCTTTAAAACGCCGATTAGTTAAAGCGTCGTAAGCTATGACGTGTTAGTTTACCTGAAGTAACTTTGGCACAGCAACGTTAAGTAAAAATCTGCTCGTGTTTGATCAAACTGTTTAGTGTTTGAGTTCGTATGAGGTCATTTTTTTACGGAAATGCTCCGTAATGATATTAAAAGTTTCAAGCTTTTTAACAAACTTACCGCAACCAGCGAAGACATTTTTTACCTGGAATCTTCTAATGGAGCCTGGTGCTCTGCTACTGCTTTCGGTTTCTTTCAGAGACTGGTTTGCAGGGTTGCCAGGTTTTCACAAGAAAAACCGTCCAATCCCTTAACAAAACTAGCCCATTCTCGTTTCGAGGGTATCCCCACTTAATTGTTTTTGGGGGGTTCTCATGACAAAATTCGCGTGTATAAATATCATGTTATTGGAGTCGCTACCCACGGCCATGAAAAACAATCGCGGCAATAGTGTTCAAAAATAGTGTTTTTTGTAATGCATTCACTGTAAAATGTATAATGATATATATATTAAATATTTTATTTATGTATATGTTAATTGTTATATTAACATAACGGAAGGTTTATTTATTTATTATTTATTTATTTTTTTTTATTTTTTTGAGCGTGTCCCCTTGGAGTACGGCAGACTGCGAAGCTCATACTCTGTGTTTAGGGAGCGGCTGAAATGACTGTAATCATAATATGTGTGGTTTGTCCTGGTGACAGTAGGCTAATGCTTATAATGCATGAGACTGATGCCCAGTGGAAACGAGGTTGAGAACCACTGGATTACTACATATGACTATATCAAACATTTATTTTACGGATTAACAAAATATTCACATATTATCCACACACTGTATCAAATAGGACCTGTAACATATTGTATATGTTATACATATGAGTTTATGAGGACATCTAGTGGTCATCTGATATAATGACATCCAGAGTCACGTGTGTATTCTTGGTTACTGAAAGGAGTTGAATAAAGTTAAGTGATGCAGCTCATGTTCGTCTGTCAGTCTATAGAACAGAACAAGACCAACAGTAGCATAAAATAGCATAAATACCATATGCTTTAAAAACGTTTAGTAAAAACGTTGTATGACGTGTTAGTTTACTTGAAGTAGCACGTAAGTAAAAATCCGCTCTTGTTTGATAAAACTGTAAAGTGTTTGAGTTCGTCTGAGGTCTGTTTAGACTGAAATTTTCCGTATTGATATTACAGGTTTGAAACGTTTTAACAAACTTACCGTGACCTGCGAAGACGTTTTGTTCTTGAATCTTATAAAATGGAGTCCAGTGCTCTGTTAGCTGACCGATATAAAGTTGGTTCGACGTTTGATGTTGGATGTTAGACAGATATTCAGCCGAGAAAAAAATCTATAAATTCTTAGTGGATGAGTGTAATTGTATAAAAATGGCTTATCTGAAAAGCAATAGAACGTAGAACTGAACACACATCGCAGTTTAATTGTTTTAATTCTCCTCAATTTGTTGCAACACATAAAGTCTTCAGCAGCAGCGCCCTAGCACTTAGGCCAGCTAAGGACCGTCTACAAAGTACATGATGATAATAATAATAATAAAAAATGGAATGGAATGTTTTTTCATAATTAACAAAACAAGGACAATTTGTGCACCCAAGGTCTTTGAATGATATAAAGACAAACACGTATAGTGCTCACTTGAATTTAAATAAGAAATATTTTAAACAAGATATTTGATAGTGGTCATTATTATATTATTACTATTACAGTTTTTCTCAATTGCTAAAACCCAATTTCTGAAACCTTGCGCCATTTTCTGAAAACACTGAACACAAAACCTCATCTTCAAGCACTATTAACAAAACCTCTGATTCGTCTTGCAAAAGGAAACTTTCGCCCTCAAAACAGTTTTACCTGTGTTCAAAATCAAACACTGCTCTCAAATCATTAACAAAGTGATCAAAATGATATACACTATCAAGCAGTCAGTAAACAATACAGCAAAAAGTAGAAAATACATTCTCTAGATTAAAAACGCATCTCTTTCGCCAAGCATTCGAATAATATATCTCTAAAAATGTGCATTCTTATTCTTTAGCTTGGGTTAAACTAATTAATTTTACTTTGTTGGATCAGCAGCTATGCTAATGATGTCTCTATTTGTTTCTATGTTTTGCCACAGCTAGAATTTACACAAGCTTCAGTCTGGATCCAGAACACCTGAGAAGAGATGATGCTGACCCTGATTCAACAAACAGAACTAACAAATATTGCTACATCGTCTGGCTGACTACGTCTTGTATAATTTTTTTCTGAAAAATCCTGTCATACGTGCACAAACTGACAGTCACCACTTATAAGCTACTACTTAATATTGTAGAAATGTAAGTTTCTGTAAAGTTGCATTGTAATGATTTGCAGTGTAAAAAGCGCTATACAAATAAACTTGAATTGAATTTTGAAAGTACATTTTTAATCTCAAATCAAAGTTAATATCTTTCCATCATTTGTCTTTTGATGAATGAAAACACATTGTATCACAGTAGCTAAAATGTATCAGAAATGACTACTCTGCTTTGCTCTTTGCTTGTTGTTGTTTTTTTGGTTCTTTATCCTTCTACCAATATTTTTACAGTACTGTACCCTGCATCTCATAAACTTGTCCTTGGTCTCTGTGATAATGTAATTATTGTTCTTTGTTGATATGAACCTGCAACCATTCAAAATCTATAGATCAGTTAGTACTGTTCACAAATGGAAAGCACAATGTTCAGGGCCAAACAATTTGTTTATTGTACAGTATACAGCCTACAATGTACTGTAATATAAAATCAGAAATCAAAGTGTCACGTGGGGGGTAAGGGATGAACTCAAACGCAGACAGGATGCACAAAACACAGGATTTATTATCAACAAAAAGGGCAAAACAAAACCCACGAGGGGGAAAACACCGACTAGGGCAAGGACAAATAATCTAACAAGACTAGGTAGACATGATAAACAAAAGACTCTTAACACAAGAACTCTAACTACAAGTAAACAATCACAAGACTCACGACGTATCTTCAAAGTGTCACAATAAGTAGCAAAGTGTAACAATAACACAATGAACCGCACCAGACAGAGAACACTAGGAGATATAAATAGGAAGACTAATGAAGACACAACAGGTGGCACAGGTAAGGCAATAATGAACAAACTAGGATAACAAGGGGGCGGGGCAAGGGAAACGAGACGACACAAGCACATGGCCCAAAGACAAAGCCATGTGCTTGTACACAAAACACGGGCCTGTCATGATCCTGCCTCAAGACTAGAGGAAAATCAGGACATGAAGGCAGAATCATGACACAAAGGAGTAAACATGTGATGATCAATGTGCTTCTTGTCTTTGGGCTGGGTCAGGCCAGAGCACTTCATCGATGTCACAAGCAATATTGTCCCCCCTGAGGCAACGGGGGAAGAAGTCTCTTGTGTGCCGTATCCAGCCCTGACATGATTCCTCACCTATATCAGCACAGGCTAAATCCATGGCTTGCAGCAAATTTACCCTTGTGTAGGGTTGTGTATCATAAACTTTCCATCTCCAAGAGGAGAAAAACTCCTCAATCGGATTCAGGAAAGGCGAGTATGGAGGGAGGTACAGGTTCATAAACTGCCCATTGATGTTAAACCATTCCCTTACCTGAGCAGCTCGGTGAAAACTGACATTGTCCCACACTATCACATACAGTATTGTTCAAAATAATAGCAGTACAATGTGACTAACCAGAATAATCAAGGTTTTTAGTATATTTTTTATTGCTACGTGGCAAACAAGTTACCAGTAGGTTCAGTAGATTCTCAGAAAACAAATGAGACCCAGCATTCATGATATGCACGCTCTTAAGGCTGTGCAATTGGGCAATTAGTTGAATTAGTTGAAAGGGGTGTGTTCAAAAAAATAGCAGTGTGGCATTCAATCACTGAGGTCATCAATTTTGTGAAGAAACAGGTGTGAATCAGGTGGCCCCTATTTAAGGATGAAGCCAACACTTGTTGAACATGCATTTGAAAGCTGAGGAAAATGGGTCGTTCAAGACATTGTTCAGAAGAACAGCGTACTTTGATTAAAAAGTTGATTAGAGAGGGGAAAACCTATAAAGAGGTGCAAAAAATGATAGGCTGTTCAGCTAAAATGATCTCCAATGCCTTAAAATGGAGAGCAAAACCAGAGAGACGTGGAAGAAAACGGAAGACAACCATCAAAATGGATAGAAGAATAACCAGAATGGCAAAGGCTCAGCCAATGATCACCTCCAGGATGATCAAAGACAGTCTGGAGTTACCTGTAAATACTGTGACAGTTAGAAGACGTCTGTGTGAAGCTAATCTATTTTCAAGAATCCCCCGCAAAGTCCCTCTGTTAAAAAAAAGGCATGTGCAGAAGAGGTTACAATTTGCCAAAGAACACATCAACTGGCCTAAAGAGAAATGGAGGAACATTTTGTGGACTGATGAGAGTAAAATTGTTCTTTTTGGGTCCAAGGGCCACAGGCAGTTTGTGAGACGACCCCCAAACTCTGAATTCAAGCCACAGTACACAGTGAAGACAGTGAAGCATGGAGGTGCAAGCATCATGATATGGGCATGTTTCTCCTACTATGGTGTTGGGCCTATTTATCGCATACCAGGGATCAAGGATCAGTTTGCATATGTTAAAATACTTGAAGAGGTCATGTTGCCCTATGCTGAAGAGGACATGCCCTTGAAATGGTTGTTTCAACAAGACAATGACCCAAAACACACTAGTAAACGGGCAAAGTCTTGGTTCCAAACCAACAAAATTTATGTTATGGAGTGGCCAGCCCAATCTCCAGACCTTAATCCAATTGAGAACTTGTGGGGTGATATCAAAAATGCTGTTTCTGAAGCAAAACCAAGAAATGTGAATGAATTGTGGAATGTTGTTAAAGAATCATGGAGTGGAATAACAGCTGAGAGGTGCCACAAGTTGGTTGACTCCATGCCACACAGATGTCAAGCAGTTTTAAAAAACTGTGGTCATACAACTAAATATTAGTTTAGTGATTCACAGGATTGCTAAATCCCAGAAAAAAAAAATGTTTGTACAAAATAGTTTTGAGTTTGTACAGTCAAAGGTAGACACTGCTATTTTTTTGAACACACCCCTTTCAACTAATTGCCCAATTGCACAGCCTTAAGAGCGTGCATATCATGAATGCTGGGTCTTGTTTGTTTTCTGACAATCTACTGAACCTACTGGTAACTTGTTTGCCACGTAGCAATAAAAAATATACTAAAAACCTTGATTATTCTGGTTAGTCACATTGTACTGCTATTATTTTGAACAAGACTGTAGGTGAGAATGGGATTCTCATTTAGCTCTTGACCCTGCTGCTATTGAACCTGCTGCTCAAATAAATAATCTCTTAGATTTGCAATAAATCTAAGAAGAAGCTGGGTATTATATGACCCGAGTGTGACATGGTGATGCAGAACACCATGGTTGCTGACAGATTAGACAAACATTTTGATGATGGTTTTAGCCACAGAATTATAATAGAACTCATACTATTGAAAATGAAACCAATACATCATTTAGAACTAGATGAAGGGGAGGGTATCACACCCGAGGCAGTGAAGGAATTACGGCGAGCAAGGGATTTGGCGCTACGTGCTACCAAACATACTGCTCGAGCAGTGGGCCGTTCCATGGCTAGTTTGATTACGGTTGAGCGCCACCTGTGGCTTAATCTCACCGACATCAAAGAAAAGGATAAATCTTTCCTCGTGGATGCCCCTGTTTCTAAGGACGGTTTCAGGGTTTTACAGCCGTTATTTTGTGGTACCAAAAAAAGACGGCGGGTTGCGACCCATTCTGGATTTACGCTGTTTGAATCTTGCACTCAGGCCGAGCAAATTCAAGATGTTGACGGTAAAGTCTATTTTGTCTCAGATTCAACCAAATGACTGGTTTGTCACGAACGAACTGAAGGATGCATACCTCAATATTTAGATCATCAAGAGACACAGGAAGTTCCTCAGATTCACTTTAGAGGGCAAAGCGTATCAGTACAGCGTTCTTCCCTTTGGCTTAGCTCTGGCTCCCCGTACTTTTTCAAAATGCATGGACGCAGCTCTGGCCCTGTTGTGGCTCCAGGACGTTCGCGTTTTCAACTATTTAGATGATTAGCTGGTGTTAGCGCAATCACAGACTCAAGCACACTCTCATCGGGATCTTGTGCTGAATCATTTAAACAGCCTGGGCTTATGCACGAATTTCCAGAAAAGTGTTTTAATTTCCTCTCAACGGATAACCTTTCTGGGAATAGACTTGGACTCTCACGCGATGACAGCAAAACTTTCTCTCCCGCGCGCTCAGTCAATTATGTCATGCGTGCGGCGCTTCAAAGCATGTCGCACAGTGACAGTGAGATAATGCATAAGACTTTTAGATCTAATGGTAGCGGCATTCCCCGTAATTTGTCTGGGATTACTTCACATGTGCCCTTTTCAGTGGGGGATGAAAAGACGAAATATTTCACCCCGTTGTCTTCACCCCGCATTGGACGATTTCGGTGACACGGAGGTGTGTGATGTCGTTAAAACTATGGATGTCTACCGAATTTCTTCTAGCTGGGGTTTGGCTGCACTGTTAAAAATCGCTGTAAAAAAACGGCCAAATTTTGACAGTAACATACTGTTTTTCATTAAAACAGTGCATTCTGGGTAATATTCATCATTTTCGAGAAGGTAGCCTGCTGCTATATATCGTAAATTAACAACGTTCAAAGTCGACACTCAGCGGCTGTGTTTCAAATCACACCCTACACCCTCATTCACTATTCCACATGAGTTTACTAATATAGTCCACCTGACAGAGAGAATGAAAACTAATAAGTGAATTGAACTACATGAACTACAACTGACTTCAGCCACAGCTTTAGATGAAATCAACTGAAGATTTACCAACTTCACTCATTACTAACCAGACTGACTTTATTTATATTAGATCAGAGATCAGAGATCGAAAGATCTTACTGAGAATTACAGAGATTTAGATGATAATGTTACTGTTTCGTTTGACATTACCATTGTGGAGATCAGTGTTTACTTTAGTTGGGCTCCTGACCCTTGACTTTTGTACTTTAAATTTTGTTTCATTGCTGTATTTGTATCTTTATGGTACATCTGTTACAGCATTATGAATTTTGATAGTTAGCTGATTATGGCTGTTTCTGTCAGGCATATTCTGCTAGACTGACTTAAAGTGTTGCTATAGTAATCAAATATTAATTTGGTGTTGAAATATGTGAGTGAATGACACAATTTTTTTTGTTTCTTCAATTTTGTAAGATTAAACATGAATGTGATAACCAGAATTTATGGATTTAATGACAGTTTTAGTTAAGAAATATTTCGGGCAGCAGTCCCCACAACACTCAAAGAGAGAAATCAACAATCAGCATATGAATCTCAACAATGGTGACAATCAAAAGGTTCATGATGCAATGCATGCTGGGTACCAGCGCAGGATAAAACTCATCCATGACTCCCAGCATGCATTGCGGCATTAATAAATTATGCCCCTGAATTGTTCACTTATTTTCTTGAATTCTTATGTGCTTATAATTTTGCATTTGTCTTAAGTTTTAGTAGCATGTGTTGTGATGTTCAGAACTGATATGTTTATTTATTTTGTGGATTGTCACCATTGTTGTGATTCATACACTGATTATTGAGGTTTCTGTCTAAATTTCAACAAAGTTTTTTTTATTTTATTATGAGTGAAATTTTCTTAACAGTCTTTCATAACTTATGGCTCAGCAGTGTTCCTTCTTATGCTGTAGTATCAATATTCAATAAGAGAAAAGACACAGTTTAGAAATAATAGTTTTTGTTCTTGCCAATCTTTAAACAACAATACCAGATTTTTCTCTTCTGTGGACTTTTGTTTTGCTATAACAAGTTCCAAAGATGCATTGTTACAGCATGTAAAAAAAAAAAAACCTTAGTTGTTGAAAAGTCACGTTCAAGAGCCCAACTAAAGTAAACACTGATCTCCATCATGGTAGTGAAAAACACCTAAACCTATTTAACTCTCCATAAGATCTTCTGTAGACATATGACAGAAATAAAGTCAGTCTGGTTAGTAATGTGAATCTGGTGAAGCTGTTTTAGTAGTTGTTTAATCAGATCTTGAGAGATTTGATGTATTCTTTTATTCAGCTGATTTCATCTAAGGCTGTGGCTGAAGTCATTTGTAGATCTTGTGTTTCTCTTTCCTTCAGTGATTCTGAAGGTGTTTATCACTAATGCTCAATCATCAATTAATCACATAATTATCTCATTAACTTCACTGAATCAGTGTTACTCTAACACTCTGTAGTGTGCACACATTATAAGTGTTCATTTAAAACTGAGGATTTTGTTGTGGGGTTTAAAGGGTTAAAGATTTAAGATGAAGAAAAAACAGCATGAAACATAATTTAACAGTAATAAACTGTAATTAATTTACAGGAAACAAAATGTAGAAAAACAGTTATTTACTGGCACCCCTGCTGCGAGTAAATAACAGTTTTTCTACAGCTTGTTGCCGTAAATTAATGGTTGCCAGCAAAAAAAGTGTTTTTCTACAGTTTTTTGCCGTTAAGTCAAGGAAAAACAGTAATATACTGTAAAATGTAAACTTCAGATTTACCAAATGAAAAAAAAAGTTAATTTAACCAAAATATTTGTGAACATCCATAGGAAAAAAATATGCAAACTCATACACTGATAATGAGAGTAAATACTGAACTTGACTGTATTAATGTCTGTTTGCACAAGAGAGATCTGTTAGTTTAATGTAGTTTTGTTGTTCACCATTGTGGTGGAGAGTATAGCCTGTGCTTCAGTCAATGATGAGCCACAAATTCTGATCTTCTGCTGTTTTATATAAAGACAGTAAATGTGGGTGCGCTGATACAGTGGTGATCTCTGTGTTAAGTACTTTCGGCACATACATGTGTGCTATAGATTACAATGAGCCGCAGTGATTTGAGTAAAAGTCATGTATTTAGTTACTTTATTACTGCACATTAAGTGTTTGCATCTTTATATTAAGAAATACTCCTTCTCAGTGGAATCAAATGAAATAAGTTCATAGTACTAACATAGTAGGAATGCTAGTTTTTAAACTCGAACTGTTTGAAGCAGTGGGAGTGGAGTTAATTTCCATGGTAGAATTTATGGTAAAATACTGTAAAGAAAAAATAAGAGTGGTAAATTAATGGTTGAAAGCTGTAAATTAACAGTACTTTACTGGCACCCCTGCTGCCACTAAATTACTGTTATTTAACGGCATAATTTTTTACAGTGTGGGGATTTGTGCTTTCCAAGAGACTGTCACAACGGATGCGTCTTTGACCGGTTGGGGAGCTGTTTGTCAAGGGCGCCCAGCCCACGGAGTGTAGACAGCGACACAACGCAGTTGGCACATAAACAGGTTGGAATTACTGGCAGTTTTTCTGGCTCTCCAGTATTTCTTGAATCTGCTGATGGGCCGTAATGTGCTGCTCAGATCAGACAACACAGCGTTTGTGTTATATTTGAATCATCAGGGGGGATTACGCTCTTGCCCCCTGTGCAGGCTGGCGAGACATGTTCTTCTTTGGTCTCAGAACAAATTTCTGTCGATCCGAGCTGTTCATGTCCCCGGACGTTTTAACTTCGGAGCGGATTTGCTATCCAGGCAGACTATGGAGCAAGGGGAATGGAGGTTACAACCCCAATCGGTGAACCTCTTATGGCAGATTTTCGGAGAAGCGAGAGTGGATTTATTCGCGTTATATGGTTCTCCCTATGCCCTCCATCGCCCCTGGGCTTGGATGCGTTAGCTCACAATTGGCCCAGGACCAGTTTGTATGCTTTTCCCCCGATTCGTTTGATCCCAGCGGTATTATCCAGAATACGGCTGGACAGAGTGGAACAGCTGCTGCTGGTGGCTCCCCGGTGGCACACACGGCCGTGGTTTGCGGACCTGATCAGTCTGTTAGCGGGCTCTCCATGGGAGATTCCCCTCAGACAGGATTTATTATCACAAGCACAGGGAATGATTTGGCACCCGATGCCAGATCTATGGAAACTGTGGGTGTGGCCTCTGAGCGGAGTGAATTAGTATGTCCCGGTCTGTCTGTTGAAACTACCGAGACTATACTGAATTCTAGAGCAGCTTCTACAAGACGCTTGTAACGGAAACAGGTCAGTTTAGCTCAAAGGGAATCATTTAAGATTTTAAAGGGAATTTGAACAGAATCACTGTTTCACGGCTGGTCAGTGAACAAGCCGTTTAACATCAAATCTGCGCTAGACACTAATATCCAAACTATAGTGAAACACTATCAATTAGCACAGTAACAAGATCGGCAGTTTAAGACATTAACTTGTAAGCACAAAACACAAGATACTTCTCTTTTCAATATGAATAAGGCTTTATTAGATAAATCTAAGACATATAACTAATCTAACACATAAACGCACGCACACACACATTCACACAAGTTGCAGCAAGATCGAAAGTTAGAGAATGGAAATATGGAATCCCAAGTTCACAGCAATACGTTAAATTGCATAGACATGAACAACCATCAATCACGTAATTAGCGCTCGCATTGAGTTCCTCAATGAGGTTAAAATTGTATTAGATACACCAGCACAACAAATATCTGGGGATACGTTGCCTTCATGTCCTGTGAAAGGGACTGAAAGGGGCTATCCCGGTGTCGCTGATTGGCTGGAAGTTCAGTAGTGGCTGAAGTGACGTCTTGGGAAGCCCGTGGTTGTTGGGCGTTGGCTGAAAGTGCAGAGTCCTGTGGGCTGGTTAAAGTTGAACGGGCACTCGAGGTCAGGCGTCGGAGACTCGACGTTACAAAACTTAACTCAGAACACAAAACTCTCAAACGGAAAAGAAAAGAAATAAAGTTTGACGAGACAAAGTTGTGTTCCTTCTCATCGTGACTAAGTAGCAACAGGCTGCAGCACGCTGCAACCGCGCTCAAAGAACAATGATGACTAACCGCATGGCTAGATGCTACAAGCTAGCCGAAGCATAGCTAGAGACTAGAAGCAGACACTAAAACAAGGCATGACTGATAGCACAAGCAATGCTAGAACTAAAAGCAAGATTTCATGGTGTCCAAAGTATTTAAAGGGGCCTGTTGGCCCCACCTCAAATGTTGTCTTGACCAATCAGATATTGTCTTGGCTCGGGGGGTATCATAAATCATATGTTTATCTTACCAAGCATGTGGTCCGAATGTTCCTGCTCTGGCAGGGTCTAATTTTCGACATGATTCCTATAAAACGATTATGATATATTTTACAAATAAATGATTGTCAGGACAATATCAAGCAAGAAAATTCGATTATATCAATACTAGACATGACTATGTATCCTATAGTTATCAAAATACACACACAATAAGTGATTATACATGATAGTCAAATGTGTGGGTTACACATAAATGAATATGGAGTTAAGCAATGGAATGATTCATTTATAAGTCTTTTTGAGTTCACTCTGGTCCATATACATGTAAAAAAGAAGTTTCTTTGGCATTCTCTGGCAAAGGACTTTTCTGTGAAGATAGAGGTTTAAAGCCCTTCCCCCCCTTAGGAATTTCAGTCTGGTTCTGCTAGGTGGGGGGGGGGACTCTCATGTGCAGTACTCTCATGGGTTTTCATGTGATGTCCAGCGTTGCATTTCAATTATGAACAACAAATTTGATAATCTCTTCTTCGAATTGAAATTGTAAATAATTGCTCTAGTGGTGTTAATGTTCAAAGCTGTTGTGTGAACAAGTTGGTTGGTCATCTTGCTTGGTTCTTGTGGCACTCGAACTGATTTACGACTTCCTGAGGAATTCAGCTCTCGTGTTTCAATGCATACAGCTTTGATAGACTCTTTAATTTGTCTGGTTCAACTCATTTCTGCTACACGCTTATATGCTTCCAAGTGGAGACTGTTTACTACCTGGTGTGAAATTCGTAATATGGATCCAGTTTACTGCCCTGCCCTCTGTCTCACCCTCGTGCATGGAATTTGCACCGGGCTCTGTGAAGGTGTTGTTTGCGACCGAGGCCTAATTATGTCCCTAAGGTCGCATCTAATCCCTTTCGCTTTCAGCAAATGGTCCTGGAGGCTTTACCCCCTGCTGAGGCGGGGTCAGGAGAAGTCTTTGCCCTGTGAGTGCTTTAAAGGCTTATGTGGATCGTACAGCCCCATGGCGTGAGTCTGACCAGCTGTTTGTCTGTTTTGGACATAAGGGTAAAGGCCATGCTGTTACGAAACAGCGCATGTCCCATTGGCTGGTGGAAGCAATATCTTTAGCCTATGAGGTGCGCGGACTTGTTTCACCCTTAGGAGTTAAAGCTCATTCCATGAGAGCAGTGGCTTCTTCTCAAGCATTTCTCATTGGATCTTCTATAGATGATATCTGTGCTGTGCCAGGTTGGTCCTCACCGAGCACTTTTATCAAGTCTTACAGTCTGGATGTGAGGATGACACCTGGCTCCCGGTTTCTCTCCGCTTGAGCAGATGCTTCCTTGGATCCCAGCTATCAGGTACGTCAGGCGTTATGGTATAGCATTCCCATAGCCGGTGACGTCACCACAGCATCGAAGTGACCTATGAAAGGGAACATCTCGGTTATGTATGTAACCATGGTTCCCTGAATAGGGAACGAGATGCTGCGGTCCTGGCTTGTGCCATACCTTGATAGCATTCTTCTTCTTCAGTTCATGAAATCTGAGCGAAATAGTGCGCGGCACCCAAGTATATGATGCGTGCACATGCGTAAGGGTGGTGCCAAGCGCTATTTGGCCAATAGGATTGGCAAGATGGTATAGGGCTTCAGTCATTCGTCACACCCAGAGCCATATAGAGTGAGAGTTGCGACAACTCCATTGACTCCAATGGAACGCTTTTTTTACAGCAATGGCGGCTCGTGGAGCCTCTAAATAGTTCCCGGAAGTAGCAGCAAACCGATGCCGCGCCGTAGAGATGCAGCAGAACAAACCGTTCGCGACGCACTTTTAACAGGTAAGACGTTTAAATAATAAGATTGCATATTATCAGTACATCTTAATAACAATAAATTGCAAATTAAAACCTTCTAGTAGATTACCACTCATTGAAATTAGTAGATTTAAGGTTTGTTATCAGATAACTAACAGATTAAGCTAGGATTGGAGCTGAATAAAGTTAGTAACGAACACCCTAATAATTGTAAAATCTGTTCTCATAATTCAGTTTCATCCATCTTGTTTGCAATTAGAAAAAAAGGAGTATAAACATATTTTTTTGCAGGGTGGGGAAAGTTAGCTAACGTTACATAGCCTATTACGTTAGTTCAATATAACGTGTGACAGCGGTGAGTGGAAGTGGTAAAAATGAGGTTATAAAGTTTGTTCCTTATTACACGTATTAAATTACTTAATAATAAAATGCACCCTATTGATATACATTTAGAGTGAATTGAGTTTGCAAAAACATGGGTGGAGTGTTTTTAGTCATTGTGATTCATTTACTATTACCTGTCTTTATTATATAATAATACTGTATTATATACTTAAACTTGTTAGTGTATAAAAGTAACATACTGTAACATTCTGTGGGTGCTGGTGGGTGGAGGATTAGTGGTGCCACTGAACTGTTCTGGGATGGAGCATCAGTGAGGATGCAGGTCAGGAGAGCTGAGGGGACCTTTTTTTTTTGATAGCTGAATTTTCATTATTTTTCTTAGTGCTGCCTTTGCATTGTTAGATTTTTTTTTTTTTTTGTCTATTAAATTTTATTAATAGACCCAGGTAACTGGCTGATGGTTCACTGGAATGCGGACTGGCTGCTGACTGACTTTCTGCTGGTTGACTGGGCAGTGTCACCTGTCCCTGTCTCTCCTCTCTAGCCATGTCCTTTTTCTTCACTCTCACTTTCCAACCCACTTTCCCTTCTCTGAGTGTCCTCGTTCTTTTTTCCTCAACCTTTGAAACTGATAGAGGTAGAATCCATGGTTTTGCTCATTTTAAATATTGAAAATATCACATCACTTTACTTCAACTAGTACGAGTTTGTACTTATTATATATGAATCACCTGAAATAACATAGCTGTAATCAGCAGCCATTTCTTGTATGTTCACAGGTCTAGGGGTGCATCGTGGAGCAGGGCCCTCCTCTTTTTGACCACAGGACGATGTACAAAGATTGTGGGAATAGCATCTGGTCTCAGCCTACTCTTGAATTTTTTGGTCATGACAAATTGCTTTGCCGCAATTTGTCTGCATACTGACTTCAGTTTAGTTTCCACACACACCTTTTTTTTGTCTACCCACATACAGTACATATCACATGGTGGTTAAATGCACAGTTATAGGTAACACTGATGACTCCCTGCAATGTCTCACCATGAGTCTCAGCTCCCTGGATTTTGCAAGGCTTTGCTTGTTCCTTATTTCTATTAAAACATTGTCAATGTAAAAAAGTGCAAATCGATTTAAGTATAATTACCTAACAATTTTTTGTTGTTGTAATTTTTATTTGTATTTAGATTGCTCCTGCTGACTTGAGCCAACCATTATTTTCTCCTCTCTGTCAGCGGGGAAGCCATACATTCGCACACCTTTCTCTGACTGAGTGGAGCATCCCCATGCAGCACAGTAAACCACGGTGGAGACTATGCAAGGACAACATTAAAGAAAGGACACATACAAAATGCTTGTCATGCTATTAAATTTATTAGAAATGTATTCATGAATTGCTGTAAATAGTTAATTGTATAATTACAATTTAAAATAACTGTTTTCTATTTTAAAATGGAATATACTCCTGTGATGTCAACCTGAATTTTCAGCATCATTACTTTTGAATGGCAGTGTACATGTTTATATACGAGTATGCTTAAGTTGTTTTAAACCTGAATATATTGTGTACATGAATAAGTATTGTAAGAATTATACTAGATATAATAGGTATATTATTTATAATACATAATTATATTACTATATGTAATTGTAAGAATTATAAACAGTAAGCTTCATATTACATTTATTTAACATGCTAATTACTGCTGCTAACAGTTAATTGACCCATAGTGCGGTGCGAGCTGAAAATCACCTGTCGCCAGCCTGTCTCTGTACTACCTGAAAGTCATCAATATGACATTAGTTAACATGAGATCAGTGAAAAAATGGACAATATGTAACGTAAAAAGGCAACGGCAACCCGTGTTTATAAAACTTAACGTTAGCCTGAAATAAGTTTTTAAAATAACGGTAATTGAACACTAATCCTCAAATATTACCCGATTTGATATTTTAAAAACAACATCGCTGTAACTACATACGCATGCTACATACATATGTCAGTGTGTTGTATAAATATATAAAATAAATACATTTATTGACTCCTTATTACCAGAAATCGCAGTTCTGTCACTCTACTCTATCAGTTTGAATGGCCGCCAACGCACTTCCTGGAACTATTTGAAGTCTACACGAATCACGTGACAACCAAACATTTCGAACTTCCGTTGTCGCAACTCTCTCTCTATATGGCTCTGGTCACACCGAGGGGTGTTCCCATAGCCGGTGACGTCACCGCAGCATCTTGTTCCCTATTCAGGGAACCATGGTTACATACATAACCGAGATGTTTTCATTGTTAAAAGTGATGCAAAAGTCACGCTACTGACTTTGAAACATCTCTTGTGCAGCCTTCCATTGAGTCTCCAGTATTACTGTCCCCTAGAGGAAGATACTGCAGCTGTTCTGAACCAGTATGACATTCAAAGTTATAAATTATTTTAAAATCAATAAAGTCTTCTATTTCAACTTCAAAAGGTGTGTTTTGTTTCTGATTTCTAAATGAGCATTTCAATTAAGGTTTTACACTCATATGTAAATCAGGACACATGCTATTGAATTAAACAGTATGTTTGTTGAAACATCTTGTTGTCACAGTTCTTCTGGATTTATTCTCTCTCAGTTTGTAAGTCATTCCAGACAGACTGATGATGATCAGATCAGATTTATGTGTGGAGTACTGTCTGCTGTCAGACACAAATCTCACTGGATTATTACAATTACAGTTTTTTTCAATCGCTAACAAGCGCTTAACCATACTTCAGATACTTTTTCTAAACTCTTAACACAGACTCACACCTACAAAACACAATTGGCCAAATGGATAATTTTCTTCTCAAAAACACATTTTGTTAAATATATAGTAAATCTTCATTTCAAAATAGAACACATCTTTATCTGCACACACCAACTTTACCAAAACACTGGAAATCTGACTCAAAATTAAATTATTCTGTCAAAGAATAACACTTATTTTCACCTCACAAGGTACATACAGTCAATCAAAGTACACCAGGTTTCAAAATACTGGCTATTGTTGACATTACTAAAACTGCATAGACTTTTATGTTTCAGTTTTACAGGTATTTGCATGCAAAACATGCAATTCACTGTTTTACACTAAATTTATTGGTTTGGAACTGTATGTCCAAATGTACAGCAATGTTCACATTCAAAAGCATTCCAGTAAAAAGCTATTTTTCCCTTTACTGTTTACTGCAGGAGGCAGTAGAAACAAGGTATGATAGAACAGAAAAGGTTTGACAGTATTGCCTACAGTGAACAAAATATCAATGAAACACATAAGAGCATTCTGAACAAAAAAAAAAAAAACAACAGCAAAAAGCCCAGATAAAAAAAAGGGGGGGGGGGGGGGGTAAAATAACAACAATCTCTCACTGCTCCTGCTCCTCTCACTGCATCTCTCACTGCATCTCTCACTGTTCCTCTCACTGCTCCTCTCACTGCTCCTGCTCCTCTCACTGCTCCTCTCACTGCTCCTCTCACTGCTCCTGCTCCTCTCACTGCATCTCTCACTGTTCCTCTCACTGCTCCTCTCACTGCTCCTGCTCCTCTCACTTTTCCGGCTCTTCTTACTGAATCTCTCACTGCTCCTGCTCCTCTCACTGCTCCTGCTCTTCTCCCTTGGCCCATTGCTCTTACTCTTCCTCGTCCATACATTACAGTGTTTCTCTTTTTCAGTTTCTGTTTCCAAAAACATCACTCTTCAAAGACCTCCTTTTATTGTATAAGTTTATTGTCTAAAAAATAAGCCCTGCCATTGAGTCTAAGCCAGATTGGAATCAGTTGTGGTTGGCCCAATTTACACAACATAAATCAGCTAAGATATATTGTTTTTGAACTGATATCATTGCAGAAGCAGAGGTTTTTATACTCTATCTAAGGTTTGGAACATTGTTTTTGCTATTGTGGGATGTTGTGTGTTAACATTTGTAAATACTACAAAAACGATCCATAATTTTGTTGGGAGGTATAGCTTGTCTGTTCAGAAAATGTAAGCATTGTGGAAATGTGTTCAATGACTCCATATTGTGTGAAAACGACATGAAATGTGTGAATGGTATGGCCACAATAGACAGATGCTGTGCTAATTGTGTTTAGAGTTTTGAAAATGTGACAACTGCTTCGACAAATGCTTGTTAGCGACTGAAAAAAACTGTAATGGCCAAATTAATAACTAATAACTAATTAGCAGAAATCAGCGTAAAAATGTCCTCTCACCCCTGTATCTTGCTCCTCATGTGCTGGACATCATGTGTGTGCTCTTGGTTTTAATGCAGTACAAGATCCACGTTGATCATTCCTGCTACATTCTCAGTTATCCCTCAAGTGTTTGTAACTATAAAGCCCATGGCACTATCTTGTAATGCAAAATAATTAAACTTGTAACTGCCTTTCTTTCACAAAACAAAATGGCATTTGTTACTAAATATAAACAATAATAACTTTCTGGTGTACTGATGTCCCAGATGTCATTAATCTGATCAAATATTTTTATGTCTTAAGTAAAAAATAATCCCAATAATGATTATGTAGTTTTTCCAAGTCTAAAATAAACACATATAAGCCTACCTAGTAAAACGATGTATTTACCAAGAATCTTCAGAACACAATATTCATCATATTCATTTTATTGAAGCATAGACTATAAAGATGATAAAGTAGCATCAAGACAAACACGATTCAAGGAAAATAATTATTTATCATCAAAAATACATTAACCTCATATATTAATCAGTTCACACAGATGAGTGATGAAATGTCCTTAAAAGTCACACAGTCCCATCCAGTCAACTGTGATACAGATCATGTGATACATATAAGACATGTGATATTGTTCCAGAAAATAATGATTCCTTATCACGTCTAAACTGGTTTCATCTCCCCATCATGATCTTCTTCTCTCGTGTCTGGAAACAGTTTGTGGCTAATATCCAGCACTGATGTGGTGATGTTCTCAGCCAGAGGATCTCTCAGTCCTAACATCCCAGACCTGGTCAAAGTGAAACAAACAATCCAGATGAAGTTGTTTAATGGACAGAGAGCTCAGCTTATGTTCTGTGTGATTTTAGCAGGGTGAGCAACTATGACCCTTGTAGTACTGTACACTTACCATTCTTCAAGCTGCTTTAAGACCTTTTGAGAAGCTTTTTCTCTGAAGACAATTTACCACATCCTTTCACTCCTTTCAAGAGCATCACTTGGTCAAAACCCCTCATTTGGCTGATGAGATCATCTGTACAAATTAAAATACTGCAATAAACAATTTCATTCTGCAAGAATTTAGAAAAAGTTACAGAGGCAAATGTCTTGCTCATGAGACTGCATTAGCATGTGTAGTTCTCAGAGACTCCAGAATTAATCTATTGTTGCAGTAAATGTGTTTTCTTCCTCTAGAATCTTTCTCCAGAGTTAATGACTTCTCTCACAAATGTGTTATAGTCTGTGCAGTTTAAGGCCTGGCTTCAAACCAATCAATTATCAATTCACAATTTATAACACAACATTTACAAAACAGTGAGATAATGTAAATAAGTGTTTATATCAATTAAACCACTTTTATGACACTTGTATGCTTTTAAGAATAACAGGTGGTGTTTTTTTAAAACTTTAGATTAAAAATGTTCCAGTCACACTTTGCTAACATGCTATAATTATAATAGCTGTATCAAATAAAATAAAATAAATATAAAAACATTGGAAAGAATAATCACGGCTGACAAGACCAGTCCTGTGAGAGATCATCATAAAGTGCTGTAACACATAACACAGCATTGCTTCAACACACACATACCAGAGGACTTCTGTTTGTTTGAGCACAAGATGGCCGTCTTCATTCCTCATCCTGAGCAAATCATTTCCTTGGTCTTCCTTCTCTTCTGTGAAACAAGATAATCTCTACTTACTCTGTGTGCAATGAGCAATATTGCTCATTAAACATATAATTAAGTTAATTTAAAGTAAGATTCAGACCAGAGCATTTGATGAGTAAACAAATGTACCTGGGAAGAGCTGATCATGGCAAGATTCGCTGAGACTCAGTAATAGCTCTTTTAGTTTTTAGGAAGGTTTGTGAGGGTTGGCCCACCAAAAACTTCTGAAAAAGAAGAACAGCATTATCTGCAAACAATCCTGTAAGACAGAAAGAAAGGAAATATTATTTAATTACATGCAACTTATACATTACTATATACTTTAACTTATACATTACTTATACATTATTTTTTAGACCATGAAAGCATCCTCTGCAAAGATGCTGTATAATTAAATGTTAAATGCATCCATTATTAAAAGCAAGTCATTAATAGCAAGCTTTATTCATATGAGTTGGTTTAAAAATGAATTCATGTTAACAGGACTGTTATCAGTAGTGTAATTGATCTGGTTCTGACAAATTAATCAAAGATTTAATATATATCACGTGACACGTTAAACTAGCAATTTCTACTCATGGAGATCACGTATAGTGGGAACATGAACTGATGGGGCTTATTTGAAGTAATTTAATGAGAAGCCAATGAACAATATAAACTTTCTGACTGTGTGGGGCAACTGATTTTCCAATATTGTGATAGTGTCAGATGAGATTGTCCAGGGGCTTGTACAATATCATACAAGTGTTAAATTTAATTAGTTAATTATTAAGACTTTGATGTGCGACTGTATTTAGGGATCATTTTAAAGACTTTTCCCCTTTCTAGATACCCACACTTGAGGTCTTATTCACTTGAGAGTGTGTGTACGTGACAGGGCATGCACAAGACTGTCCCCGGTCTTAATAATACCAAAGCACAGCGTCCTTAACACACACTAAACCTCTCCAATACTGCTCTGGAGTGCTATACAACGCTTAGTGTATCCCATCATGCATCATGTTTTGGAATTAATGTGAGACTTTTTGCAGAGATCTCACAGGAGGTCACGCAAACCTTTCCAATGTTTGTGAAATATTAATTATAATAATTAGAAATTGAGAATAATTTTGTAGCAAAACAAAGTGTTGCATGTTTTCTTGGTGCACAGAAAAGTATATTTATTTTGTACATCATTTGTAACTTCTTTTTATCACTTAATTAGAAGCACCACAAATAAAATTTTCATCTTTAATAGGGACTATTGAAAAGACATTTAGAAGTTTATTTTAAAATGCAAAGTTGAAATGAACTTTGTCATGTTAAGATCGACACACATTGTGATCTTCATGCTCACTTGGGCCAAGTAAAGGAAATGTGCAAAGATGGCAAGTGTGGGTATTTGGACCGTACAACAGTTTAAGAAACAACAAATGCTGTGCAAATGATAACAGCAGTAATGTTTGATAAAAGGGACAAACTATCACAGACCAACCTGCCTCTGCAGCTTTCTGTCTTCTCCATTTCTGAAGGAATACCTCTCCACAAACACCACTGGGGTGACTGCTTCCTTTACGTCTTTTCAGCTAAAAAATTTATACAAGGGGAAATAAAATAAAACAGAATTATATACAGAATGTTAATAGTGATCTGTGAGCAAAATATTTAGGATATAAACCAATATGAATTGAACTGCAAGATGGGAAAAAGTATATATATATATATATATATATATATATATATATATATATATATATATATATATATATATATATATATATATATATATATTTTTTTTTTTTTTTTTTTTTTTTTTTTTTGATTTACATTAAAAAGGTATTACAAGCATGGTACAGTAAATGTGATTACTGTGAAATATGTCATATAAAAGCACATTAAAACACTACCATTACAGTGGTACAACTATAGTTATTTTGGTGATTATTGTGCTATTACTATGCAATAGTAAAACTACAGTTACTGTGGTAAAAAACAAAAAAACAAAACAAAAAGAAAAAAACATGGTAAATGTCTTGTTTACTGGGTTTTACCTACTATTGTAGGTGTCATGGTTACCATGATTTTACTACAAATACAACTTACATCTTTGAACCTGAAATGAATATAAAACGGATCCCAGGTCTGTGGCACGTCACGTCACGTGACCGATAGAGTTTAACCAGTTAGCAGCTGTGTTCATTTAGTTAAACACAATGAAACTCAAAGACAGCCTCGGATGACCGATGTAATAAGAGAGTAAACATAAGGCGCTCACCTGATTAATAAAGAAGACAGAATACATTTTATGACAGGCATTAAAAGAGCATATTTACTACTACTCACAATAGACTGTATAACTCACCCAACCTGCGGCTCTTGTAAACTGATGGAAAGTATCGCGATGTGTGCTGAATGAGACTTTCTTTATTTTAATTATATTATTTCGGTCTTATTACCGGTGAAATATTACAATAAGCCAGAACACGGGCCGAGCGGGGCTCATTCTAAACCCATTAGCGGACATTCATATCACAGAATCTGACAGCGATCAGAGGCTCATCAGCGACAGCATTTTTAGGAAGCCTTTACAATAACCTTAATAAAAACTTTTAACTTTAGAGTCTAAAGGAAAAAAAAATAAAAAAATCTGTAGGCCTATCTCTAATAAATTATTTATTTATTTATTTATTAATTGTTCTTTTTATTTAAACTAAATTGTTTCTTAATGTGAAAATGTGTTACAGTTATGTGTCAAGGACTTGATATTGAATTCTGTAATAAAAAAACTAATCTAGGCCTATGAAAAAAAAAAAAAAAATCAATGAAAAAGTAAAAAAAGAACCATTGCGCATTTTACAGCTAAAAAAAGTTTTAATATGTGTTTTTGTCACCAGCAATACAGTATGTTGCTCAGTTTTGTTACAGTAAGTTAAGCTCCGATTTCTTTTTTCAAGTTTCAGTGAGTTTCTTCTGTTGTCCTGTGAAAAAAATAAATAATAAAAATAATAATTAATCAGAAAATATCGTGCTGATGCACGAAAGATGCCTCCAGTTGAAATGCATTAGTTTAAAAAACGTGCTGCAATCACGAAAATAACGCCATAAAAGTGTGCCTGCCACGAATAAATATATTAAATTACGTGACAAAATCACAAAATGCCGTGAGACTGGGTTTCCGTGTGTGGACCACGGAAGATGAGTGTCACTGACTTGCGTTAGAGTTATCCGTGATCTCAGCACAGACTCACTCCGTGCTCCTATCACAGATTTTAGTTCTGACTATAGCCAAAATGTGTGTAAAACGCCATCAAACTGGATTTTATGATGACAGGACGAGGAAAAATGCCAAGTTAATTACATGCCATTGCAACAGAGTCGACGAAAAGCTTATAAGTTCCTAAACAAGTGAGTGAGGTCAGGTTGTTGAGGTCCGTGCCAAGTTAGACTTTGGTTATCTAACTGAAACAAACTGAAATTTTTATGATGACAGGACAATGCAATAACTACAACAGCTGTCTGGTTAACGTCATTATGGCATTTGATGTTGGAAAAGAAACAAACACTTCAAATGTTGCGTTTCCGAATGAGAAAGCACGTCCGTTGAGCGAGTTCTATACTCCGTCATTGAAACGGGTATCCGTGTGTGGACCACGGGAGGTCAGTGTCATTGACTTGCGTTGGAGAAATATCCGTGGCCGCGGCACGGAATTTGGGGCAATTCCGTGATGGCTTCACGGATTTTGAGTTAAGGGACCGTGGACATTTCACGGAATTCTGTGAGACCAGGTTGTTTTTTTTCTTCAAAAACATTTGTCCTGTACTTAACTTCACATTCAAGCCGCTTCTTAGAGATGCAAGGCTGATACAGCAGAACTATGATTTTAGTGAAACCCTAAGCTCAATCCTTGAAATGACCCAAGCCCCTTTTCATGAGCTGAGCACAGGTAGAGTACAATGTAAATTAGATTACATTAGAATATTTTCAAGTCACAAAGTATAAAATAAACTAAAATAAAATATTTGTAATCATACATATTATTTAGAGAATGAATAGCTATCTATATTCTCTTACTTCCTCCTTTGTCAACATTAGTGTTTTGGGGGCACCTTTAATGTTTTTACTCCAAATACTATACTTCTAGTCTTTTATCTCACAATGTATGTGGTAATTTTAGATTTTTTAATTAGCAACACTAATCTCTGTTGGCCGGCATTTTAACCATTGATAATCATAATCTAATAGTGCTGGAAAAGCCATACTGTCAGACTCATGGACCTGTTTTGTTGTGTTTTCTTCCCAATGTGTCTGTGTCCTAGTTTTATGTTCAGGTTTGTTGTGTGAATTATCCACATTTGCCCTCCTATTTAAAATGTTGTCTGCCCTGTCTTCCTTCATCTGGTATTGTTGATGTGTACATTGTGTTGTGTTGTGTGTGTGTGCTCCTGCCTTCTGTGGATGTTACCCTACTTGAGGATTTATTAAAGACTGTTTGAATTCATCTTCTTCTTCCTGCGTTCATTGTATGCCGCACCCTGTGACAGAATGCTGGACCAAGAGAATGGAATGGGCAGCAAAATTCTGTAATCTAGTTGTGTTTGCCCTCAGATTCGCCCTTCTTGCCGTCACGTCCCTGTACAACAACGAGACCATGAAATCCCTGTTCCAGATCAGGCTGAGTTACCATTGATCTGTGGACCACCCAGACACCACTGAATGCATGTTGTGGTCAATAGTGTTGAACGCAGCACTAAGATCCAATAGCACTAATAGAGACCACAATCAGATGACATTTTTCTCTAAGAAGGAATATAATTGTGAGGAGACCACCTTTTCTAGTATCTTGGACAGAAAAGGGAGATTCGAGATCGGTCTATAATTAACTAGTTCTTTGGGGTCTAGTTGTGGTTTTTCTGATGGGAGGCTTAATAACAGCCAGTTTGAAGGTTTTGGGGACATATCCTAATGACAATGAGGAATTAATAATAGTCAGAAGAAGGATCTATGACTTCTGGAAGCACCTCTTTTAGGAGCTTAGATGGAATAGGGTCTAACATACATAGGACACAGATGATTCTTCTTCACAATCTGACTTTGCTGCAGCCTGGAATTGAACTGCTGGTTTCGTCTGGTCAGAGGAGATCTGATCTCCGACTGAGCCTGGTTTCTCCCAAGGTTTTTTCTGCATTCTGTCACCGATGGAGTTTTGGTTCCTTGCCGCTGTCGCCTCTGTCTTGCTTAGTTGGGGACACTTCATTTACAGTGATATCGCTGACTTGGTTGCAAATGATTGCACAGACACTATTTAAACTGAACTGAGATGATGACATCACTGAATTCAATGATATACTGTCATTTTGCATTATTGACACACTGTTTTCCTAATTAATGTTCAGTTGCTTTGACAAAATATTTTTTGTTTAAAGCGCTATATAAATAAAGGTGACTTGACTTGACTTGGTTTAGATCATTTAACAAGTTTATACAAACCCGATTCCAAAAAAGTTGGGACACTGTACAAATTGTGAGCAAAAAATGAATGGAATAATTTACAAATCTCATTAACTTATATTTTATTCACAATAGAATAGAGATAACATATCAAATGTTGAAAGTGAGACATTTTGAATTATCATGCCAAATATTGGCTCATTTTGGATTTCATGAGAGCTACACATTCCAAAAAAGTTGGGGCATTAAGCAATAAGAGGCCAGAAAAGTTAAATGTACATATAAGGAACAGCTGGAGGACCAATTTGCAACTTATTAGGTCAACTGCCAACATGACTGGGTATGAAAAGACCCTCTCAAAGTTGCAGTGTCTTTCTGAAGTCAAGATGGTCAGAGGATCACCAATTCCCCCAATGCTGCGGTGAAAAATAGTGGAGCAATATCAGAAAGGAGTTTCTCAGAGAAAAATTGCAAAGAGTTTGAAGTTATCATCATCTACAATGCAAAATATCATCCAAAGATTCAGAGAATCTGGAACAATCTCTGTGCGTAAGGGTCAAGGCCGGAAAAACATACTGGATGCCCGTGATCTTCGGGCCCTTAGACGACACTGCATCACATACAGGAATGCTACTGTAATGGAAATCACAACATGGGCTCAGAAATACTTCCAGAAAACATTGTCGGTGAACACAATCCACCATGCTATTAGCCGTTGCCAGCTAAAACTATATAGGTAAAAAAAGAAGCCATATCTAAACATGATCCAGAAGCGCAGGTGTTTTCTCTTGGCCAAGTCTCATTTAAAATGGACTGTGGCAAAGTGGAAAACTGTTCTGTGGTCAGAAGAATCAAAATTTGAAGTTCTTTTTGGAAAACTGGGACGCCATGTCATCCGGACTAAAGAGGACAAGGACAACCCAAGTTGTTATCAGTGCTCAGTTCAGAAGCCTACATCTCTGATGGTATGGGGTTGCATGAGTGTGTGTGGCATGGGCAGCTTACATATCTGGAAAGGCACCATCTATGCTGAAAGGTATATCCAAGTTCTAGAACAACATATGCTCCTACCCAGACATCGTCTCTTTCAGGGAAGACCTTGCATTTTCCAACATGACAATGCCAGACCACATACTGCATCAATTACAACATCATGCTGCGTAGATGGATCAGGGTACTGAAATGGCCAGTCTGCAGTCCAGATCATCACCCATAGAAAACATTTGGTGCATCATAAAGAGGAAGATACGACAAAGAAGACCTAAGACAAAGCCTGTATTAGACAAGAATGGGACAACATTCCTATTCCTAAACTTGAGCAACTTGTCTCCTCAGTCCCCAGACATTTGCAGTTGAAGTTTTTTGAGATGTGTGGATGCCATGAAATTTAAAATCAATGTATTTTTCCCTAAAAATGAAACATTTTCTCAGTTTAAACATTTGATATGTCATCTATGTTGTATTCTGAATAAAATATTGAAATTTGAAACTTTCACATCATTGCATTCTGTTTTTATTTACAATTTGTACAGTGTCCCAACTTTTTTGGAATAGGGTTTGTACAATTCTTCCTCTCCCATAGTAGAGAATGAGTGGAACTGTTCCTCAGGGGGTCTGATGTGATACTGTAGATGACAGCTGAATGGTTATAATTGTATTTCTAATAGTATCGATTTTAGAAGTAAAGTAGTTCATAAAGTCATTACTGCTGTGATGTTGGGAAATGTCAACACTTGTTGAGGCTTTATTTTTCATTAATTTAGCCACTGTATTGAATAAATACCTGGGGTCAGGTTTGTTTCCTTCTAAAAGAGAAGAAAAGTAATCGGATCTAGCAGTTTTTAATGCTTTTCTGTAGGATAGGTTACTTTCCCGCCAAGCAATATGAAATACCTCTAGTTTAGTTTTCCTCCAGCTGCGCTCCATTTTCCGGGCTGCTCTCTTTAGGGTGCGAGTGTGCTCATTATACCATGGTGTCAGACTGTGGATGGATGTTAAAATCACCAACTATTAAAACTTTATCTGCAGCCATAACTAACTCGGATGTAAAATCAGCCAACTTTTTAATAAAGTCTTTATGGTGCCCTGGTGGCCTGTATACAGTAGCCAGTACAAACATAACAGGGGATTTATCATTAACATTTGTTTCTCTGGATAACGTTATATGAAGCACCATTACCTCAAACGAGTTATACTTGAAGCCTGCCCTCTGAGAAATCCTGAAAACATTGTTATAAATTGAAGCAACACCTCCCCCTTTACCTTTTGGATGCAGCTCATGTTTATAACAGTAATCTTGGGGGGATAGACTCATGTAAAATAATGTAGACATCAGGTTTTAGCCTATTGCCATAAGTTTACTTGTAATTTACAGTTTTCCTATTTCTACTGTAATTTGTTGCTGTTTGTTCCCATTCAGTCAAATTCGGCCATGTTCAGGATATGATTTGTATGTTCATCCTATATACTTTACATACAGTTACAATGATATTAAATCCCTCAACCCATGGTGTAAGATTTTGGCCATATCACCTACATCTAAGCTGTTCATTCATTGAATTGCACTAGTCAAAGGTCTTAAAGATTACATTCATTCAGCTTTGTTACAGACTCGGTTTAAATCTAGATTAAAGACCTCTCTCTTTAACCTGGCATACACATTACACATTATCACATTTCTATAATTCAAAGGATTAAAGGATTGTTGCATTAATCAGGGCTACCAGAACTGGGAAGACTTCCCATAACAATATACAAATGTACTTGTTACATCATAAGAAGAATGACACCTACACTAACATTTGTCTGCCCATCTCATCCTTTTCTCTGGTTAGCATCGTCAGGTAGATCTGGTATGTATCCAGACCGTACCCAGGAACGACAATAACAAAAAGATAAACAAATAAGAATTAAATATGAACACACAATTGTCACAATATGTGGTGCATGGGTAAATATAAGAGCACAACGAAGAAGATAAGTTCAAACAGTAGCATTTGGCTGCTGTTGTACTTATAAGTGTCTGGTTGCGTTGACAGCACTGATTTCAGCCAACATCTCCCGGATATTTTCTACTTGTATTAAAATTATGTCATAGTCAACGTTTTGATTGATAACTTTATCTGCAAGAGTCAACGACAGATCTTTTACTGTACCATCCTCAGCCACAGCTTGTGATGCGAAAAACTAGAAAAAGGTGCCTGAATTAGAAAGACCATATAAATCAAGTTTGTAAATGAACAAATAAATAAATACATAATTAAACAAATAAAGAAATTAATAAATACATAAATAAATGAAGACATGAATCAATAAACAAATAAATATTTAGATATTTATTTCGGCATTTATGCATTAATTTACTGTATTTAATAATTTCATTATGTATTTCACAATTTATTTATACATTTCAACATTTAATTATTTGATTTTGAGTAATCTGGACTTTTAAGAGAGCAAAAATGAAAAATGACCCCCAAAAAAGGAGGCTCGGAGTTTAATAGATTTTAATGAGGGAGAAAAATAGCTCATAAAAATTGAATATATATCACATAATCGTCTCAAAATTCTAAATAATAAACAAAAAATATTATTGAACAAGAATATTTTTCATTGATTTACAAAATAAAAAATAAAACCAAAAAATCAAAAAGTGAAGAGGCTCAAAGTTTACTAGATTTTAATGGGGAAAAATTGCTCATTAAAAGTGTATAGATATCACATTATATCACAAAATCTCCTAAAAAAACCTAAACAATAAACAAAAAATATTATGAAACAAGAATATCTTGCATTGATTTACAAAAAAAAAAAAAAAAAACATTTCAAGGCATCAGTGACTTTTAAGAGAGCAAAAGTGACCCAAAAATGAAGAGGTTCAGAGTTTAATAAATTTTAATAAGGGAGAAAAATTGCTCATAAAAATGTAATAGATATCACATAATATGACAAAATCTCTAAATAATAAACAAAAATATTGTTAAATTAATACATTTTAAAATATATTTAAAACATATTTTTTTTTGATTTGCAAAAAAAAAAAAAAAAATGAAGGGGCTCAGAGTTTAATCAATTTTAATTAGGGGGAAAATATAGCTCATAAAAATTGAATAGACAACACATAATAATATCACAAAATCACCTCAGATTTCTAAATAACAAACACAAAATATTATTGAACAAGAATATACTGCATAAAAAAACAAAAACAACAACAACAAAAAAAAAAAAACATTTCAAGGCATTTTAAGTGACTTTAAAGAGAGCAAAAGTAACCCAAAAATGAAGAGGTTCAAAATGTAATATTTGTTTTTAATGAGGGGTAAAAATATCTCATAAAAATTTAATATATATTACATAATATCACAAAACCTTCTTAAAATTCTAAATAATAAACAAAAAATATTATTGAACAAGAATATCTTGAATTATTTTAAAATTTTAAAATAAAAAAAATTAAAAAAAATGAAGAGGCTCAGAGTTTAATATATTTTAATAGGAAATTAATTGCTTATAAAATTGTATAGATATCACGTAATATGACAAAATCTCTAAATAATTCTAAATAATAAACAAAAATATTATTAAATTAATACATTTTAAAATATATCAACCATTTTATTTTATTGATTTGCAAAAAGAAAGAAAAAAGAAAAAGAAAAAGAAGCTCAGAGTTTAATCAGTTTTAATTCAGGGAAAAATAGCTCATAAAAATTTAATAGATATCAAATAATATCACAAAATCTCCTCAGAACTCAAAATAATAAACAAAAAATATTATTAAACAAGAATACCTTGCATTGATTTACAAAAAAGAAAAATAATAATAATAATTTTCAAGGCATCAGTGACTTTTAAGAGAGCAAAAGTGAGCCAAAAATGAAGAGGTTCAGAGTTTAATAGATTTTAATGAGGGAGAAAAATAGCTCATAAAAATGTAATAGATATCACATAATATGACAAAATCTTCTAAAAATTCTAAATAAACAAACAATATTATTAAGTTAATTAATTTTAAAATATATGAAGCAACATCTATTTTATCAATGTGCAAAAAGAAATAAAAATATATAGAGACTCAGTTTAATCCGTTTTAATTAGGGGGGGGGGGGGGGGGAATTGCTCATAAAAATTGAACAGATATCAAATAAAATCACAAAATCTCCTCACAATTCTAAATAACAAACAAAAAAATGTATTGAACAAAAATATATTTAGATATATTTTTTTATCTATTAAAAAAAACAATTAAGTGGCTCACAGATTAATATATTTTAATGTAAAAAAAATAGCTCATAAAAATTGAATAGATATCACATAATATCTCAAAATCTTCTCAAAATGCTCATTGTTTAATAATTTTTAATGAAAAAAAATAAAATAAAAATGTATAAATAAATTTTATATATATATATATATATATATATATATATATATATATATATATATATATATATATATATATATATATATATAATATCTCAAGGCTCAATTCAATTTAAGTGTGAAGATACGAAGTACCAAAAATGAAGATGTTTAAAGGGTTAATAATGTTTGTGTTTCAGGAGTCAAAACTAATTCAAACTCAGTCTAAAGTTCAGTTAAACTCTTTTCTCCAGAAGTGCTTCTGAAAGATGATTTCAAACATGAAGAAGAAGAAGAATGATGATGAAGATACAGTAATTTTATTCTGAACTCTATTACACTAAAATGACATGAACTCCTGAAAATACAGCCAGAGAAATATGACACGGCAGTGTAAATATGATTTCACACTAACACTAGTATATTTGTGTGTGTGTGTGTGTGTGTGTGTGTGTGTGTGTGTGTGTGATTGTTATTAGACAGAAACACAGAGAGTCTCTGAAACATCTTCATCTTGATCTGAAACAGGAAACTGATATTAAACACAAACACTTTCACATCATTACAACCTATGTGTAATAATGTGTGAGTGTGTGTGTGTGTGTGTGAGTGTGTGTGTGTGTGTGTTTAGTGTTTAATGTGACACAGAGACACTGAAGAGTAGTGAAAAAGTGTAAATCCAGCGAGTAGAGGTCGAGTGAATGTGTGTGTGAATGTGTGTAAGTGTGTGAGTGTGTGTGTGTCAGAGACGCTGTAGAAGGACAGAGAGCCACTCGACTCGTCCAGAAACACTGCGACTCTCTTACAGGAGTCTGGAGTAACAGAGATATGGGTGCTGTTCTTATTGTGACGAGCAGCTAATCCCTGATCAGAGCAGATCAGAATCCAGGAGATCTCATTATGTCCAAACCTACTGTCATCACTCGATCCTTTCCTCTGGATTTCTTTATAACACACTCCTATTTCAACTCTATCTCCGCTCCATTCAGTCTCCCAGTAACAGCGTCCAGTCAGTCTCTCTGAACACAGAATCTGACCCCAATTAACAAATCTGTCCGGATGATCAGGATATGACTGACCCTCAAAGACAAGCGTCACCTTTCTGTTCTCCTCAGACAGAACGAGTCGAGTTAGTGCTGTGTTTGGATCCAGTGTGAGATCACAGGCGTCTGAACACAACACACACACATTACAACACACACATTTACAACTCAACTACAAACAAAAAAACTGTGTCTGTGTGTGTTTGTGTGTGACTTACATTTCTGAGGTCCTGCTGTGATCCTGATCTCTCCTCCATGGTCCACACTAGAAAACACACACACACACACACACACACACACACAAACACACACACGCACACACACACACACACACACACACACGAACACACACACACACACAGAGAGATACACATGTGAACTCCTCCATGATCCACACTAGAAAACACACACGTGATATTTCACTATAGAAGTGTCCTCATAAATACTCTTATACACACACTGTTACATGCGGTGTTTCCTCAAGTGTGTGTTGTTTTGTGATTGTTGCTGTGCTTAATTTGTGCCGGAACAAGCCGGATCCGGCACTTCATTTGGCGGACCCCCCTCCTCCGTCTTACGCCCCTCGGTCCGGCTTCGGGCAAATTTTCACGCCACAGTTCAGACATGGGTCGGGTCTGTTTTAGGCTTCTCCTTATTTTTATATTTAGACATACATCAATAAGTGATAAAAATAATAATTATTGCTGCACTGGTGGAAACAGCACGAGACCGCGCTGACTACGTCAGACTTCCTACTTCCGCTCAATTTCATTTCGCTTCTGTACTCAGTCTGATACAGCGTCAGAGCTTTCTGTTTGCCACCGGTCTGGAAACAGCCGGGCCAATCAACGAACAGAGGGCGGGCTGAGAGCAGTGACGTAGATGCTAATCACCGAGTTTTACATTGTAGGTTAGAGAAATCGAAAACCGAAACGACCGCGGAAATGGGAAACGAGACACGGGATGCAATTCGCTCTGTTATGGAGAACATTCAACTCTTTTTCAAACTGAAGCCAGAACCAGAAGAGTGTTTAACAACAGGTTTACAGTGGAAGTTCAATCATAGATTTGAGTTCGATGCATGATGTCTGTGCTTCGATGCGGCTGTACAGGCGCATAACATACGTCATAACTAACCGTATCTGATTGGCTTACGGGTAACCAATGATTTTAAACTTCAGACAAGCGCCCCCTAGCGAGAGAGAAAACACTTCTCTATTATGCCATTCCAGACTCTGTCTACGAAGCAAAGTGAAGTAGCAGAGTCTGGTATTACCAGGCTAGCAGCGCGTGCCGTCAGCAGCTCAACACTTCTGCGTTCAAATACACGCAATAAGCTTAAGATTGCCGCAAAGCACCGGCCAAAGTAACTACCATAAATGTGACAGGGGGAAATAGTTGGGAGATATTTGAATTATTTATACTAATAAACTAGTGTTTTCTGAGTATGTGTCGCAAGGATGAATTGCCGATCCTGACTCGTCATCTCCTCATTAGACGCACCTTTAGAGAGAAGTGCATCTATATGGATTATGATTATGATTATAATGAAAGAGCTTTTGTTTTCATTAAGTAGTCATTTAAAGCTTTCTATAGATTTATTTATCATGGCTGTGAGGCATGTTTTCGCTGAGTGTCGGTTCATTTTTGTTCTCCTGTTAAAGACGACACGGCAGAAAGCACAGATGTTGTCATTCTACAAAAGCACATCATGTTGTTTTTCACACTACTACACATGACATTTCTCACTAGCGAGGAGACAGCACTGTTTAGAGACGCTGCAGCAGAAGAGTGTTTAGAGACGCACAGAGGTACGTTAGCCTAATTCACACAAGCACTCTCTCTTTCTTTCTCTGTGTCTCTGTCTGTCTCACTCTCTTTCTAATAACTTCATTAATAACTGCATTAGAATGCTATCAATGACTCAAGCCTCTGTTACCAGCTTTAAAACTACGCTTTGGTACCAACAAAAGATGCATTGCATGAGATGCAGAAGAAATAGTACCACTCACAATAGCGATTTAAGTACAAAAAGCGGACTTATCCCTTTAAATAAACCATCGGATCGATGTCTTGAAGTGTGGTGTGCATTATTTTTCTAATAATTCAACGGCCCGTCGTCAATTATTCCTTACATCACCCGTGTGCTGATAGCGCGCGCACAGATGAGACCTGAACAGCACACGTTGATATCTGCATTGTAAAAAATTGCTGTAGTTTCTACAGCAAAATTTTACATTATTTTACTGTATAAACATTTTACAAGATGGAGCTGTAATTCGCAATGCATTATGGGTCAAATAAGGTTTTACAGTTGTTAACAGTATATTTCCACGTCAACTGTAATTAATTTACAAGAAGCAGGTGTTGTCACTGTATTTCCTGCTTTTTACACTAACTTACTGTAGTGTGGCATTATGGGATTGCGCTCGCATCATTCAAATCAGAAACCCAAACGACTGGAGCAGTGTGAGAACGATTGAAGATTAGAGGCTTTATTCATAATTCCTGGTAAGTTTACTTAATTATACTTGAGAAATATATCCTTTTTATATTTATTTGAGTTAATGTATAAGCGATATCATGTCACAATAGCCTCCTATCCTGACATTTAGACCAGTAGCCTTCTGTGCAGTAAACTGGGAATTGCTATCATAGCATAGGCCTAATTTTCGATTTTTGGAAGTTACATTTTCATATTGAGAGCATTTAAAGTAGTGTTTACCTAACTTTTATCATAAAGCCCAAAGCGAACGATTGTCATAGTAACTACTATCTGTCGAAATAACTGACGAAGAGCAAAATATGTGAAATTTCATTTGTTTATATGTGTTCAACTGTCCTATATGATTATGATATATAATACTATAATAAGTGAAAGACATCTTTATATGCCCGACTGGACAAGTTAACCTGATAAAAAATAAAAAAAAAACACAGGAAAAAAAAACTGAGGAAGCATCGAAACGCGAGACTGATTCTGATTATATTAATGTTTCATTCAACATCAAAACAAGCTTAACGGCACACAATAAACTCACGGAAAATACATGAGGTAAATGTTCAACTGTTGAGTTTATTAATAACATATGATATAAGTAACGTTAGCATCACAAGTGAGCTGTATTCGTGAGTATCACGACTGCAAATACATAGTTCAATAAACAATTAGTTAACAAGTTACTTACTTTTTCAGACACAATATTAACTGTTGTTCTATTACACCAACGAAAATAGTTCCAAACAAAGAACAAAGCAAAACTATTTTGCTCATTCTCAAATCAAAACTCAGTGGTGTTTTTGGGTTCGGTTCAATGAATGACTCAATTGATTCACTCATTAAGTTATTTGCTGCCACCTAATGGCGGTTTAGTTTCACGTTTAAAAAGTATCATTGCATTTTTCCAACATTTATTAATTGTATTTTCAAAAATTAATCTCAAACATTAATGTCATTACACAGTTGTAATTTTGCACTGTAAATTATCTAATTTTATTGGTGGTACAGTTCTACAATGTAATATTATAATTATAATTTATATAATTTATAATAGTTTGTTTATTCTAAAATGTATGCCATTTTGGGTGTTAATTTTGGTCTTATTTATGTAAATGCTTTAAAGAAATCACAAGATTATTTTCTTTATGTCTTGTAGGTGCAAAGAATAGCAGCTGATTTGGAGAAATATTTGATGCTTCAAGACTCTGAAGCTGATTTTATTAGGTAAGGTATTAATTCTTTAAATAATTTGATAAACTTGTAATTTAGATTACATTTTATATTTAAATACTGCATTGTAGGTTACATTATTGCTTATATTATTTAATTTCAGGTCCACTCATTGGCTTTTGACTATTTGAGGGTCAGATGGTTGGGAATTCATACCTCAACATTGTAGCTGGATTTGGAGTCTTATTACAACTTCAGTCTGGCGTCCCTGGAGCAGGCATTTTATGCACACTTGAATTTTTTCAAAGATAACAATCTGCCATCAGTGGTTCAACTGTAATTTTACGAAGCTACGAGAATACTTTTTGTATGCACCAATGACCAACTTTATTCAACAAAGACGTTATTTTTGTTTTCATTCAAATCAAAGCGTAAATGAACATAGAAAGCATGTCCATGTGACCCAGCTGACACAGAACAGGCTATGTAGTGTGTGTCCAACAGATACTCTCCAAAATGGCGCTACACTGACGCAGAGGAGGCAAATTGTTGAATAAATCGTTATTTTTGTTTTCTTTGCATACAAAAAGTATTGTCGTTGCTTCATAACGTTACGGTTGAACCACTGATGTACTGTTCTAATGATGTCTTTCATTCTTTTCTGGGCCTTGATAGTGGTATTTACTGGAGAGTCTATGGGACGGTCACAATCTTCCCGGTTGCATCCAAAATATCTTAAATTGTGTTCCGAAAACTAACAAAGGGTGGAGTAACCTTTTAAGTACTGGTAAATGATGATTGTATTGTATAAGTGGCATTTTGACATTTATTTTATTGAGCTAGTTTCATTCAATACTTAACTTTATCCTGATGCTTTTGCTTGTTTTTATGTGCAGATGTTTTTTTTTTTTTTGGAATCATAACACTCACTGGATACAAGACAGACACATGGAGGCAAAACAAGTGGAAAAGTCTCAGAGAAGAGGGACAACCCTCATGTGTGTGCTCATCTCAGAAAGTTGATGGACTTTCAGTATGTATTTATTAAATTGTCTTTTGTAGTAATATTCTTAATTTAATAGAACATAAGCTCAAACAACAGAATTTGTGTTTTATTGTTGATTCCAGGATTTTATTTTTTTCTTTAATTTCTTTAATTTCTATTAATTACTTCATTTTCTTTTTTTACAAAAATTCTACAAATTCTGTTGATTGACCTTAATTTTTATAGAAAGTTAATGTTCTACTCTGAGTATGGCTTATTTTTTTAACATGTATTTGTAGTTATTTGTGATGCTGTTATTTTTATGATAAGATTTTAACTGTTGAAAGACAAAAATTTGTATTTTACCAGTAAAAGCCTTGCAATGTCTTTCTGACAGTTTTAATAAATACTTATTTGCAACATCATTGACTTGGTTTTTATTGATTTGTAAATATATTAAGATAGAGGTCATGATAATGCATTTATATCAGTATTTTATAGTTTACTGTTAAAATTATTCTTTAAAGCAGTTTCATTGTTAAATTATTACAACATCATATTGTATTTAGGGGTATTTACAGGATTTTATTGGCAACTTTTGTTGCCAGTTAAATACTGTACTTTAGTGAAATTACTAAATATTGCTGTAAAATAAACTACAAGTTAAATTCAATGTTACTGTAAAAAATACTACAAACTACTGTATTTCACATAAAGCAATTAACTGTAATTTGCTTTGCAGTAATGTCCTGTAATCCATTTTACAGCAATTAACATCATTTTTACAGGATTTTATTGGCAACTTTTTTGGCAGTAAAATCCTGTAAATTCTACAGTACATTTTTTACAGTGTGTTTAAACTAAACTCATTTATGCTTTGTCAGTTTAAACATTTAAGAGCCAGAGGACGCGAGCTCGCATGTGCAGTGTGAAGACGCAAATATAAGCTCTCTCTGAAGTATTGTGTTTAAATGAACAAATGCACACAAAAATTATGTCAAAATGCCACTTTTGGTAAGTATCCTACAGCAGACAGCCGGCTGAATGTAGGTCTACTGTATCTGTCTTTATATTAATCGAACAGCAACGGTGACTCTAAAACCGTGAAACAAACTGAACCATGAAAAAGTTGAACCATGCCACCCCTAATATCTATGCTGATAATATGCGATAACAATAAAACAAAAGCAGAAAATCACTCACTGCTTCTATAGCTGTAATAAGACATTTCTTACTTGAACGCTGCTTTTAAATGCTCTAGCATGAAGATAAACATGACGAATTGTGTTTGGTTCACTCACGGCGGGGTCTCTGCTAATACAGCAGTGTCTGTCAACAGTCGCGGGCGTGGCTTGTAAAATGTGATGTCACTTTACAGATTCTGTGATCCGCTTGCTCTGAGACACTGCTTATGATTTATGGAGATTAAAAAAGAAAGGAGCGGGTGGATTTTTATCATTATAGGGTGGATTTGTACACACACTGCCAACACACATTTGTGTCCAATCAACATGTAAAAGTGAATTTTGCATAATAGGTGGCCTTTAAAGGAATCTGTCGTAGAATCCCACTTTACTTAAACATGGCTTCGGTGCGTTACTTCTCAACTTACTTGAGTTTGTCCAGATGTTTGAGTGTATCAGAGAGCAGCTTCACTCCTGAATCTCCTGGGTGATTGTAGCTCAGATCCAGCTCTCTCAGGTGTGAGGGGTTTGAACTCAGAGCTGATGCCAGAGCAGCACAACCTTCTGCTGTTACCATACAGCCAGATAATCTACAACAACAGTAGTTTCATGTTAGTATGCTCCATTTTTAGAGATATACAAATTATTAAACAACAAACCTTTTCTACTGGTGGCCTTTGATTTTAATGAAATCACTGTTCTGCATGACACATAAGAATACACACACAGTACACTCAAGAGTGCGCGTTTATAGAGTCCCTGAGCCATTTTTGCATCATCTCAGCGGTGTGCTTAGTGATTGAGACTCAATGAATCATGTGTAAGTACAAATTTGTGGCTGAAACCACAAATGTTTCAGCCACAAATCAAATCATGATTCACTAAAACTTTCGTACAAAAATTTATTGTAAATGTAAGAAAAAAATAGGAACAACTGAAAGCACACGTACGCAAAAAAAAAAAAAAAAAATCCAGTCTTAATAATCTATATAATCTATACAGTGGCATGCAAACGTTTCAGAACCTCTTGCATGTTTTTTTGTATTTAGTACTGTCCTGAGTGAGACAGTTTACATCCCCCGGCTCTTAATGCATTGTGTTTGCTTCTGGAGCATCGGTGAACGTTTGAACCTTTTTTAATAGTTGTGTTGTGAGTCCCTCAATTGTCCTCAGTGTGAAAAGATGGATCTCAAAATCATACAGTCTGCTGGAAAGGGTTCAAATATACAAAAGATGCTGGGAAACTGAAGAATCTGCATGACATGGAGGATTTTTCTGTAGAACAGTGCTCAGTTTAACTTTAGAACAAGCAAGGGACTCATTAACAACCATCTCAAAACAAAAAAGTCAAATGGTCGTAGATCATCCAGGTAACCACACACAGTATTAAAGGGATACTCCACCCCAAAAAGGAAATTTTGTCATTAATCACTTACCCTCATGTCGTTTCAAACCCATAAAAGCTCAATTCATCTTCGGAACACAATTTAAGATATTTTGGATGAAAACCGGGAGGCCTGTGACTGTCCCATAGACTGCCAAGTAAATAACAGTGTCAAGGTCCATAAAAGGTCCAAAAATATCACTGTATGCTGGCGTATGTGCTTCTGTATCATCTGTGCCACAAGTATGTGCTGTTTCTACATCCAAAGTGTTCCGAAGATGAACAAAGATTTACGGGTTTGGAACGACATGAGGGTAAGTGATTAACGACCATTTTCATTTTGGGGTGTAGTATCCCTTTAAGAATCAAGGGTTACCAAACTTTGGACTAAACATTATGTAAAATATCTACTCTGGAGAGTACTGAATAAAAAATAACATGCATTTTGTATGATCTCTTTTATTTTGATAAAATTATTCACATTTACATAGATTCTGCAAGGAATTCTCAAACCTTCGCATGCCAATGTATATAGGCTATAAAGGAAAAGCGGGCCAATTTGAGCCTGTGGGGAAGTTGATCCACCCCTTGTTTCTAGAAACCTTTTGGTGATATGACCACAAATACTGTATATGAAGAGTTATATGAAGAGTTATATATTTTATATATTTTACTGGCCCTGTGATAGAGAGATGCCCATGGAATACATGGAATACTTGGTAACTATATTTAGTTTTTTTTTTTTTTTTTTTTGCTTTTTGTATGTTTAATGACTCATACTTCTTGTGTCTAAACATTTACAGAAATATATATATATATATATATATATATATATATATATATATATATATATATATATACATATAAATATAAATATATATATTTATAAAATCATACGTGTGTTTGTGCTTTAGGAAGTCATAACATGAGGCTAACACTGTTAGCATTATTTTAACTCTAAACTGCTGGATGAGACAAGTTTGTTAAAATGGTAGGAGTAGAGTAATTTGAGCCGAAGGTCCTTAGGTAAGTTGACAGTGGCAAGTGGCTCACCTCCCTCTTATGATTATAAATTATTATTTTACTGTAATTCTACTGTCACCAATCCTGTTCGTGTTTTTCCGCCTGCTCATGCGGCTTTTACATCACTAGATCGACATTTGTCATAATTCCTTGCTGCCGGGAGACACTTAAAATATTTTACATACCCAAAGTTATCAAAACAGTAGCGAAAGGTAATCAGTGGAAGTGTAGTGTCAGAACTCATAAGTATAGATACAACTCTACAAGCAAAACATGAGGGCTCGCATCATACAAGTTTAAAAACTCTGCTTTCTTTTTATCACATCCTTGTCTTTATTCTTTTCATAATGCCTATGCATTATTCTGCTGGCTTCTGCAGCAGATCACACTATAAATAAATGCATATTCGCTTACTTTATATCCTCCGTGTTTACTTCCATATGACGGCACGCAGAGAAAGTGTTGCCAAACCCACATTTTTACACCGGAAGTCGGCTACTTTTTCAACTTTGTGGGTTGACGTGACCCCACTAACACAATATTTACCCCCTGGACATGATTGGGCTAGTTTTGGACTAGTTTTGAGAAACAATTGGGAAGAATTTGCTGTGAAAATCTAGAAATGCAGTTTGTATCGTTCTTTTGCGCATGCAGGTCAGTTCAGAACCATGATCGGTTTACATTGGAAATCTGACTTGGGTTAAAATAAATGTGAAGAGCAACACAAAAAAAATTGTATCTGAGAAAAAAGGAACTGCCGACATGTTTGCTGCACTAAGTGCGTGCCTCTATTTGATCACGTTAGTCACTGTTTGGTACATACAGTATTATTCGTTTTTTCTACTGGATAATTTTGGTTGACAAATATTCAATGCATCCCTATATAAAGCATATAATCACAGTTTCCAATTTCCCCTTTCCCCTTTCACCCCATTGTGCAGTTTGCCCTGTCTACAGATTGGAATAAAGTGCCCTTCGTCCCAGATACAGGGGCACCCCTTGTTTATTAGGGCCCGAGCACCGATGGTGCGAGGACCCTCTTGGAATTGCTCCGTTTATTATTATTATTAGGGCCCGAGCACCGATGGTGCGAGGACCATCTTGGAATTGCTCCGTTTATTATTAGGGGCCAAGCACCGAAGGTGCGTAGGACCCTATTGTTTTTGTTGGCGTTCTTCTTCTTCTTATTATTCTTCCGACTGGGAGTCTATGGCAGCCCATAGAACCGAATGCGGGAAAGTTGTAATGGTTTGACATTCTGATAGAGGACAGTGCCAACATTAAGTACACCAATTTTGGTGTGTCTAAGATATTCCCTCTAGCGCCACCAACTGTCCAAAATTTCACTTTAATTTTGTTAATAACTTTTTAACCGTAAGGCCAATCAACAAAATTCTTTTTTCCTCTGATTTCTGAGCTCATATCGATTTGATTGCACCCTATCAAGTCATTTTCCGTCATAGAAATATGGCCGCCATTTTGAATTTTTTGAAAAACCTATTTTTTCGAACTCGTCCTAGACGGTTTGTCCGATTTACACGAAAATTGAACCAGATAATCTTCAGTCAGTGCTGACCAAAAGTTATGGAATTCAAATTGATTTGTCAAACCGTTTTCGATAAACGCTCGAACAAATTTTACGTAGCGCTTACAAAAACAGTCGTAAGGCTGTATCTCTGCAACGATTTATCGTATTCAGACCAAACCTGGTACATGTCATAACAAGTATGACCTGAGGCTACTTGCTGCGTTTCGGCGCAGCGCCACCTACTGGTCCGGAGATATGAAAAATTGCTATTTTTGCTTATAACTTCTAAACAGTTTGTAATTGGTCTTGTTAGATTCAGGGCAACATGCCGAGTCGACTGATATCCAATTTTACCATTTCGGCCATTTTGACTGTCGGCCATTTTGAATTTTGTGCTAAAATGCTGTATTTTCAGAATGCATCAACGGATTGTTACGAAACATGGTATGGGTCATCAGCACAATGTCCTGAAGGAGCATGAGAAGTTTCGAAACAGCGCCACCTAGTGGTGATCTTCTTTTTTTAAATGCTTATAACTTTGGGTGTGGTCGACTTATTTTCACGAGACTCATCAAATTGGACTCCTGAAACCTTACCGAGTCCTACGATCAGTGTTGTAGTCGAGACCGGCTCATTCGAGTCCGAGTCCAGATCGAGTCCAGAGATGGTCGAGTCTGAGTCAAGACCGAGTTCAGAAAGGGTTGAGTCCGAGTCAAGACCGAGTTCAGAAAGGGTCGAGTCAGAGTCAAGACCGAGACCAGAGAGATTGGGTCTGAGACAAGACCTAAAGAAATCTTGTATGTAAAATGTATGATGGAAACAATAAAGGGTAAAAGGGCCACATAGTATGTGGTGTAAAGGTAATTTTATTAGTATTATGAAGTGTTACTTGTCAATATTAAGTGCTCATTTTCACATAACATCGTTGTACCACTATACACATCCATATAACCTTTCTAGTACACATAACATTACTGTACGACTCTATATTGTAATTCCACATAACACTTCTAGTACAAGTAACATTACTGTACCACTATACCTGTAAATGTTCAACTGTAACAGCTTTTACATAACTTTTAACCCTGAAGCTTAACTAATGACTGCTAATATCCTGAAAATGTCTTGGATTATGTGCACTTTAGATGTTGTGAAGATTAAAGATGGGCATAATTACTTTTCAAAAAATTAAGTGAGGAGACCATCCTGCTACCCAACCGAGCACGATGTGGTCTCATGATCAATCCACAAAGACTAAAAACTCTCTCTATTGGTGCAGAGGAAGCGGGGACTGACAAAAGTTACCATTTCATCACTTTCTGTAACAGCAACGGATAATCTAATGCTAATTTCACTGGATGGTGGGTTTTAATGCACGGTAAAATACACACTAGTCGAAGTTTTTTTTAGTTACGGAGGGCATACAAACAAGAGCCGACTGACTGTCCAGGAAAATTTCATGCAAAAGTGTGTATGTGCCAGGGGAAGAAAGCTGGTTGAAATGCCATATAAGTTCAATGCCTTCTGTCAGACATTTTTTTGGGGGGAGATGTTTAGTGTTGAGACAGTCAGTCTGTGTCTGTATTCATTATATAATTTAATTAAACAATATTTGTTTTTTTCTGTGACCATTTTGTCCTACTTTGTAAAAATAACACAGTTGAGAGAAATAATGTAGCAATGTGGCTTTCTGGAAAGCGGGATCACTACAGGCGGATGGCAGGAGGGTAACTTAAGGCCGGTGACACACTGGCTGCGTGGCGTCTCTGCTGCGTGCTAGAAGCGTGGTGGCTGCTTCGCGTTTTCTGTGTCTTTACACACCAGAAGCGTGTCTGACGCAGCGCTAGCGCGCTGCTTCTGCTATAGGTGACATAGAGAGAGGCCGCCGAAAAACCAGGCTCTTGCAAAATAGAGTATGTTTGACAGGTGCAATATTTGAAAATCGATAATTATTTATTTATTTTTTTAAATTACATTTGTATCTGAATTTATGCCAACCTATAGACTTTCAAATATCAAAATGTCATGAATTAATATGTATTTGTGTACATAATGACACGAGTGACATATAAACATATTTTCCTAGTTTATTTTGCCTGGAAACGCTTCCAACACGCGCGTGTTCGCGTGAAAATAGGCGTCGGTTCCAGGGGCGTAGCAAGCTTTTCAAAAGTGTGGGGGATGGATGTGGTTTGTTTATAAACAATAAAAATGAAGAATACATTGACAGAGAGGTAAAATGCAGGGCTTAAAGTTCTCTGGCACTTTGCGGGATTTTCGGCTTGCAGCGTTTGGCTGGGAAAAAAATAATCCTACATTAAAAAAAAATGCCCACACAAAGTTTTTTCTCTGGTGGTATAAATGATGTAACAATTTACTGTTTTTAAACATTAAAACAATATTCACTTTTCTTTCATAGTTCTTCAACAGGTATGCAAACAATATCCCAATAATAGCAATTAGCATTAGTCTAAAAAACAAAATATAATAGCGAAAACACTTGACATGTCAACAAAACGATTAACAGAACATCTTCCCAAACACATATCAAGTTTTTTAAAAACCTCGAAAGCATAAACACTCATTCAAAGTACCTGGAAAAGGGAGATGTAAATAACCATAACCATAAGTTCCCGCCTCCTCAGCACGAGCTGACCTATAACACCCCAAGAAAGGCGGGACTTAAGGCAGAACAGCCAATCATCAGCTGGTCACACTCAAAGCCGATGTCATGTTTGAGAGGGAGGGGGAGGAGGCAGCCGCGGCGAGCGCAGACACAGAGCGGTCAGAGAAACGGAGGAGGGACTGTAGTAAGGCGTTTGTGCAAAACTGCGGAAAAACTGCAGAAAACGTGCGGGTGTCGAACCCTCTCACCGGGAAAAGTGTGGGTGTTAAAACCCCCACATCCCCCACGGGTGCGACGCCCCTGGTCGGTTCTATTTCTAGCATGCACGCATTTTCCGCGCGGCTCGAGCTGCGCCTGGGATGCGCGTCTCACGCAGGCAGTCTGCAAGCTCTAACCTGTTAACATGGGAGCCGAATTAAAAACAGACACGCCACGCAGCTGAGACGCTTGCGCCATGCATCCAGTGTCGCTGGCCTAACGTCTCAAGTCACAAGAAAATCACCAGTCATTGGATGTATCTATCATACATCAATTTAAAGAAACATTAACATACAGTAATAATCATGACATATTTTGATTGGGACTCGAGTGGACTCGGGCATAAGTCCGATTCCTAATATGTTCGAGTCCGAGTCAATACCGAGTCAAAATGCACACGAGTCCATGACAAGACCGAGACCATTAAAATACGGTCTCGAGACCGAGTCCAAGACCGAGTCCGAGTCTCGAGTACTCAACACTGCCTACGATACCAAACATGCTAGGTTTCGCCTTACAGTTTGTGTAGCGTTGTGATTTAGCGCTTAAAAAACATTTGGCTATATCTTTGAAACCGCTTGTCCGATCGAGACGAAACCACTGTCAGAAGTTCGAAAACATATGTCGATAGCTACACACCAATGCCCAAATGCCAAAATATTGATAGTAAGGGGTAGTAATATTCAATCAAAGTCAAGAGTCAGTCATTTTTTACGTGCTTTTTCATATAAATGTCTATAACTCTGAAGTGAATTGAGATATTTTCACCAGAATTGACACACATATGTATGGGCTCACTCTGAGTACACATAAAAAAAATGGTGGGACTGAGCCTCTTGGTGGCGCTATAATAGAACAAAACATGAAATTCTCATTGACTTCAATACAGTTTTGTGAAATAAAATGCTATACTAAACAAATGCATTGGTGTAATATTACGAAACTCAGAATGTGCCAACAACACCATCCCCTGAAGGTACTCAAAATATTTTGAAACAGCTTTTGAATAAATCTGGCTATTGACATGACGCTGGTCTTTTTAGATTCCTTGGGTCAAGTCGAGAACATAGATAGAAAGTTTTCCTTATTTGGCTGAACTTCCTGTCCGCCATTTTGATTAATGTTGAAAACCTACTTTTTCGAACTCCTCCTAGACCGTTAGTCAGATTTTCACCAAATTTGACGTGGATCATCTTCAGACCATGCTGGCAAAAATGTATGGATTTCTTGTCGATATAAGAAACAGTTCTCATTTAGCGCATCAACAAATCTGCTGGAAGGGTGCCAAAATGCATTTGAGGCTGTATCTCTGCAAAGCTTTGACATATTTGCACCAAACTTTGTATGTGTCATCGTCACCTCATACTGACCATTCCAAACTAATTTGGTAACAGCGCCACCTATTGGTTACACGTGATAAGCCAATAAATCCTATTACTAGTTGTTGTGTTTATTGTTTTCAAGCCATTTTGCCTAAAATAATCTTAAAACGGTTTTAATTACTCATTCCTGCCATTCGTCTGAAGCTTGCTTCTGTAGTGCTTGGCCCCGTTATTGCTGCTTGCAGCTATATTTATTATTATTCCGCTTCTCCAAAATGAATCACATTTTTGAGGGCCTAAACATGCTCAAAAAGTCATGAAACTTTGCACACACCTCAGAACTGGCGAAAATTTACGTCTGATATGGGTTTCAGAAGTGGGTGTGGCAAAATGGCTCGACAGCGCCACCTATAGTCGTTCAATGGTGTGCGCCTGGAGCTATGGTTCACGTACATGCACGAAAATTGGCACACACCTGTAACAAACCAATACCTTGGTCAGTGTAATCTAAAGCCATTTGCGATTTTAAATGGCGAAGGACTTTTCGTTAAAGGGTGTGTCCATGGCGGCCTGACAAATTTTGTTGTTTCGCCATGAAAAAGGAAGTTGCTGTAACTCAGACATACAATGTCCAATCTGTCCCAAACTTCACATGTTGGATAAGACTCTTGATCTGAACAGATCTACATGCCCATATTCAGTTATAGTCATAGCGCCACCTATTGGCAACAGGAAGTGACATATTTTACGCTGCGACGAACTACTCCTAGAAATTCTTTGACATCAATGTCTTTTTTGTGGTCAGTCTAATCAAAAGGCTTGTGCGATGTTCAGTTGTGAAGATCTTGAGTTTTCATTAAAAGGCGTGTCCATGGCGCCGTGACGAAGTTCGATGTCTCGCCATGGAAATAAAATATGTTATAACTCAGGCATAAAATGTCCGAACTTGCCCAAACTTCACATGTGTGATAAGGGTCCTTGCCTGAACAGATCTGAAGGCCAATTTTCCATCGGGTGTGGCAAAATGGCTCGATAGCGTCACCTATACACTTTCAACGCAGTGCGTATTCACTTTCAATGGAGTGCGCCTCGAGCTATGTTTCATGTACATGTACAAAAATCGGTACACACATGTAACACACCAATATTTACAAAAAAGTATCTTGGTACGAAATCCGAATCCCAACAGGAAGTCAGTTATTTAGAATTTTCTCTGCAAAATTGGTGTTGTTTTTGCCATTTTCAGGGGTTGTACTTTAACAAACTCCTCCTAGAGATTTATTCAGATCAACACCAAACTTGGTCAGTGTAATCTAAAGGCCTAATCTAAAACTTGCAAAGTTATATTGCGAAGATCTTGAGGTTTCGTTAAAGGGCGTGTCCATGGTGGCCTGACAAATTTCGATGTTTCGCCATGAAAAAGGAAGTTGCTGTAACTGAGACATACAATGTCCACTCTGCCCCCAACTTCGCATGTTAGATAAGAGTTCTGTCCTTAACAGATCTACATGCCCAAATTCAGTTATAGTCATAGCGCCACCTGCTGGCAACAGGAAGTGACATATTTTACGCTGAGACAAACTACTCCTAGAGATTTTTGGACATTAATGTATTTTTTTGTGGTCAGTCTAATCTAAAGGCCTGTGCAATGTTAAATTGTGGCAATCTTGAGTTTTTGTTAGCGTTTGTTGAGCGTGTCCATGGCGCCATGACAAAATTTGATGTCTCGCCACAGCAAGAGAAGTTGTTGTAACTCAGGCATAACATGTTCGATCTTCCCCAAACTGCACATGTTTGATAAGAGTCCTGGCCTGAACACATCTGAAGGCCAATATTCCATAATAATGATAGCGCCACCTGCTGACAACAGGAAGATTGGAACATATATGGAATATACTTTGATATATTCCAATTATATTTATGACTTTAAATGCATATTTCTCACCGTTCACCTTTTTACTAATGCCCGGGTGCGAGGGCCCGTTCATCGCTGCTTGCAGCTTTAATTAGGGCCCGAGCACCGATGGTGTGAGGACCCTCTTGTATCTGCTTTGTTTATTATTATTATTATTAGGGCTCAAGCCCGAAGGGGCGAAGAGCCCTATTGTTCTTCTAAGGATTATTCTTATTCTTATTTTTTATTTTTTATTAAACCTTCCGGGGGTTTTTGGGGGCCTTAACATGCTCAAAAACTCTTGAAAATTGGCACACACATTGGAATCTGCGGCCATCAGGACGCCACAGAGACTGGGACCCAGGCGTGGCACAGGGGCTCTACAGCGCCCCCTGGAACACAGTCAGAAATCTTGAACCATAGCTCACACACACTTGCATATATTTATATGAAACTCAGTACACTTGTAGATCTCATTGAGCTGAACAACTTTCGCGCTCTATGTCAAAGGCTCCGCCCAACAGGAAGTCAGCTATTCATGGCTGTTTAAAAAAAGCATGCTCTGGAATTTGATATACTTGTCATAGGTTTTTTACTTGATTGCCACCAAACTCGGTCAACATGATCTCAACACATTGGGGATGAAAAATTGCCAGGGGATTTTTGATATCTTGAACGGTTTGTCTATGGCATGGCGTTGAAATTAGGGCAAAAAATTAGAAACAGGAAATGCCTAATAACATCCACATACATTGCCTGAGTTTGATCAAACTTCATCGGTTTGTTCGATGTATGATACCGATCGTATATATGTGACTATTAAGAGTCAACGTTATAGCGCCACCAACTGGCAGCAGGAAGTGAGTCATTTTCAAAATGCTTTGAATTCAGCATCTTATTTTTACTCGATTTGCTTCAAACTTCATCAGAATAATGACAAAACATGGCCGATGTAAATCTGTTGTGGGGATATTGATATCTTATATATTGTTGCAATGGCAACGTGTCAAACTTGAATATTCTGTTATGGTGATTTTGAGGCAGATGACAACCTCAGATTTACATGAAACTCAAAACACATATCAGTATTCTTGATAGCTAGGCAATGGAAAAAGCTTTTAAAAGGGCGTGGAAGAGGCACTCCATAGCGCCACCTTTTGTCAAAAGTGGGGGGGTTAGTTTTAGCTACAGACACCAAACTTGGTACAAAAATTGTTCTTATCAAGACGGACAACTTTCTAATTCACAGTCATCAGCTACGATCAACAGGAAGTCAGCTATTTTGATTTGAATGTGGATTTTTTTTTACATTTAGCTGTGAATTAATGCATACTGCTCAGAGGAGAGTAACACTATACACACCAAACTTTGTCTACATGATGCCAAAACATTTTAAACAACTTAAATTGCCAATGGATTTTGGATAGCTTGAACGGTTTTGTCGTGGTGATTTTTTTAAATGACAGTAAAAATGGAATTATTAATTGTCCTGCATTTTTAAATTCCAAACACTTCAAAACCTTTTTTCATACAGAAAAAAAGTCATTCTGAGTAAATATGGATAGTTTCACGACTTTACAAGACTGTATGGATAACAGAAAATTAAAAAACTGTCAGACATCTCATCTCACTCTGTCCCTCTGTTTGAGTATATGTGCTTCAGACTTCCATTGTCTGAGAGAAATAGCGCCCCTACAGGTTCAATTCCCGGACTTTTAGTTTCACTTTTAAATCGGTTAAAAATACAAATAAATACTTAGATTTAATTCACACTGACAAGCTAAACCAACATATCTGATTATTACCGGTTCAGGGCTCATGGATAAATTATTTCTGGCCAGAGATACGTGAGAAATAGGAGAGATGAATCACCGCTGTGATCACGAGCGTCTGGAGTAAAGAGCTCAGAGAAAACGAATTTATTCCTGTTTTAAAGCTTTTAAAAATAAATTATTACAGCGATATCACACAATCAACCAATTAGAACACACCAAGAGCTAAATTAAGATGTTTTTGAACTGTTTGTGTGAAAATGAAATATTTGTGGCTGCCTATCTGAAATCACCGCTCCGATCAGCGCGTACAGTGTCCAGCTCAAAACAAACGAATTTATTCTGGTTTAAGAGCTTTTTAAAATAAAATATTACCACAAATGCACACAATAAACCCACTGTAACACAACAAGAGGTAAATGCAGGTGTTTGTGACCAGTTTAAGAGTGCAAGACTATTTGAAAGCGCGACTGGCAGAATAACATATATCTCTCGAGCTGCAGGATTCTGGCTTTCGTCGTACGAACGAACACATCACCGACAAGATTATTTCAAAACACATAATAGCTTGGCGAATATAAACGAAAACAGCCACGTGAACATAAACTGGATCTACTGGATTTGAAAATTAAAGTGACCACATTTACCACTTGCTTCTGTCTTCAATTTTAATCTATATAAAAAAGGAAACTCATTCGACTTGGCTGCTTTTTTAATGTGTGCGTATTTATTTATTTACCTTTTTATACATTTTGTACAATTTCATAGTTTGTGTATTACAATTATAAAAACAAAAATAAATGTAGCCACTCACATAGAAATAGCTTAGGCCTTAACCTTTTTCTGACAGTTTTAGGGATTTTTAAAAATCCTAAAAAAAAAACTTATTTGTGCTGCAAATAATAATTTCAAACTCATTTGATAATGACCTATGACATCCTGTGACATTATATTTATTTTAACTTACATAATCTCATGGATGTAACAGTAAATCTGTTCAGCTCACAGATCAATACTAAGCTGTAATGCAAGCAGAACTTTCACAAATGCTTATGAGTTTTTTAAGGATTTGATAACACTGTAAAATAATGTCTAATTTGTTAACATTAGCAAATGCATTGATAACACTTTATAATAACTGCACTCATTATTAAATAGTCAGTTCATGCTTTATAAAGCCTTGTCCCAATATTAATAGTCAGTAGTAAGCAGTTTATAAATACAGCTATAAATAGCTTGTCCTTGGTTTATAAGCACATTTATTAAAAAGGAGAGTAAGTTATCTTCCTATGAAAAATAAAAGATAAAAATAAACAAACAACAACACAGATTGATACAGAACTCAGAAATTTTATTGTGGATTTATGATAAAATCAGCCTGTAAATGAATTCATACTCCTCCTCATACTACTCCATACTCCTTTTTCAACATTATGCCAATATACTGAGATGTTAAATTGTGAATGGGTTTAGGATAGCTTAAATGGTGTTGCCATAGAGATTTATTAAAGTAACATAAAAAAAATACAATAGTTATTTTACTATATCTTTACAATTTTTCATTCTAACTCTTCATATTTTTTTATATAAGTAGAAGTCCTCTTTTGAAGGAAGCACAGTAAGTTTCATAGCTTTATCATTTTCAAGAGCCAACATAAAATTTAAACTATCATAACTTATAAATCAAGCTTGCAATTCTTAGTACCAATAATGGCCACCAGAGGGAGATATAGGATTACTTTTAAATAATTATTTTAGAAACGAGTATGATTTAAATCATTTATAGAAATCTTTCAAAAATAAAAAAAATATGAATTGTATGTATTTTACTGATAAAATGACCCTCACTTAATTAGAATAACAAGCTGAAGTATTGTGAACTGTATATTAAGAATAATTCTTTATAGGTTTTATGGACAGATACGTTTTGAGTGACTCTTGAAGGATCAGCACCACATCCTCTTTTACCACTGTTTAAAAGAATTAATCTTACAGAACAGGTGTGAATGAATTTTGGATAGCTTGAATGGTTTTGTCGTGGTGATTTTTTGAAATAATAGTAAAAAAGGAACCAGTAAATGTCTTTTTATTTTTTTAAAGTGCAGCTTCTAAACACTTCAAAAAAAATTTTACACATAAAAGACAAGTCATTCTGAGTAAATATGCATAGTTTCATGACTATACAACACTATATGGATGATAGAAAATTAAAAAACTATCATACATCTGATGTCACTCAGTCCCACTGTCACTGTGGGTAGTGTGTGTGTGTGTGTGTGTGTGTGTGTGTGTTAAGTGAATTAGGTGTGAAACTTTCAGGGAGCATTTAGTCTCCAGCGCCAACATTTTACAGAACTGCCACTTTCCTGGAGTCTCCAGAATTACTCGGTGTCAGGCTCTGAGAGACTTAAGATTCCAAAAAATGATTTAATTAGAATACCATGAAGTATTGTGAAATACTATATATAAAGACTTTATATATAGGCTTTATGAACAGATTAGAGTGACTCGTGAAGGACCAGCACCACCTCCTCTTGTTCGATGGTTTGAGGAATATATCTTCCAGAATCCGGGATTAAGATTTAGGAGCTCATTTTTATTCCACCTCCTTTCCTGAAAGTCTGTCTTGCAGAATTGACTAAAAATTAATCTTCACATTATTTCCTAATTATTTTGCAATTCTTTTTGTCAGTTCTTCTTGACCTGTTTTTCTCTTCCAGCTTTCCTGGACTATTGTATAGCACTCATAAATGATTAAATAAAAAATAATGGTAGTTATTAAGATTGATATGGTTTGGAATTGGTAAAATGTGCTTGGAAAAAAATCACAATAAAACAATGTTTTAATGTTTAAGTTTGGAATATTAACTGACGTGAATGAATGCTATATAAACATTGTTCATGTTAACATAATGTTTATGAATGGAATCTTATTGTAAAGTGTTACTAAAGTTATATATATATATATATTGTTTTGTGAATGTGATTTTAAAGTCTAGATGATTCGGATTAACCCTTTAACTGCCATATCCTTTAAAACCTCACTGCCAGAGGGATATTGTGAATGCATGTGCCCGCTGGGCACAGTTTACCTGATGCCACCGGGGTGGCGATGGCACTGGTGGCCTGAGCCCGCCATCGCTGCTTGCAGCTATATTTAGGGCTCAAGCCCAAAGGGCGAGAGGCCTATTGTTTTCCTTAGGATTATTTTTTATTATTATTATTATTATTATTATTATTATTATTATTATTTTTTTCCAACGTCTCGGGGGCTTTTGGGGCCGTTAACGTGCTTAAAAAGTCTTGAAAATTGGCACACAGATTGGAACCTGCGGCCATTAGGGCCGGGCAGAGACTGATACACGGGCGTGGCACAGGGGCTCTACAGCGCCCCCTGGAATATGGAGGGCCATATATCATACATTCTTGCTCGTAGATGTATGAAACTCGGTACACATATAAATCTCATCAATCCAAACAACTTTTGTATTGCATATCATAGGCTCCGCCCAACAGGAAGTTGGCTATTTAGGGTTTAGTATTCAAATTTTTCGTCAAAGTTGTGGGGGCTTTTGGGGTCCTTAACATACTCAAAAACTCTTGAAAATTTGCGCACACTTTGGAATCTGTGGCCTTTAGGAGCCTGCAGAGGCTGGGACCCGGGCGTGGCACAGGGGCTCTACGGCGCCCCCTGGAACACAGTCAAAAATTTTGATGTATAGCTCACACATACTTGCACATATTCATATGAAACTCAGTACACATATAGATCTCATCGTGCCGAACAACTTTCGTATTGCATGTCATAGGCTCCACCCAACAGGAAGTCAGCTATTTAGAGTTATGTAAAAAGCGCATGCTCTGGAATTTGAAATACTTGTCATAGGTTTTTTTCTCGATTGCCGCCAAACTTGGTCAACATGATCTCAAGACACTGGGGATGAAAAATTGCCAGGGGATTTTTGATATCTCGAACGGTTTGCTCGTGGCGAGGCGTTGAAATTATGGCGAGAAATGAGAAACAGGAAGTGTCTAATACCGTCCACATACATTTCCTGATTTTAATCAAACTTCATCAGATTATTCGTTGTATGATGTCGATCGCATATATGTGACTATTAGGAGTCAAAGTTATAGCGCCACCAACTGGCAGAAGGAAGTGTGTCATTTTCAAAATGATTTGAATTCAGCATCTTATTATTACTCGATTTGCTTCAAACTTCATCAGAATAATGTTAAAACACAGCCGATATAAATCTGCAAGGGGGATATTGATATCTAAAAAATTGTTGGCGTGGCAACATGTCAAACTGGAATACTTCTCAGGTGATTTTGAGGCAAATAACATACTTAGAATTTCACAAAACTCTGAACACACATCAGTATTTCTGATAGGAACTTAAATTGTGAATGGATTTTGGATAGCTTGAATGGTTTTGCCGTGGTGATTTTTTTAAATGACCTTACAAAGGGAATCATTATTGTATTTTTAAATTGCAGCTTCCAAACACGTCAAAGAATTTTTTCATACAGATGAAAAAGTCATTCTGAGGAAATATGCATAGTTTCACGACTTTACAACACTGTATGGATAACAGAAAATTAAAAAACTGTCAGACATCTCATCTCACTTTGTCCCTCTGTTTGAGTATATGTGCTTCAGACTTCCATTGTCTGAGAGAAATTGCGCCCCTACAGGTGCAATTACCGGACTTTTACTTTCACTTTTAAATCGGTTAAAAATACAAACAAATACTTAGATTTAATTCACACTGACAAGCTAAACCAACATATCTGATTATTACCGGTTCAGGGCTCATGGATAAATTATTTCTGGCCAGAGATACGTGAGAAATAGGAGAGATGAATCACCGCTGTGATCACGAGCGTCTGGAGTAAAGAGCTCAGAGAAAACGAATTTATTCCTGTTTTAAAGCTTTTAAAAATAAATTATTACAGCGATATCACACAATCAACCAATTAGAACACACCAAGAGCTAAATTAAGATGTTTTTGAACTGTTTGTGTGAAAATGAAATATTTGCAGCTGCCTATCTGAAACCACAGCTCCGATCAGCGCGTACAGTGTCCAGCTCAAAACAAACGAATTTATTCTTGTTTAAGAGCTTTTTTAAATAAAATATTACCACAAATGCACACAATAAACCCATTGTAACACAACAAGAGCTAAATGCAGGTGTTTGTGACCTGTTTAAGTGTGCAAGACTATTTGAAAGCGCGACTGGCAGAATAACATATCTCTCGAGCTGCAGGATTCTGGCTTTCGTCGTACGAACGAACACATAACGGACAAGATTATTTCAAAATACATAATAGCTTGGCGAATATAAACTAAAACATAAACTGGATCTACTGGATTTGAATATTAAAGTGACCACATTTACCACTTGCTTCTGTCTTCAATTTTAATCTATATAAAAAAGGAAACTCATTCGACTTGGCTGCTTTTTTAATGTGTGCGTATTTATTTATTTACCTTTTTATACATTTTGTATAATTTCATAGTTTGTGTATTACAATTATAAAAACAAAAATAAAATTAGCCACTCACATAGAAATAGCTTAGGCCTTAACCTTTTTCTGACAGTTTTAGGGATTTTTAAAAATCCTAAAAAAAAACTTATTTGTGCTGCAAATAATAATTTCAAACTCATTTGATACTGACCTATGACATCCTGTGACATTATATTTATTTTAATTTACATAATCTCATAGATGTAACAGTAAATCTGTTCAGCTCACAGATCAATACTAAGCTGTAATGCAAGCAGAACTTTCACAAATGCTTGTGAGTCATTTAAGGATTTGATAACACTGTAAAATAATGTCTAATTTGTTAACATTAGCAAATTCATTGATAACACTTTATAATAACTGCACTCATTATTAAATAGTCAGTTCATGCTTTATAAAGCCTTGTCCCAATATCAATAGTCAGTAGTAAGCAGTTTATAAATACAGCTATAAATAGCTTGTCCTTGGTTTATAAGCACATTTATTAAAAATGAGAGTAAGTTATCTTCCTATGAAAAATAAAAGATAAAAATAAACAAACAACAACACAGATTGATACAGAACTCAGAAATTTTATTGTGGATTTATGATAAAGCCTGCAAATGAATTCATACTCCTACTCATACTACTCCATACTCCTTTTTCAACATTATGCCTATATACTGAGATGTTAAATTGTGAATGGGTTTAGGATAGCTTAAATGGTGTTGCCATAGAGATTTATTAAAGTAACATAAAAAAAATACAATAGTTATTTTACTATATCTTTACAATTTTTCATTCTAAATCTTCATAATTTTTTATATAAGTAGAAGTCCTCATTTGAAGGAAGCACAGTAAGTTTCATAGCTTTATCACTTTCAAGAGCCAGCATAAAATTAAAACTATCATAACTTATAAATCAAGCTTGCAATTCTTAGTACCTATAATGGCCACCAGAGGGAGCTATAGGATTACTTTTAAATAATTATTGTAGAAACGAGTATGATTTAAATCATTTATAGAAATCTTTAAAAAAAAAATGAATTGTATATATTTTACTGATAAAATGACCCTCACTTAATTAGAATAACAAGCTGAAGTATTGTGAACTGTATATTAAGAATAATTCTTTATAAGCTTTATGGACAGATAACGTTTTGAGTGACTCTTGAAGGTTCAGCACCACATCCTCGTTTACCACTGTTTAAAGAATTAATCTTACAGAACAGGTGTGAATGAATTTTGGATAACTTGAATGGTTTTGCCGTGATGATTTTTTGAAATAATAGTAAAAAAGGAACCAGTAAATGTCTTTTTATTTTTTTAAAGTGCAGCTTCTAAAAAAAATGTACACATAGAAGACCAGTCATTCTGAGGCATATTTCCTCAGAATGACTGGTCTCATGACCATAGTTTCATGACTATACAACACTGTATGGATGATAGAAAATTAAAAAAAACTATCATACATCTGATGTCACTCAGTCCCACTGTCACTGTGGGTAATGTGTGTGTGTGTGTGTGTGTGTTAAGTGAATTAGGTGTGAAAATATGAGAAATATCAAACACAAATGCAATACAGAAATGGATAAGTTAAGACTTGACCATTGTACAAAAAATACTGACTGGGTCATGAGGTCAGAAAAGAAGAAGAAAAAAGCAGGTCAAGAAGAACTGACAAAAAGAATTGCAAAATAATTAGGAATTAATGTGAAGATTAATTTTTAGTCAATTCTGCAAGACAGACTTTTCAGGAAAGGAGGTGGAATAAAAATGAGCTCCTAAATCTTAATCCTGGATTCTGGAAGATATACTCCTCAAACCATCGAACAAGAGGAGGTGGTGCTGGTCCTTCACGAGTCACTCTAATCTGTTCAAAAAGCCTATATATAAAGACTTAATATATAGTATTTCACAATACTTCATGGTATTCTAATTAAATCATTTTTTGGAATCTTAAGTCTCTCAGAGCCTGACACCGAGTAATTCTGGAGACTCCAGGAAAGTGGCAGTTCTGTAAAATGTTGGCGCTGGAGACTAAATGCACCCTGATAGTATTTCATAATTTTCGACCTTACAGTTTGAGTTAAAAGTCTATTTTAGCGCATTTCATCTGTAAAAGAAAACATGCCTAATAATTCTGCACACATGAATATAAGGAGTTTTTCTCTTCCAGCTTTCCTGGACTATTGTATAGCACTCATAAATGATTAAATAAAAAATAATGGTAGTTATTAAGATTTATATGGTTAGGAATTGGTAAAATGTGCTTGGAAAAAAATCACAATAAAACAATGTTTTAATGTTTAAGTTTGGAATATTAACTGACGTGAATGAATGCTATATAAATATTGTTCATGTTAACATAATGTTTATGAATGGAATCTTATTGTAAAGGGTTACTAAAGTTATATATATATATATATATATATATATATATATATATATATATATATATATATATATATATATATATTGTTCTGTGAATGTGATTTTAAAGTCTAGATGATTCGGATTAACCCTTTAACTGCCATATCCTTTAAAACCTCACTGCCAGAGGGATATTGTGAATGCATGTGCCCGCTGGGCACAGTTTACCTGATGCCACCGGGGTGGCGATGGCACTGGTGGCTTGAGCCCGCCATCGCTGCTTGCAGCTATATTTATTATTATTATTTTTTTTTTTCGACGTCACGGGGGCTTTTGGGGCCCTTAACATGCTTAAAAAGTCTTGAAAATTGGCACACAGATTGGAACCTGCGGCCATTAGGGCCGGGCAGAGACTGATACACGGGCGTGGCACAGGGGCTCTACAGCGCCCCCTGGAATATGGAGGGCCATATATCATACATTCTTGCTCGTAGACGTATGAAACTCGGTACACATATAAATCTCATCAATCCAAACAACTTTTGTATTGCATATCATAGGCTCCACCCAACAGGAAGTTGGCTATTTAGGGTTTAGTATTCAAAATTTTCGTCAAAGTTGTGGGGGCGTTTGGGGTCCTTAACATACTCAAAAACTCTTGAAAATTTGCGCACACTTTGAAATCTGTGGCCTTTAGGAGCCTGCAGAGGCTGGGACCCGGGCGTGGCACAGGGGCTCTACGGCGCCCCCTGGATCACAGTCAGAAATGTTGATGTATAGCTCACACATACTTGCACATATTCATATGAAACTCAGTACACATATAGATCTCATTGTGCCGAACAACTTTCGTATTGCATGTCATAGGCTCCACCCAACAGGAAGTCAGCTATTTAGAGTTATGTAAAAAGCGCATGCTCTGGAATTTGAAATACTTGTCATAGGTTTTTTACTCGATTGCCTCCAAACTCGGTCAACATGATCTCAAGACACTGGGGATGAAAAATTTTTGATATCTCGAACAGTTTGCTCGTGGCGAGGCGTTGAAATTATGGCGAGAAATGAGAAACAGGAAGTGTCTAATACCATCCACATACATTTCCTGATTTTAATCAAACTTCATCAGATTATTCGTTGTATGATGTCGATCGCATATATGTGACTATTAGGAGTCAAAGTTATAGCGCCACCAACTGGCAGAAAGAAGTGTGTCATTTTCAAAATGATTTGAATTCAGCATCTTATTATTACTCGATTTGCTTCAAACTTCATCAGAACAATGTTAAAATACAGCCGATATAAATCTGCAAGGGGGATATTGATATCTAAAAATATTGTTGCCGTGGCAACATGTCAAACTGGAATACTTCTCAGGTGATTTTGAGGCATATAACATACTTAGAATTTCACGAAACTCGGAACACACATCAGTATTTCTGATAGCTAGAAACTGGCAAAAGCTTATTAAAGGGCGTGGAACAGGCACTCTATAGCGCCACCTTTTGTCAAAAGTGGGGGGGGTTAGTTTTAGCTACAGACACCAAACTCGGTACATAAATTGTTCTTTTCAAGACGGACAACTTTCTAATTCACAGTCATCAGCTACGACCAACAGGAAGTCGGCTATTTTGATTTGAATTTGGATTTTTTTACATTTAGCTGTGAATTAATGCATACTGCTCAGAGGAGAGTAACACTATAAACACCAAACTTTGTCTACATGATGCCAAAACATTGAGGAAATTAAAGTGCCAATGGATTTTGGATAGCTTGAATGGTTTTGTCGTGGTGATTTTTTTAAATGACAGTAAAAAGGGAATTATTAATTGTTCTGCATTTTTAAATTCCAAACACTTCAAGAAACCTTTTTCATACAGAAAAAAAAGTAATTCTGAGTAAATATGGATAGTTTCACGACTTTACAACACTGTATGGATAACAGAAAATTAAAAAACTGCCAGACATCTCATCTCACTCTGTCCCTCTGTTTGAGTATATGTGCTTAGACTTCCATTGTCTGTGAGAAATAGCGCCCCTAGGTGCAATTCCCGGACTTTTACTTTCACTTTTAAATCGGTTAAAAATACAAATAAATACTTAGATTTAATTCACACTGACAAGCTTAACCAACATATCTGATTATTACCGGTTCAGAGCTCATGGATAAATTATTTCTGGCCAGAGATACGTGAGAAATAGGAGAGATGAATCACCGCTGTGATCACGAGCGTCTGGAGTAAAGAGCTCAGAGAAAACGAATTTATTCCTGTTTTAAAGCTTTTAAAAATAAATTATTACAGCGATATCACACAATCAACCAATTAGAACACACCAAGAGCTAAATTCAGATGTTTTTAAACTGTTTGTGTGAAAATGAAATATTTGTGGCTGCCTATCTGAAATCACTGCTCCGATCAGCGCGTACAGTGTCGAGCTCAAAACAAACGAATTTATTCTTGTTTAAGAGCTTTTTTAAATAAAATATTACCACAAATGCACACAATAAACCCACTGTAACACAACAAGAGGTAAATGCAGGTGTTTGTGACCAGTTTAAGTGTGCAAGACTATTTGAAAGCGCGACTGGCAGAATAACATATATCTCTTGAGCTGCAGGTTTCTGCCTTTCGTCGTACAAACGAACACATCACTGACAAGATTATTTCAAAATACATAATAGCTTGGCGAATATAAACGAAAACAGCCACGTGAACATAAACTGGATCTACTGGATTTGAATATTAAAGTGACCACATTTACCACTTGCTTCTGTCTTCAATTTTAATCTATATAAAAAAGGAAACTCATTCGACTTGGCTGCTTTTTTAATGTGTGCGTATTTATTTATTTACCTTTTTATACATTTTGTATAATTTCATAGTTTGTGTATTACAATTATAAAAACAAAAATAAATTTAGCCACTCACATAGAAATAGCTTAGGCCTTAACCTTTTTCTGACAGTTTTAGGGATTTTTAAAAATCCTAAAAAAAACTTATTTGTGCTGCAAATAATAATTTCAAACTCATTTGATACTGACCTATGACATCCTGTGACATTATATTTATTTGAATTTACATAATCTCATGGATGTAACAGTAAATCTGTTCAGCTCACAGATCAATACTAAGCTGTAATGCAAGCAGAACTTTCACAAATGCTTATGAGTCATTTAAGGATTTGATAACACTGTAAAATAATGTCTAATTTGTTAACATTAGCAAATGCATTGATAACACTTTATAATAACTGCACTCATTAGTAAATAGTCAGTTCATGCTTTATAAAGCCTTGTCCCAATAGTCAGTAGTAAGCAGTTTATAAATACAGCTATAAATAGCTTGTCCTTGGTTTATAAGCACATTTATTAAAAAGGAGAGTGAGTTATCTTCCTATGAAAAATAAAAGATAAAAATAAACAAACAACAACACAGATTGAGACAGAACTCAGAAATTTTATTGTGGATTTATGATAAAATCAGCCTGTAAATCAGTGTTAATTTCGTTGACTAAATATTTTCGTCATTTTTTTCGTCACGAATATATTTTTGCCGACGAAAACGAAACGAAAACTAAAATAGAAGGCACTGATGGAGACTAAAACTATGACTAAATTGATTGACATTATCGTCAACGAATAAAGGACGAGACGAAAATAGACTGTGACGAAAATCAAATCAGCAGACGGCAGAGATGCGAGGAATGAGCAAAAGAACCGGCAAAACAGAACAGACTGCATGAGAGAAGAGAACCAATCAGAGCCTGACTTATTGAGACGTGAAGCGAAGGTTTTCAGTTTTTATGAGCTCCCGGGAAGTCGGCATTCGAAGAGGTGATAGGGACTTTAAGCAACAGCCTCTGGTGGAACGGCAACGCCAATCTGGCGTTGTATTGCGCCTGCGCGAATTTAACTGCTACTTTGTGACGTTCTAATTTAACGGTCTACTACGGGAGAACAGCTGATTTGCCGGAGTCGCTACAACGTGAGAGGTTAGGTAAATAAATGTTATGTTTTTAGACTTATTTACATCATACAATATTAAAAACTCCTCTTCTGACAAAAGATTGTCATTTAACGCCAAAAGCAATCCTTCTCTTGCTTTTTTAAATTATATATTTTTTTGGATCTCAATAAATGAATTAATGCTGTGTTGCGCTGTTCTGTTTTACCGTTGCTTAGTGACTTTTACGTTCTTGGCTACAGCGGTGTGACGGCAAACTTCCGGTCGCTGTAGCCGTTCCATTCGCAGCTGTTGCTTAAAGTCCCTACTGTCTAAAAGAGCGACAAAATGTCCACAGCTCACTTCACGTTTGACGACGAACAAAACAAAACAAAGTGTAAAGCACGCAGAGCGCTCATTCGTGGCAAGAACACAACCAATTTGAAAAGACATTTACAGACGAGCCACCCGGACATTTTCTCAAATGTAATTTTACAACGATGTTCTTTTGTTTATTGAGCTAAGCAAAATTGGAATAGTGCAGTGCGTAGATGTTGTAGCATTAAATATTACGAACTGAAAAGTACTGTAAAATAGTCCCTTCTTCAAATTAGATGCGAGCACAATACTAATACGTAATATCATGATAAATACATTTGATTAATACTAATGTTTAGTATATTTTATAATGTTCTACTTGTTGACAATATCACAAATATTTCTATATTAGTCATATGAAACATGAGTGTTCACATCCTATCATTATACATACAAATCTAGCAATATTGTAGTATTTAAAACATACAATATTGCTAGACAAATGAATACCTTATAAAATCTTGTTACTTTTTTTATCCACCTAGCTGCCAACTTATTAAATATTTACTTTAAATGTATGCACTTATTGTTCAGCTCAGCTGTAAGCTTTAAGGTCCTGGACCTAACGTTATTTTTCTTTTATTGATGGTCAATTGGCAGCTAGTTATTGTTTACATGATCATGACAGTGTTTGTTGCTGCATAAAAGCTTTTGAATCGAAATAAAGACACAGTTGTGTTGAAATAAAGTTGAATTTGTGTTTTATATATTTTGTTTAAGTTTGTTTCCTATACCAGCTGTAAAAAATTGTCTAGTAAATCTATTATTGATTTTAGTCTTATTTTAGTCGACTAAAATACCAAGCAATTTTAGTCGACTAAAATACCAAGCAATTTTAGTCGACTAAAATAAGACTAAAATTAAAACAAATCAGATGACTAAAACTTGACTAAAACTAAAAAGAATTATAGTCAAAAGACTAAGACTAAAACTAAATTAAAATTTCGTGTCAAAATTAACACTGCTGTAAATGAATTCATACTCCTCCTCATACTACTCCATACTCCTTTTTCAACATGATGCCAATATACTGAGATGTTAAATTGTGAATGGGTTTAGGATAGCTTAAATGGTGTTGCCATAGAGATTTATTAAAGTAACATAAAAAATACAATAGTTATTTTACTATATGTTTAAAATTTTTCATTCTAACTCTTCATAATTTTTTTATATAAGTAGAAGTCCTCATTTGAAGGAAGCACAGTAAGTTTCATAGCTTTATCATTTTCAAGAGCCAGCATAAAATTAAAACTATCATAACTTATAAATCAAGCTTGCAATTCTTTGTACCTATAATGGCCACCAGAGGGAGCTATAGGATTACTTTTAAATAATTATTGTAGAAACGAGTATGATTTAAATAATTTATAGAAATCTTTCAAATAAAATAATATGTATTTTAGGAATTTTACTGATAAAATGACCCTCACTTAATTAGAATAACAAGCTGAAGTATTGTGAACTGTATATTAAGAATAATTCTTTATAGGCTTTATGGACAGATACGTTTTGAGTGACTCTTGAAGGTTCAGCACCACATCCTCTTTTACCACTGTTTAAAGAATTAATCTTACAGAACAGGTGTGAATGAATTTTGGAAGAGCTTGAATGGTTTTGTCGTGGTGATTTTTTGAAATAATAGTAAAAAAGGAACCAGTAAATGTCTTTTTATTTTTTTAAAGTGCAGCTTCTAAACACTTTAAAAAAAAATGTACACATAAAAGACAAGTCATTCTGAGGCATATTTCCTCAGAATGACTGGTCTCATGACAATAGTTTCATGTCTATACAACACTATATGGATGATAGAAAATTAAAAAAACTATCATACATCTGATGTCACTCTGTCCCTCTGTCACTGTGGGTAATGTGTGTGTGTGTGTGTGTGTGTGTGTTAAGTGAATTAGGTGTGAAACTATCAGGGAGCATTTAGTCTCCAGCGCCAACATTTTACAGAACTGCCACTTTCCTGGAGTCTCCAGAATTACTCGGTGTCAGGCTCTGAGAGACTTAAGATTCCAAAAAATGATTTAATTAGAATACCATGAAGTATTGTGAAATACTATATATTAAGGCTTTATATATAGGCTTTATGAACAGATTAGAGTGACTCGTGAAGGACCAGCACCACCTCCTCTTGTTCGATGGTTTGAGGATTAAGATTTAGGAGCTCATTTTTATTCCACCTCCTTTCCTGAAAGTCTGTCTTGCAGAATTGACTAAAAATTAATCTTCACATTATTTCCTAATTATTTTGCAATTCTTTTTGTCAGTTCTTCTTGACCTGTTTTTCTCTTCCAGCTTTCCTGGACTATTGTATAGCACTCATAAATGATTAAATAAAAAATAATGGTAGTTATTAAGATTGATATGGTTTGGAATTGGTAAAATGTACTTGGAAAAAAATCACAATAAAACAATGTTTTCATGTTTAAGTTTGGAATATTAACTGACATGAATGAATGCTATATAAATATTGTTCATGTTAACATAATGTTTATGAATGGAATCTTATTGTAAAGTGTTACTAAAGTTATATATACAGTATATATATTGTTCTGTGAATGTGATTTTAAAGTCTAGATGATTCGGATTAACCCTTTAACTGCCATATCCTTTAAAACCTCACTGCCAGAGGGATATTGTGAATGCATGTGCCCGCTGGGCACAGTTTACCTGATGCCACCGGGGGTGGCGATGGCACTGGTGGCTTGAGCCCGCCATCGCTGCTTGCAGCTATATTTATTATTATTTTTTTCCAACGTCTCGGGGGCTTTTGGGGCCCTTAACATGCTTAAAAAGTCTTGAAAATTGGCACACAGATTGGAACCTGCGGCCATTAGGGCCGGGCAGAGACTGATACACGGGCGTGGCACAGGGGCTCTACAGCGCCCCCTGGAATATGGAGGGCCATATATCATACATTCTTGCTCGTAGACGTATGAAACTCGGTACACTTATAAATCTCATCAATCCAAACAACTTTCGTATTGCATGTCATAGGCTCCGCCCAACAGGAAGTTGGCTATTTAGGGTTTAGTATTCAAATTTTTCGTCAAAGTTGTGGGGGCTTTTGGGGTCCTTAAGATACTCAAAAACTCTTGAAAATTTGCGCACACTTTGAAATCTGTGGCCTTTAGGAGCCTGCAGAGGCTGGGACCTGGGTGTGGCACAGGGGCTCTACGGCGCCCCCTGGATCACAGTCAGAAATGTTGATGTATAGCTCACACATACTTGCACATTTTACTCGATTGCCTCCAAACTCGGTCAACATGATCTCAAGACACTGGGGATGAAAAATTGCCAGGGGATTTTTGATATCTCGAACGGTTTGCTCGTGGCGAGGCGTTGAAATTATGGCGAGAAATGAGAAACAGGAAGTGTCTAATACCATCCACATACATTTCCTGATTTTAATCAAACTTCATCAGATTATTCGTTGTATGATGTTGATCGCATATATGTGACTATTAGGAGTCAAAGTTATAGCGCCACCAACTGGCAGAAGGAAGTGTGTCATTTTCAAAATGATTTGAATTCAGCATCTTATTATTACTCGATTTGCTTCAAACTTCATCAAAACAATGTTAAAATACAGCCGATATAAATCTGCAAGGGGGATATTGATATCATAACATAAACTGGATCTACTGGATTTGAATATTAAAGTGACCACATTTACCACTTGCTTCTGTCTTCAATTTTAATCTATATAAAAAAGGAAACTCATTCGACTTGGCTGCTTTTTTAATGTGTGCGTATTTATTTATTTACCTTTTTATACATTTTGTATAATTTCATAGTTTGTGTATTACAATTATAAAAACAAAAATAAATTTAGCCACTCACATAGAAATAGCTTAGGCCTTAACCTTTTTCTGACAGTTTTAGGGATTTTTAAAAATCCTAAAAAAAACTTATTTGTGCTGCAAATAATAATTTCAAACTCATTTGATACTGACCTATGACATCCTGTGACATTATATTTATTTGAATTTACATAATCTCATGGATGTAACAGTAAATCTGTTCAGCTCACAGATCAATACTAAGCTGTAATGCAAGCAGAACTTTCACAAATGCTTATGAGTCATTTAAGGATTTGATAACACTGTAAAATAATGTCTAATTTGTTAACATTAGCAAATGCATTGATAACACTTTATAATAACTGCACTCATTAGTAAATAGTCAGTTCATGCTTTATAAAGCCTTGTCCCAATAGTCAGTAGTAAGCAGTTTATAAATACAGCTATAAATAGCTTGTCCTTGGTTTATAAGCACATTTATTAAAAAGGAGAGTGAGTTATCTTCCTATGAAAAATAAAAGATAAAAATAAACAAACAACAACACAGATTGAGACAGAACTCAGAAATTTTATTGTGGATTTATGATAAAATCAGCCTGTAAATGAATTCATACTCCTCCTCATACTACTCCATACTCCTTTTTCAACATGATGCCAATATACTGAGATGTTAAATTGTGAATGGGTTTAGGATAGCTTAAATGGTGTTGCCATAGATATTTATTAAAGTAACATAAAAAATACAATAGTTATTTTACTATATCTTTAAAATTTTTCATTCTAACTCTTCATAATTTTTTATATAAGTAGAAGTCCTCATTTGAAGGAAGCACAGTAAGTTTCATAGCTTTATCATTTTCAAGAGCCAGCATAAAATTAAAACTATCATAACTTATAAATCAAGCTTGCAATTCTTTGTACCTATAATGGCCACCAGAGGGAGCTATAGGATTACTTTTAAATAATTATTGTAGAAACGAGTATGATTTAAATAATTTATAGAAATCTTTCAAATAAAATAATATGTATTTTAGGAATTTTACTGATAAAATGACCCTCACTTAATTAGAATAACAAGCTGAAGTATTGTGAACTGTATATTAAGAATAATTCTTTATAGGCTTTATGGACAGATACGTTTTGAGTGACTCTTGAAGGTTCAGCACCACATCCTCTTTTACCACTGTTTAAAGAATTAATCTTACAGAACAGGTGTGAATGAATTTTGGAAGAGCTTGAATGGTTTTGTCGTGGTGATTTTTTGAAATAATAGTAAAAAAGGAACCAGTAAATGTCTTTTTATTTTTTTAAAGTGCAGCTTCTAAACCCTTCAAAAAAATGTACACATAGAAGACAAGTCATTCTGAGGAAATATGCATAGTTTCATGACTATACAACACTATATGGATGATAGAAAATTTAAAAAACTATCATACATCTGATGTCACTCTGTCCCTCTGTCACTGTGGGTAGTGTGTGTGTGTGTGTTTGTGTGTGTGTGTTAAGTGAATTAGGTGTGAAACTATCAGGGAGCATTTAGTCTCCAGCGCCAACATTTTACAGAACTGCCACTTTCCTGGAGTCTCAGAATTACAATGTGTCAGGTTCTGAGAGATCTAAGATTCCAAAAAATTATTTAATTAGAATACCATGAAGTATTGTGAAATACTATATATTAAGACTTTATATATAGGCTTTATGAACAGATTAGAGTGACTCGTGAAGGACCAGCACCACCTCCTCTTGTTCGATGGTTTGAGGAATATATCTTCCAGAATCCGGGATTAAGATTTAGGAGCTCATTTTTATTCCACCTCCTTTCCTGAAAGTCTGTCTTGCAGAATTGACTAAAAATTAATCTTCACATTAATTCCTAATTATTTTGCAATTATTTTTGTCAGTTCTTCTTGACCTGTTTTTTTCTTCTTCTTTTCTGACCTCATGACCCAGTCAGCATTTTTTTTTATAATGGTCAAGTCTTAACTTATCCATTTCTGTATTGCATTTGTGTTTGATATTTATCATGGGTATTTCATAATTTTCGACTTTACAGTTTGAGTTAAAACTCTTTTTTAGCGCATTTCATCTGTAAAAGAAAACATGCCTAATAATTCTGCACACATGAATATAAGGAGTTTTTCTCTTCCAGCTTTCCTGGATTATTGTATAGCAATCATAAATGATTAAATAAAAAATAATGGTAGTTATTAAGATTGATATGGTTTGGAATTGGTAAAATGTGCTTGGAAAAAATCACAATAAAACAATGTTTTAATGTTTAAGTTTGGATTATTAACTGACATGAATGAATGCTATATAAATATTGTTCATGTTAACATAATGTTTATAAATGGAATCTTATTGTAAAGTGTTACTAAAGTTATATATATATATATATATATATATATATATATATATATATATATATATATATATTGTTCTGTGAATGTGATTTTAAAGTCTAGATGATTCGGATTAACCCTTTAACTGCCATATCCTTTAAAACCTCACTGCCAGAGGGATATTGTGAATGCATGTGCCCGCTGGGCACACTTTACCTGATGCCACCGGGGTGGCGATGGCATTGGTGGCTTGAGCCCACCATCGCTGCTTGCAGCTATATTTATACTTCTTCTCCAAAATGAATCGCATTTTTGAGAGCCTAAACATGCTCGAAAAGTCATGAAACTTTGCACACTCCTCAGAACTGGCGAAAATTTACGCCTGATATGGGTTTCAGAAGTGGGTGTGGCAAAATGGCTCAACAGCGCCACCTATACACATTCAACGGTGTGCGCCTCGAGCTACGTTTCACGTACATGTATGAAAACCGGTATACACATGTAACTCTCCAATATCTACAAAAAAGTCTCTTGGAGCAAAATCCGAAACCCAACAGGAAGTTGGTTATTTTTAATTTTATGAGCAAATTTTGTGTCATTTTTGTCATTTCCATGCGTTGTATTTTAACGAACTCTTCCTAGGGATTCATTCAGATCAACACCAAATTTGGTATGCCTAATCTAAAGGCCTTTGCGATGTTAAATTGCGAAGATTTTGAGTTTTCGTTGAAGGGCGTGTCCGTGGCGGTTTGGTGAATTTCGATGATTCGCCATGAAAAATGAAGTTCCTATAACTCAGACATACAATGTCCAATTTGCCCAAAACTTCACATGTTTAATAAGACTCCTGCCCTGAACATATTTACATTTCCATATTCAGTTATAGTCATAGCGCCACCTATAGGCAACAGGAAGTGACATATTTTACGCTTCGACAGACTACTCCTAGACATTTTTTGTCATCAATGTCTTTTTATGGTCAGTCTAATCTAAAGGCCTGTGAGATGTTCATTTGTGAAGATCTTGACTTTTCGTTTAGGGGCATGTCCATGGCGCCGTGACAAAGTTCAAAGTCTCGCCATGGGAATAAAACTTGTTGTAACTCAGGCATTTAATGTCCGATCTTCCACAAACTTCACATGTTTGATAAGAGTCCTGGCCTGAACAGATCTGAAGGCCAATATTCAATTGTGTGTGTCAAAATGACTCGATAGCGCCACCTATACACATTCAACGGAGTACGCCTTGAGCTATGTTTCACGTACATGTACAAAAATCAGTACACACATGTAACACACCAATACCTACAAAAAAGTCTCCTGGTACGAAATCAGAATCCCAACAGGAAGTCGGTTATTTGGAATTTTCTCTGCAAAATTGGTGTTGTTTTTGCCATTTTCAGGGGTTGTACTTTAACAAACTCCTCCTAGAGATGTATTCAGATCAACACCAAACTTGGTCAGTTAAATCTAAAGGCCTTTGCGATGTTAAATTGTGAAGATCTTGAGGTTTCGTTAAAGGGCGTGTCCATGTCTCCCCACAGCAAGAGAAGTTGTTGTAACTCAGGCGGTGAGCCTGGGTGCGAGGGCCCGTTCATTGCTGCTTGCAGCTTTAATTTTATCTTGTTCCCTTTTAATTCATTGTTGTTTTTTATTTGTTGTACAGAACTCTTTATATGTGCTCTATAATTACATTTTATTGATTGATTAATTGAGTGACAGCCTCATTTACCGATCAAGTTCCTTGGTCTTTGCATCTTTTGTCAATACATAGAAGTTAATAGAACATTAGACTGACATTCTAACAGACTAACACAACTGAAACCTCCAACTTAAGTAGGTCTGGGCGATATTTTTATATTAATTTATATTTTACATATTATGATATGATAATGTTTTTCATATCAGTCTATATCGATAATTATCACAATAAATGTCTTTCAAGTTTAAAGCAAGATTTTTGCTCCAAAGTGAAAGTTGTAGAAACCAGAACATTAATTTTCCTTAACAAAATAAAAATCTAAATCAAGAATCAAGTTTGGGTTGCTTGATAATATTAATAATAATATAATTTTTTGTCTCTTAGAAATGCACATTTGATAGTAGCTTCATTTAGGATACAGAGGTCATTTTTTTGTTCATTGTCAAAAACAGTAACATCTGTAAAAATTGAATTCAGACCTTATCATGTTCTTTCATATGCCATAAATGCAAAAGTGATGGAGTTGTTATGAAAGCTGAGGTTCTAAGCTTTTAAAATATACCATATATGTCTAGTTTTGTGCTCCATGTAACGCTGAGTCAGAGACGTTATGATCCATAAGCAGCTTTATTTCAATAATCCACAGAGTAAACAGAAACAGGTCAATCAGGGGCGTTAGATACAATGGAGACAGATCACAATCATAAACCTTGACAGAGCATAGAATCAGGGCTGGCGGCTGGCAGGCAGAGGCGAGAGAACAAGGCAGAGGTCGATAAGGCAGGCGGCAGAGAATCAGAGTCCAATGAACAGTCCAGGTCATACACGGAAGATCCAACAGTGGGAAAACGCTCGGTAATGTCTGCATGGGCAAAACAAGACTTCGCGTTTGAGTGAACAGGGTGAGTTCCTTAAATAGGGGATGAAGATGAGCGACACCTGTGCAGGTAATCAGCCCCAGGTACGGGGTGTATGGGAAATGTAGTTTGAAGGAGGTTAATACTCAGGTGACGGTTCCCTCTGGTGGTGATCGGAGAGAGCCACAGAGGCTGTGTTTGTGACAGAGCCCTCCCCCTGCGAGCGGCTCCTGACGCGATGAGGTGATCGTCGCCGGGGTCTTCCTCGGGGTCTAGGAGCGGGTCTGTCGGGATGATCTCGATGGAAGTCCGTGATAAGAGTGGGATCCAGTATGTCATCAGCATTGACCCAGGACCTTTCCTCCGGACCGTACCCCTCCCAATCAACCAGATACTGTAGGACTCGACCCCGGCGACGTGAATTCAGGATTTCGTGTACCTGATAGGCCTCCTGGCCATCGATGATGAGGGGAGGCGCTCTCTGGTCACCAGCCTCCTCTAGGTTCTCCGATCCTCTCGATCCACCAGCGGGCTTGAGCAAGGAGACATGAAAAGTGGGTGAGATACGGTAATGAGATGGGAGAGACAGTCTAAATGATACTGGGGTGATTTGACGGAGGATTTTGAAAGGACCCACGTACCTGGGACTAAGTTTCTTAGATGGTAGCCTGAGGCGAAGATCCCGTGTGGATAGCCAGACCCATTGTCCGGGCTGGTAATCCGGATGAGCTCTGCGGTGTCGGTTGGCCTGATCTCTGGTCCGACGAACTGCTCGGAGAAGGTGAACATGAGCGCTGTTCCAGGTCTCCTCACAGCGTCTCAGCCAAGCATCCACTGCGGGTAATTCGGATGGTTCGCCAGACCATGGGAAGAGAGGAGGTTGGAATCCTAGGATGCACTGGAAGGGAGTCATGCCGGTGGAAGGTTTTTGAAGGGAATTTTGTGCGTACTCGGCCCAGAGCAGGAATCGGCTCCAATCATTTTGATTTTGGTTGCAGTAGGATCGGAGGAAACGGGAGAGTTCTTGGTTCAGACGTTCGACCTGTCCGTTGGATTGTGGGTGGTAACCTGAGGTGAGACTGACATTGATGCCCAACTGTTGGCAGAATGCCGACCATACTCGGGAGGTAAATTGGGGACCCCTATCGGAGACAATGTCCTCCGGAAGGCCATAGAACCGGAACACATTCTCACACAGTGCCTCTGCTGTTTCGAAGGCTGTTGGGAGTTTGGGTAATGGGATGAAGCGGCAGGCTTTGGAGAAGCGGTCGATCACGGATAGGATTGTGGTTTTACCCTGTGAGAGAGGCAGATCAGTCACGAAGTCGATGGCTATGTGGGACCAAGGACGTTGAGGAATGGGTAATGGTTGAAGAAGGCCAGCGGGTAATTGACGGGAGGATTTGTTGGTGTTGCAAGTGATACAGTTTCTAATGAAATTGATGGTGTCAGTTTGCATTGAGGACCACCAGAAGCGGTTAGATAGGAGCTGGATGGTGGCGGTTATACCCGGGTGTCCTGAGCTTGGGGTAGAGTGGACCTGGTGTAGTACTCGTTGTCTCAGTGTTTGAGGGACGAATGTGCGGTTCTGGGGAGTCTCAGGAGGTGGAGGTTCGATGCGTTGGGCCTCAATGATCTCTGTCATAATGTCCCACTGGATGGGTCCAAGAATGATCGTGGAAGGAATGATGGGTTCGTGGTCTGGAGTTTGGTTGTTGTATTCGTAGAGACGAGAGAGTGCATCTGCTTTGGTGTTCTGGGAACCCGGACGATAAGTGACTTGAAAATTAAATCTTGTGAAGAAGAGTGACCACCTGGCTTGTCGGTGATTCAAGCGTTTGGCAGACCGGAGGTATTCTAGGTTGCGGTGATCCGTAAGGACTGTGAAAGTGTGTTTCGCCCCCTCTAGCCAGTGCCTCCATTCCTCGAAAGCTGCTTTCATAGCCAGGAGCTCGCGATCTCCAACATCATAATTCCTCTCGGCTGCGTTTAGTTTTCGAGAATAAAAGGCACATGGGTATAATTTAGGTGGATCTCCCTGACGTTGTGAGAGTACAGCCCCGAGACCCGAACTTGAAGCGTCGACTTCCACAATGAATTCCTGCTCTGGGTCAGGATGATGTAAGATGGGTGCTGTGGTGAATCTATCCTTGAGGGCCTGGAAGGCGTTGAGGGCGGCGGAGGCCCAGTGGAGACGTTGAGAGCCCTTTTTAACCATCGAAGTCATAGGTGCTGCGATGGAGCTGAAGTCGCGGATGAACCTTCTATAGAAGTTAGCGAACCCCAGAAAGCGTTGTAGTTCCTTGAGAGTCTGGGGTAGGGGCCAATCGACTACAGCGCGAACCTTCCCCTCCTCCATGGCTACTCCTCCAGCGCTGATTACATAACCCAGGAAGGAGATCGTCTGCTTGTGGAACTCACATTTCTCCAGTTTAGCATATAGTTGGTGCTGGATTAGGCGTTGGAGGACGGCTTTGACCTGTTTAACATGTTCTGTATACGTTTATACGGAGTATACGGAGTAGATGAGGATATCGTCTATGTAGACTATGACCCAACGATTCAACATATCCCTGAATATGTCATTCACAAAGGCTTGAAACACGGAAGGACTGTTGGAAAGGCCGAACGGCATGACCCGGTATTCGTAGTGCCCAGTGGTGGTTGAAAAGGCCGTCTTCCACTCATCCCCTTCTCGAATTCGGATCAGATTATAGGCGCTTCGGAGGTCCAACTTCGTGAAGTACTTTGCTCGGCGTAGTTGTTCTAGAGCCGCCGGGACGAGTGGCAAGGGATATCGGTACTTCACCGTAACGTCGTTGAGGCCACGGTAATCTATACAAGGGCGGAGGCCTCCGTCCTTCTTTTTCACGAAGAAGAATCCTGCAGAAGCTGGTGAAGTGGAAGGTCGGATGAATCCCTTGGCTAATTCCTCCTCGATATATTCCTTCATGGCTGTGGCTTCGGGTTGAGATAACGGAAATACTCGGCCCTTAGGTGGTTGAGCGCCTGGTATCAGTTCAATGGCGCAATCGCCAGGTCGATGAGGAGGTAGCTGCGCAGCTTTGGTTTTACTGAAAGCCTCCCTGAGATCGTCATACTCTGGAGGCAGTGGAGAGGCCGATGGGGAAGTATGAGTGATCGTGGGTCGGGTGCAGGATTGGAGACAATGTTTTTTGCAATACTCTGACCATTGTGATATCTGTTTCGTGGACCAGGTGATGATTGGATTGTGTTTTTCCAGCCAGGGCAGTCCCAAGATGATGGGGTTATGAGGAGATTGGAAGCTGTAGAGGTGGATCTTTTCAGAATGGAGAGCCCCGACGGTGAGTTCTAACTCCTCAGTGATGGTTTGGATGCGGCCGGTGCCCAGCGGTCGTCCATCTAGGGCTGCCACTGCCAAGTGAGATGTACACGGGATACAAGGGATGTTATGAGTCTCCATGAAAGTGGTATCAATAAAATTTCCCGCAGCTCCAGAATCAATCAAAGCCCTCACCTCGATGTTCACTCCCTTAATATATACCCTGACTGGTATTTCTAACATAGAAGGGGAGTTAGAGGAATAACTCACCGCAGCTGGATGTAGCGACGGTCGAGTGGGGCATAAAGTCCGTAGATGTCCAGCCAAGCCACAGTATAAACACAGGTTGTGTTGTCGCCTGCGTGACCTTTCCTCCTCGCTTAATCGGGTAACTCCGATTTGAATGGGTTCTGGGTCCGGATTTGAATTGTTGACCAGGGTGAATGATGAGGTGCGGTAACGTGACCGACGTGCCCGAATCAGATTGTCTATCTTGATGGACAGATCGATGAGTTGTTCGAGGGTCTTGCCTTCGTCTCGGCAGGCTAGTTCGGTCTGCAGCTCAGCATCCAGTCCCCTCCTGAAGTGCAGGCGTAACGGGTCGTCTGGCCAGCCAGTTTGTGCAGCTAGGGTGCGGAATGAGAGGGCATAATCTGCGGCCGATCTTCCTCCTTGACGGAGTGCGATAAGCTGTTCCCCAACCTCTTTTCCTCCCGCGGGGTGGTCGAAAACCTCTCTGAATCGGAGTAGAAATGCTGAATAGGTGGTGAAAAGTGATCGATCACCGTTCCAGATAGCTGTGGCCCACTCTAGTGCTCTCCCCGTGAGCAAAGAACATACAAACGAGATTCGGCTGTCCTCCGTGGGATATAGCGAGGGCTGCTGGTTAACGAACATAGAACATTGTAATAGGAACCCTTTGCATCTGGCTGGTGAGCCATCGAACTTCTCTGGGAACGCCAAGCGCGGGCTTATTGAAGCGGGAGGTGTGACTACGGCGGCGGCCATTTGCTGAGGTTGAAGTGCGGCTGGAATGTTTCCCTCCGGGGCTTGCAGGCGGAGTGCTTGGAGGGTTCGGATCATCTCTTCGGTGAGAGAGGTGAGTCGATTCAGCTGCTGCTGATGTGCTGTCAGCGCCGCGGCTTGAGCGGATACTTCTGCCGTGATCTGGAAGAAAGCCGCTGGATCAATATCTGGCGAAGTCTTCTGTAACGCTGAGTCGGAGACGTTATGATCCATAAGCAGCTTTATTTCAATAATCCACAGAGTAAACAGAAACAGGTCAATCAGGGGCGTTAGATACAATGGAGACAGATCACAATCATAAACCTTGACAGAGCATAGAATCAGGGCTGGCGGCTGGCAGGCAGAGGCGAGAGAACAAGGCAGAGGTCGATAAGGCAGGCGGCAGAGAATCAGAGTCCAATGAACAGTCCAGGTCATACACGGAAGATCCAACAGTGGGAAAACGCTCGGTAATGTCTGCATGGGCAAAACAAGACTTCGCGTTTGAGTGAACAGGGTGAGTTCCTTAAATAGGGGATGAAAATGAGCGACACCTGTGCAGGTAATCAGCCCCAGGTACGGGGTGTATGGGAAATGTAGTTTGAAGGAGGTTAATACTCAGGTGACGGTTCCCTCTGGTGGTGATCGGAGAGAGCCACAGAGGCTGTGTTTGTGACACTCCACAACTTATAGATTTTTTTAAATAATTATGATGATGCAATACTGGACCCACATGAGGGCGCAGAGTTTAAGCCTTTTTCTCCCATAGTAGCATACATAAATCAGTCATTAAATCATGATAAACACAACTAAAACCCCACATATAGCCCCTCGATACCATGGTAAAAATATAACTATGGTTTTTAGGAAGCCTATTTGTATGAAAAACAGTAGCCTAAAAACATTCAGTATTAATACTTAATGCTCACGTGGCCGAGTAAACAAACATCTGCTCTAGTGAGCTCGTGCCACGCAACAGTTTGAACTGTGATCAGCAGTTTGAACTGTGAGCAGATTAACGGAACGTGTGGCGCATTCCGCTTTTGGTGTATAAACATTATATTTTACATTTATCGAACTCTTCATATCGTTTTTATCGAGGATAATTAAATTGCCCAGCCCTAGGGGTGGGCTATACGAGCTAAAATTCATATACACTGATATCCATATTATATTGCAATATAAGAAAGAAAATTACACTAAAAATATTTTAACCTTATATAACTAGACAAAGTGAGGGATTGGACATAGTCTTTTTTTATTGTGCCATTGTTTTTCTCAAAAAAGTGCAAAAGTCCAACATGAGGTAAGCCTTTAGGAATTAAATTAATTATTTTTTTTTTTTTTGGAAAGTCCCTTATGCTCACCAAGGCTACATTTATTTATTAAAAAATATAGTAAACATTGGAATATTGTGAAATATTGTTAGTTTAAATAATTAAGTTGAATGTTTTAACATATAGGCTGCTGTATTCGTGTGACCAAAGCTGAATTATCAGCATCATTCTTCCAGTCTTCAATGTATCGTGATCTTCAGAAATCATTCTAATATCCTGAGTTGCTGCTCAGTAATAATTTCTGTTTATTATTAATGTTGTAAACGGTTGTTCTGCTTGATATTTTTGAGCAAACCGAGTTATCTAACTCGATATAACTGATTCAATTGCGTCATCTAGTGGTCTGTTATTGATACAAGCACAACGTTATGTTGTTATGTTATGTTATGTTAAAATAATCTAAATGTTTTAACTGTCATGTGCTCACAGTCAGCCTGTTTAACATTACCCCACAATACATGTTATGAGTACATCTCTTTTTTTGACATGGTTTTATATTGTCGATTGAGACATATTGAGACAGTGTTCCTGTGGCTCAAGAGGTGACGCATTGTGTTAGCAGTGCAAGGTTGTGGGTTCGATTCCCAGGGAACACATGTTAGGTAAAAATGTTAGCCTGAATGCACTATAAGTTGCTTTAAAGTGTCTGCTAAATGCATAAATTTTAATTTCATTTCATTTACATTTTAATAGTCAAACATTACAGAGAAGCCATCATAATAATTGACTGTTAAAATACCACATGTAGATTGTGTCATGTTGTGGCTACATTCCTATAGCCCGTAAAGCCTAATGTCTCACTGGTTGTCTTATCTATCTGTTTTAAATTATTTGTATATATATATATATATATATATATATATATATTTTTTTTATTATTATTATTATTATTATTGTGTAGAGATCTTGCTCAGAAAATTGATCCTGGTAGCTGGACTGAGAAGACTGGGCATGATATCGTGGTGAATAATATATTGCATAATTAAATATTTCAATAAAATATGATTGCCAGTAATCTGTATTTCATATACTAGACATGTGATAAAGAGGACAGCAGCTGATGTTTCATGTATCACTAATATTACCTTTTGTTGATTATAGGGCTTGTCACGCAAGATCTGTGGAAATGACTGGGATTTTAATGCGTATGGTAAAGTGGCCTTTGTTTTTACACAATGTCCAATCTATCCTTTGAGTGTTAACAATATTACTGTTAACCCAGCAGTGATTATGTTCTCCATTTACTGTTTCAGTGAAGTTGAAGAATTTAATAGAGTGATAGACAAACAATTGAGAAAAGAGGGGAGAGAATCCAAGAGGTAGGTAGTGGCGCTGCATACATCACAATGTGTGCTTTAAATATTTAAAGGTCAGGAAAAGTCATGTCAATAATTTATTTCTATTCAGATTTCTTTCATCTCTATTCTTTTTTTCTCAGTTCAAATGGGCTTTATTGACATTTTTTTCAAGAACCTTTGTTCCCACAACATAAAAATAAACCTTTTCCAAATCTTTGAACAGTATGCAATAACAGTATTTATATAATTGAAGATTTATATAATTATTTTTGTATTGTATATGTGTGTGCGCTCTGTGGTCACTAAGATCTTTTAAATATTTAAAATTAGAGAGTAAAACATGTTCAACTAAATGTTTCTTATTTCATTCACTTCTCTCTTCCTCTCTCTTAGGAGTCAGAGTTTATTTTACTTGAGTTATCATATTATCATACTAGGACCCAATAAATACTCAACATTCTTTGGAACCAGATTTAATTACAGTAAAGAAAGAAGTATTTTGGTGAAATAAACCATTAAAAACCTCTAAAAGTAGTTAAAACTAGGTGTTGGTGGCACTTTTTTGGTCCTCCAAAGCGTTCCTGGGATTGCGGTTCTCAGACTCGGTCGGTGGCGCTGTCACAAAAAACTAGGGTCCTAGAAATGTGGTCCTTCAACTGTTTCCCTGAAATTGCGGCCTCTGGTATTGCAGACGGACAATATTGAGCACAAGCGGGTACAGCGATTCATGTTGAGGTAATTAAATTATGTCAAATTAATATTTGCATTCAATTATTTACTTAACAGGCAAGTGGCCGCATGATAAGTGTGATAGTTATGCAGTGTAGTCTTTCACCCTGCAGAGGTTTTTTTGGCAAAATAATCTGCTGACTGTACACTATCCCTCAGTTTGGGAACCACTGGAGTCGGCGATTTGCACTCTATTAGTTTGGTCTGTTACTATGATCTCTGTGTTTGATTACTAATGCCTGTGTAGTACAGCATTGCACACAGAAGACTTAAGCACCTCAGTATGTTGAGTTGACAGTTTGGGATCTTCAGTCCAGCACAGAGCTGCTTCAATCCTGAATCTTGCAGGTCATTGTGACTCAGGTCCAGCTCTCTCAGAGAAGAGTTTGATGACTGTAGAGCTGAAGCTATGACTTCACAGTGCTGATCAGAGAGATGACAGCCTGCCAATCTAAACAGGATCATGAAAATCAATCCATTACATACACACTGTATACATACAAAATTAAACTGTACATTGTCTCATGTTTTTGAGAAGAAAGTGTCTGCATCCCATTGTGATGTTCACAGTTATCTTGTATAAAGTTAATGGCAACATTAAATATGGATTTACTAATGATGGATCATTGATAATGGCTAAATTATCATTATATTTTCATTAAATAACTGTATAGATAAAGCATTAATGATTAGAGTTACTTATTACAGGTGAAAGTGCACTTATAAAAGTGCAGGATAAAACCAAAACGAACCTGAAAGTATAATATATATATATATATATATATATATATATATATATATATATATATATATATATATATATATATATCGTATTTACTCACACATTATTACTAACATATTTATTAATCATTGTGAAAGTCACACCTCATTATGTTGAGTTGACAGTTTGGACTCTTCAGTCCAGCACAGAGATGCTTCAGTCCTGAATCTTGCAGGTCATTGTGACTCAGGTCCAGCTCTCTCAGAGAAGAGTTTGATGACTGTAGAGCTGAAGCCATGACTTCACAGTGCTGATCAGAGAGATGACAGCCTGCCAATCTGAACAGGATCATGAGAATCAATCCATTACATACACACTGTATACTTACAAAATTAAACTGTGTACAATTTTGCCAATGAACATATTAAGACATAGTGGAACTGTTCGTCTCTGTCTCCGAGGAACGCACAGCGACATTTCATTTCTTAAGCCCTATTCGCATGGGATCAGTATTATCTTGGGACCTTGTATGATTTTGAAATTACCCCCCTACATCTGAATTTCGTGTGGTGGATTCGCACGGGATAAGCGAAGCCTGTGATTTTACTCGAATTTACTGACTTATCTCCCAGATGTCAAGGCTTTCAGAGTCCCGTTATACAGTCCGGTTAGATGGATTTTAAAAAAAGAAACTAATATAGTCTCGTGCGCTGTGTCATTTACATTTCGCCAGGTTAAAATAATATCTCAACCTTTATGCTCGATTTATTTGTAATACATTAACCTCAAAACCTTTTCAGCTTTCACTTTCTGCAAATTGTAATGTGTAGTGATATGACAGCACCCAAAATACTATCAAACACTACAACGCAGTTCCTTTCTTCTCGAAAGATGGATAAAAAGGCGCACAAGAAACAAAAACCTTGAAAAATGATATACGACCTGCCAAAAACTGGCCAAATCACAGAGATGCCGATTCGCACGGGACTAATATTATCACAGGACCTCGGTGTTTGGTGAAATATGGTAGGTCATTTGCGGGGAAATTTTTACTTTACAAATTACAGACATGGCCGATTCGCACGGGATTAAAATCACAAAAAACCTCCACAATTATTACAAATGACTGGAGGTCACCAGGTAATACTAATCCCGTGTGAATAGGGCTTTAGTGAACGTTTTGAACTAAATGGGTGAACCATTTGTTGTGTTGAACCATTGGCCATAAGTGTGTTGGATTTGAAGCGGCGCTGTACAGAGAGAGTCTGCGAGAGTGATTCAAAAGCATAAGGAGCTGTCTGCTCTCTATAGCTCTTGCGGTACCTTGTTATCCACACCGATCGGTCTGATGGTGATGATCTGCTTCAAGTTGAATAAGCCTATATGATTTAATGGACCATTCATAAAGAAAAATTTACTTCACTCCTGAAAGAATCAGCCATTTGAACAAATCAAACGAATGAATAAATTACTTGGTCATTAAGACATTTACCACCACCTACTGACAGTTTTAGTTTATTATTTAGAGTATCATTTTATTAAATAAATAATTTAATTTTCCATTGTAATAATAATAAAATTAATTAATTAAATTAGTTCCCCCACCCAAAATTGACAATTGTGTCAATTACTCACCCTCATGGTCCAAAAGAGTATATGTAATACATTTTATCAAACAAAATATTGCTACTTTTTGTAATCTCTGTTTGATGCTTTACACAACAATGACTTTATCTTTTGGGAGTAATTTCTCAGCCAAGTTTGATGTGCGAATAATTTATGATCAATTACATTAATTAATCGCCACATCATGTAATTAGATAAAAAAATTAATCGCTTACCAGCCCTGCTTAAAAGTAAAATTTTATTAACATTACATACATTTATATATTTATACATAACTTAATTGTGGAAAAAGCCTTATTAGTTGAATATTATCATTTCACTTTTATCAATAAGTGTTTTCTTCATAGTCCACTATAATTTAGAGCTTAAGATCTTTGCCCAAAAACGACGGGACCCGATCGGACCCGACGGGTTCGGTCGGGCTTGGGCTTGCGCGGTAAATGAGCGGTCAGGTGATCAGCGCGAGAAAGATGCAAAAACGTATGCTGAGTAGTTGAAATGGAGGCTTGCCTCTGGCGATCACGTTTTGGTCGCACCAGCAACTAAAGCAGAGTCTGAGGAGTGGAAAAGGCTTGACCATGTTTATAATGAGAATAATGAGCCAGTGGGTTATATTGCTGGACGCACCATCAGTGAGCGCAGGAACGCGCTGAAGACATCTACAGTGGATTCAATCATTTCCCTCCACAAAAACATGTAGGCCTAGACTAATCTTGGTGAGTAAAGGTTTTTCAAATGATAACTAAATATTAATTGAGTCTTAAATGCATAATATAGACAGAATAGGCTATATAGGCTAGTGTTGGCATTATTTTTTTATTAAATGTCAGCTGCAATGGTGAAGCAAATCCGGCAGAGCCTTTATCTTAATTAATTTCATTATTGCCAAATACCCATCTTAATTTAGAATTTATCTTAATTTAATTTGTTAAGAAAGACTGGTTTTTATTGGTGCGTTGGCCTATTTATGTGCTAAATGAGCCTATACCTAGGGCTATTTAGAGTGCTGAGATGTGAAAGTGAAAGTGACGTGACATTCAGCCAAGTATGGTGACCCATACTCAGAATTTGTGCTCTGCATTTAACCCATCCGAAGTGCACACACCCGGAGCAGTGGGCAGCCATTTATGCTGCGGCGCCCGGGGAGCAGTTGGGGGTTCGATGCCTTGCTCAAGGGCACCTAAGTCGTGGTATTGTAGGTGGAGAGAGAACTGTACATGCACTCCCCCCACCTACAATTCCTGCCGGCCCGGGACTCGAACTCACAACCTTTCGATTGGGAGTCCGAGTCTCTAACCATGTATAAATTATATTAAAACTTGTATAAATGGCTCATTCTTGACAAAAGGCAAAAGAGCAATGTGCGTACGTACATTTGAATAATGTCGGGCTGTAAACGGGTTCGGGCTTTTAAAAAGCTGTCAGTCAAAATTTACTTGTTGGGCTCGGGTCCTGTCGGGCCTAACTTTTAAGGCCCGATTACAGCTCTACTATAATTATATTCATATTATTATAAAATTTTAACACTCACATGGCTTTTCTGCAGTTTCTCACAGCAGGTAGCAGTCTCCATCGACCCTCTTTTGATTTGATATTGTACTTTTTAAGGTCTAACTCATCCAGCACTTCCTCTGACATCAGGATCATGTTTGCCAAAGTTGAACATTGTGCAAGAGTAAGACTTTTACTTTTTGCTTTAGACTTTAAAAGCACCTGCACTTCTTCAACAAGAGAATTATCTTTCATCTCAGTCAAGCAGTGTAACAGATTCATCAATCTTTCCGGACTGACATTGTCTTTTTGACCTTGTTTGAGGTTTTGGATTATTTTCGTGAAGATCTCTGGGTCGTTCTCTGTATGTATCAGCACATCCTGTAAGAGTCTCTGATTGGACTCCAGTGAGATGCCATGAAGAAATCGAAGGAAAAGATCCAGGTGTCCATTTTTACTCTCCAAGGCTTTATTCATTGCTCCCTCCAGAAACACATCCAGAGAAGCCTTCAGGAACATTTTCAGAACCTCACTGTTCTTGTGTAAATAGTGGTAAAACGCATACAGTGCTGCAAAAAACTCTTGAAAGCTCAGATGTACAAAACTGTAAACCTTCCTCTGATAAATCACAGATTCATCTCTAAAGATCTCAGTGCAGATCCCAGAATACACTGAGGCGTCAGTGACGTCTATACCGCTCTCTCTCAGGTCCTCCTCATAAAACATCACATTGCCCTTCATCAGCTGATTGAAAGCCAGTTCAGCAAGTTTCACAATCACTTCTCTGTTGGACTGCAGGAGTTTCTCTGGATCGCTCTCTTCATACTTCTGGTTCCTCATCTTTGTTTGAATGAGCAGGAAGTAGATGTACATTTCAGTCAGAGTTTGAGGGATTTCTGCACTGAGATCTTGTTTCAGGATGTTTTGAAGCACAGTGGATGAGATCCAGCAGAAGACGGGTATGTGACACATGATGTGGAGGCTTCTTGCTGTTTTGATGTGTGAGATGATTCTGTTGGCTTGATGCTTGTCACTGATTCTCTTCCTGAAATATTCCTCCTTCTGAGGGTCATTGAATCCCTGAATCTCTGTCACACGGTTGATGTAGTTGGAGGGGATCTGATTGGCTGCTGCTGGTCTGGTGGTGATCCAGATGAGAGCAGAGGGAAGCAGATCTCCTCTCATGAGGTTTGACATCAACAGACCCACTGATGAAATCTCAGTCACATCAGAAACTTTCTGACTGTCTGAAAACATCAGTGAAATTCTGCTTTCATCCAGACCATCAAATATGAACACAACTTTACATTCATCATAAATCTTTGAGTCCAGATCTTTAAGTTCAGAATGAAAGTCAAGCAGAAGTCTGTGAAGACTGTACTGATGATCTTTAATCAAGTTCAGTTCTCTAAATGGAAGCACAAACATGAAATCTACATCCTGAATGGCTTTTCCCTCGGCCCAGTCCAGAATGAACTTCTGCACAGAGACGGTTTTTCCAATTCCAGCGATGCCTTTAGTAAGAACAGTCTTTACTGTGTCTTTTTTCTCTCTTCTCTTCTCCTCATATCCTGGTTCAGGTAAAGGATTAAAGATGTCATTGCAGTTGATTGGAGTGTCTTGGAGTGTCCTGTAACTTTTCTCCATCTGTAGCACTTCATGTTCTTCATTCACTCCTTCACTCTCTCCCTCTATGATGTACAGCTGTGTGTAAATCCTGTTCAGGAGGGTTTGATTCTCTTGTAGTTTGAATCCCTCAAATAATCTCTCATACGTGTTCCTCATGCTGGTTTTGTGCTGGTCTTTGACTCTCTGCAGATCATAAAGAAGTGGTTGGTGAGGATGGAGCAGCACATCTGTTTCTGTGTCATGATGACTGTAGTGGTTCTGATTGCAGGAGGATGTGCCGGTCTGTGAGGACACATGTCTGATCTGGTCAGCTCTCCAACCACTGAAAACACACCAAAACAAACAACCTGCATATTTAAACGATTCTGTCAATGTGAAATTAAATCATCTAACCCATGTGACATATGTGAATTAATTTCTGTGTAAACATACATCTAACAAAGAAATGTCAGAAAAAAGCACAGAAGCATAAAACACTCTAGGTGTAACAAGAGTGGAAGGAGCACAGAAGCTGCATGTATGCAGAGCAGAAATGTGCTTACCCACAACATTGTTTCCAACTCATTCTCCTGGCTTTGCACCCTGTTAAGTAAGTATGATCATAAAGCTGATAATGTCATATTATGAGTGAATGGAAAAAGAGGTGAATGAAAAGATTATGGAAAGCATCTGTGATTATGATTCAGGATGTTAAATGAGTTGGTGGTGAATAGGTGGTGCTTTACTGCTCTCAGGGACACATTCAGGATGGATATTGTTTTAATGTGATGTGGTCACATGTGTTTTGACCACCTCCATGTGTGGTTTCAGTGATCTGATAGCAAAATGTTTTAAATTGCTTTTCCACCTGTTTTTAGCACTGACCCCTTGTGATTGGATCACCAAAAAGGCCCCTCAATACCAGTTAGAAATGTAATTCAACTTTAATTGTATAGTGCCTTTCTGTATTTAGTTACATACAGTTAGCAGAGTATGTGAGCGGAGCGGAGTGGGAGCGGAGCGTGGAGTGGAGCGGTGTGATTTTGACAGGAGCGAGGAGCGGATTTTTTAAAAGTCGGAGTGTTGTGGTTTTCACTCACTCCAAGAGCGCTCCACCACCGCTCCACCACGAGTACAATTCATGCCAACGGCCCGTAATATAACTGCATATTTAGCAAGTATTCACGTTAAACATATTTAACTATAGCTTGATACAGATGGATCTCTCAAATCAGAAGGTTACAATGACGACAATAGCCGAGCGGGAAGTTATAGGTTAGTTCTCAAGGAGAACTTGTCTGTTCCTTTTACTGAATATTTTCGGGTCGAAGCATGATTTAAACAGTTACAGCACATTCACACGCAATCACTTTCGCAATAATGCATTCAAACAAATGTAATCTTACAGTGTTACTTCATCTGTATCTGATTTTGAATGAGCAGAAACCTGTAAGAAATGCATTGATCTGTAGATAAAATAAAAATGTAGTTATTTTCATCACAAACAAAATTTGCAGAGCAGAATACAGTAATTATACCTTTTAATGCTGACATCCATGTTATTAGTTTGGCATGTGGTAGGAAAAAAAAGTTTGCACACAATAGCCTAAGCCACTTTGAAACTCTCCTGTTATTTTATTTTTTATTTTAATATAGGCTACGTTATGAACATAACATTTCAAACATACTGAAATACTTTAGCCACGGAGCGAAGGCGGAGCGGTGTTTCTGGTATCACTGAGCGCGGAGTGGAGCGGGAGCGGGAAATTGTGAACCCGGAGCGGAGCTGGAGCGGAGTGATTATTAAATGCTCTGAGCGCGGAGGGGAAATTGTTGCCACTTCACTCCGCTCACATACTCTGACAGTTAGGTGCAAAATGAAAAGGAAAATTAAATTACATAATTGTAATTTGCCATTTCATACACTAGTTTTAATATGTAAAATAAATACTAATTTTAAAAATGTATAAGTTGCAAAATTAAAATTAAAATGTATTACAGAAATGATATATGTATACATGATATATGTAACATGTTCAAGCAAAAACTGTGGCAAAATTATCATTCAAATGTTATTTTCTTAATTGCATTTACACTCACAGTCAAGACACTTACTATTACATTTTCATTCAGTGTCCCGCAATGAATGTAGCAAACTTCAATGTGCACACTGAAAATGCATTCCGAGCCGATCACTGCGTGAACAAGGCGGGGCTTACAGAAGGTCAAGAGACTCAAGACTCAAGAGGATTCAAGTGAGAGAACATGGACAAGAGAGTTGGTCCGTGTACGTTTTGATTATAAAAACGATTACGTTACACATAGGTTTATAGGTTTCAATATTTCATTCGCACTTGTGGGCGGCGCTGAAATGCTGCTTTCATCTGATTGGTTGAATCGCTCTGCCTTCAGCACGGCTCTTTCATTCTTTCTGACAGAATAAGAGTCAGTACTATAATGTCTGAAACCAGCACTCACTGTTAATTAGCAAAATATTAGAATCAGATGATGCTGGGCACATATTTTGTGCTGCTGAGACCTGCAAGTGACCCTTTTAAATTATTTCTACGTTATAGTGTTTTGTGAATTTTTTTTCCCACTTTTTTTTTTTTTTTTTTTAAGTAATGACCAAGCAGCCAGCAGCAGACAGTGAGTCTATGTTTGATCAATTTAGCCTTCTCAAATCATCAAAACTTGCCTATATAACGATGTTTAAACCGTTAGACCCAGATAAATGTGCACTAGATCCAATAGTTTGTGCGGAGATGCTTCAGGACATGGAGACGCCAACGTGATCGCATATTTTCAGTGGATACACCGTAATTTTTGCTCATAAAGGTAAGAGTAATATATAATTCATAACTGCAAAGGGTCTACTTTTATTTGTGTGCAAAGGGTCTACTTTTATTTGTCGTCTTTAATAGGAGTACAAGAATGAACAGACACTCAGTGAAAACATGTCTCACAGACATAAGATATATATACCTATATCAAACCTGTGTGAAATTACCACATCAAACGTGACGTGCTAGCATGGATACGGCTAAGATGCCGCCGGGTTTGCTTCAGGGAATTTCAGGGAATTTTTTTTTTTTAAGAAGCTTCCCAATGGAAACCTCGACAGGACGCACGCCTGTTTGACACATACTCCGTCTGCAGTGCGTATGCAGTCCGTGTGCGTTACGTTTGTGGTGCTGAAGCAGCACGGACTCATACTCATTGTGCTTTCACACAGGACGCGTTTGCAGTTCGCTACCACTCCTATGTGTGGAGTATGTGTGAAACAGGCGTAAGGTTGTTTGCACCTTGTGCAATGTGGAATTAGTTTACAGCTTTCTCAAACGCTTAAGAAAGCACCTTGTGATGCATTTTGGAAACAGGACATGAGCCCCTGGTCTAATGCACCACCTGGCTTGAGAAACCCGTTCTCAAAGACTTAACGTTACTTTTAGTCATCATTTTATTTGGGTAGCACACGTATTCTGAATGCCTTCGGCAGAATTCAAATGAGCCATTTTAATCTAGATTAATTCCAAGATTACAGTGAGATTAATCTAGATTAAAAAAATTAATCTATGCCCACCATTATATATATATATATATATATATATATATATATATATATATATATATATATATATATATATATATATATATATATATAAATATATATATATAAATATATATATTAGGGGTGTAACGATATGCGTATTCGTATTGAACCGTTCGTTGGACTAATTAATTATATTTGGAAAATAAATATATTTTTTTTAAATATAATGATATGCGTTCAACAAGGTAGCCCAATAACCCAAACGACGTAACAGGCAACGCCCCTGACACCCCCGAAGAAGAAAAAAACACCAACTTATATGCTTATGTTAGGCTACTCAGTCAGGCGCTCGCTCACTCAGTACGCGCTGAAGGCTCGTTGCAAAATAGCCAATGCGTTTAACAGACCAGAAATAGAAATCCTCCAATAACCAACCGGTCTGGTGTTTGGGTGCACTTTACCAATCGATCGGGGCATCCAAACAAGCACAGAAATCAAAATGGACAAGTACTGTACTGTGTCGGAATTTCCTGAGCAGTACGATACAATTAACAGGACTGCACGTTTTTAGATAGAAGAACTGTTATAAACAGAACGTATGCACGGGCAGTTTTGAAAACTCAACCTCTTGGCATAGTGCAGCGCAAATCGCGTTGTATCTGAAGGGCAACGCTGAGCCCAGGGTCCTGTGTGAAAGACCCTTTTAGCCATTTAGCAACGAGCCTTCAGCGCGTACTGAGTGAGCGAGCGCCTTACTCTGTAGTGGAAAACGCAGGTTTTAAGAACATGCTTAATGTAATTGAGCCCCGTTACAATATTCCTTCACGAGCCCATTTCAGCCGGACCGTAATTCCTCCTTTAGTTATAGAGTTCCATATAAAAAGTTACATCTTTGTATTTGTTCATAACTACTACAACAATATAACATTTTTTTTTTTTTTTTATAAGGAGCTGTTTTTGTTTTATACAGTATGCTGCTAAGAAAACACCATAGAAGATGGGTAAAGAATAGCTCCATCATTGTTCAATGTAAAAAAAAAAAAAAACATACTTTGTTAGTTTTAATAAATAAAAACATTTTTTAAAAATCAAGGAAATTTATCTGCCAATTTTTTCTTTTTGCTGTATCTAAAACGTACCGAACCGAACCGTGACACCAGTGAATCGTATCGAACCGAACCGTGAATTTTGTGAACCGTTACACCCCTAATATATATATATATATATATATATATATATGTGTGTGTGTGTGTGTGTGTGTGTGTGTGTGTGTGTGTGTGTGTGTGTGTGTGTGTGTGTAGAAAGCTTTAAATGACTATTTAACAGAATAACACAAATCAGAAACTCTTTTTTATAATCATAATCTGTAAATATTTCTCTCTGAAGGCGCATCTAATGAGGAAATGGCAAGACAGGCAACATCATCTTTGCAACACTGACTCAGAAAACACTAGTTTATTAGTAAATAATTCAAATATCTCCTTACTATTTCCATCGGTCACATTCATAATTACTTTTGCTGGTGCTTTGCAAGCTTAAGCCTATTGTGTGTACATTCACAGAACTGTGAACTGTTCAGCTGCACTGCTGCTGCGGGACACTAAACAACGTCGAGCCGCTCTTGACATTAGCTGAAGCGGGGTCTCGTGTTCTTTCCACTTGCACTGCAAAAAAAAAAATTCATCACTAATTGATGGATGTCTAAAATGTAAAAGTAAGCAGAAGTCTAAAACAGGCGGGAGGCCCGGCCCGCATCTGAACTATGACCTGAAAATTGTCCCAAAGCCTGGCTCGAGGGGCGTAAAAAAGGTCAGGGGCCATCGTACTCGGGCTGAAATGCAGGGCTCTAGTGTCTGTTGTTGAACCACAGTGAGACTTTCAGAGTCGCAAAGACTATTTCCCCCCTCGAATGGCTGGTTGCACCGGTGCGACCTCTGTTTTTTTTTTTTTGTCGCACCATTGAGAATTTAGGTTGCATGTGCGAACAAATTGGTCGCACTCTAGAGTCCTATTTACTAATGTCCACATTTCAGAGAAAGTTCTTTCATGAATGATTCATCTTGTTATAATTTCACATCCAAAACAGTTTGTTTGAGTATTATTTACAGTGAATAATACTCACACAGGGTCAGAGCTTCCAGCAGGCTCATCACTGAGATTACAAGGGGGATGATTCATGGAGTTGTTACTCTTCATAGACACACAGCTGAATCCTGGAAACCCTGCTCTCTGAGCGTCAACAGGAGCCTCCTGCTCTCTCTCATCACACACACTCATTTCACAAGCTGAGTTCATATTTTCTTGCTCATTGATGTGAAACATGATTTCAGGTCTGTATGTGAAAACAGAGAACATAATGAATTTTGACATGCTGAAGTAAATGAATTTAATTAGATTTTACCCAATCTGTAAATACAACATTTAATATACAGCAGACTGTCTGTATGTGCAATTTTTTTTCCACCAGAGTAAAAAAAAAAAAAAAAAAAAAAAAAAAAGTTAAAAAATAAATGTGAAAAAAATGGACACTAATGTTAGTAATGTTACAAACAGTTAAAACACAGAGACTTTGAGTTTTGCATGACAAACATATTTATTCTGGGTCTCTTTCTGCAAAACATTTTTTAAGTTTTGTGACTCGATTAAGAGCTGATTGTGTGCAAAATAGAGCTGCAGGATTCTGGATAAATTGAGATCTTTTTTTAATGGAGGTTATGATTCTCTCATAATTCTGAAGAAGAAACACTAGACAACCAAACAAAATGTAAATTATGAATGAATGAATGAATGATTCAATGACTCACTCTAGATGTACTTGTTTCACTTTTTATTCATTAGATACTAGTATTATTCCAATGGTGACTATTTAATTATACTTAAGAAAATTAGAACTATTTTATATATATATATCATATATATTTATATATATCTCATCACGTTCTAAACTACCTAGTCTCAGCATCAGATGTCACACCCACGGACCGTTGGCTAAACATCTGATGCATATGGGACAGTAAAAGTGGAAACACTTCAGGAGTGTCGAAGTCGTCATCGGATTGATTGAATACAGGATCTCCACGAGACGTGTGTTGCGTTCTTTAACGTTCTGCCTGGAAACAAAGATACTGTGGTGCCAAAACCCCCTCATGAAAGAAGAAAGCCATCGTGTTTACAACTGTGACAACGAACGATTATCAGGATCAACTAAATGCTGGATTTTCAAAAGAATGTGAAATATTCAAAGTTCGCAGCATAGAATATTTAAAATATGTCCGAGAGTTTTACACACTGGTCTGTTATTGTGGCGACATTTCCACGCCTCGAAACATGACGATGAAAGAAACAAACTGTGATTGGTTTTTTGACATGTCGGTCAAACGGCCTCATGGGTGGGCCTTGGTCAATGAAAGCTGCCATGACTTCTAGACCTTCAGTCTAATGGTCTGGTTACGCGAGACTATAAACTGCCAACAAGCAGTGAAGCCACCAGAAGTGTTTGATTAATCTTATTAATCCCTACGGGCAGAGAGCACCATTGAGTCACATGCAAACTGCTGACCTAAAATCAACCGATTTGAAGTGAATCAGTCAAACAGGTATTAGTTTTTATGTGTATGTAAATACATTTTTACTTCAGATGTTATCTGCAATGTTTATTGTCTTTTGGGGCAGGATAACCGATATATTTAAACCGTTTAGGTGGGTGTGACTGCTGCTCTACTGCCAACACCGGTAACTGACCCAACAAAACATAGCCTATTTCTTTATGTATGTAATTATTCAGGAATTATTAAAATATGAACCTATTAGTATTATAAATTGATTTGAGAAGAAGACTTGGACTTGCGTGTGGTATACAAACGAACATGGAGCAATACATGTATTAATCGGTGTTAATGTAAGTTAATAAAAAGACAATCGTTCAGTGTCTGTTCATGTTTTTGTTGCTGTTACGTGATGTAGCGGTGTTTGACTGGGGGCAAGATGTGGGCTGATGACGTCATCGCTTCAGAAAATATATGGATTCGCCATCCACACGAAAACACAAAGGCAGCGTTTTATAATTTATCCACTCTGGGACCCGGTTTCAAAAAATGTTGGTTTCACTCTCCCAAAATACCGGACCCGTGAGGAGGAAAAACCTATACAATACAAAATGTGTGCGTATACAGCGAAATGCGTCTCTGTGTGGACGGAGCCTTGAAGTGCATAAGGTTTTACAAAAATTAAGAAAAATCATAAATTACGAAAAATATATTAAAGAACATGAAATTCCCAGCTATAACTTTGTTCGTTGTTTTTGTTTTCTGTTGTTTATATATATAAATACAGAATCTGAATTAAAATGTGTTTGATTTAAGCCTACATTTCAAAATTTAGTGTCAGAAAATGTATTGTTTTTAAGCCTTTCGCACGTACAATCACACAGGCGTAATCAGTCTAGGCTGGTCCCTGGAGCGTACAATCAAGTGCATCACATGATCAACTGCTAAATTCAAATGTTGAACTTAGCCAGAGGCTGGCACGCTCAGAGCTGTCATATATCACAACTTTTCAGGGTTTTCAACCACATACTGTTTATTTTAGGTTTCAAACATATAAATTCACATAAGTACTAAAAAAAAAACAATACATTTAGAGTTTGTAAAATACACACTGATGTCTATGGAAGAGGTAATAATAATCATTTCCATTATAATTCGACACGTTTTATTAATATCAGATACACATTGTGTAAGTAACTTCAATGTTTACTATTCTATTCCCAGTTCACCAGCCACTTACTTTTAAGTATTTCGGGAGAAGTGGATGAATTCACGTGTTGTAAACATAGAGGTTGTAAATCCAACAGATCCGATTCTCTGAACTGCGTCTACGGCACAAACATGGCGGCGCCCATCGCGCATACAGCTCAACTAACGCGATCATTATAAAGGTGTTTAAACAACAAAACACTTCCACTTGCATATATTTGACAATCGGAATATGTATTGTTTTTTCTAGTACTTATATGTCTGAAACCTAAAATAAACATTATGTGGTTGAAAACACTGAAAAGTTGTGATGACAGCTCTGAGCGCACTTGTCTCTGGCTCAGCGCCAGCCAACTCGCGAGAGCACATTTGAATTTCACGTCATGCACTGACCGGTGTGGTCGTAACAGTTACACTCCAGGGACTAGCCTAGACTGACCACACCGGTGTGATCGTACGTGCGATGCGAAAGAGTTAAATTAATTGAAACAAAAATATATAAAGCCTATATCACAATCATCTCGCGACCCCTGCGCCGGGTTTGGGAACCACTGGTCTAAGAGATGGATGGACGGTTCCTTCCTCGGCGCGGGCCGCCAGGCTGAAGCCCCGCAGAGACCCGCGCCCTTTTTCTCTGAGGTCCACGAGGAACTCACCTGGTCATGGCGCTCCCCTTACTCAGCCCGAGCCCATGCACAGGGGACCCAGCTGCTGACGATGGTGGAAGGGGCGGATAGATTAGGATACGCGCGACCGCCTCCCATCGAGGATGCTATCGCGGCCCACCTGGCGTCTTCTCCCGGCTGGAAAACCGCCTCTTTGCCTTCTAAGCCATGTCGAGCTACTGCTCACATCGCCGAGAAGGCGTACATATCGGCTGGACATGCAGCATCTGCCCTCCACACGATGGCAATCCTGCAGGTCTTCCAAACTCGGCTCCTGGGGTCCCTGGATGAGGGAAGCCCGGACCCAGAATCGCTCAGGAAGCTGTGCACGGCGGCGGATCTTGCTCTCGCGGCGTCAAAAAAGGTAGCGCAGGGAATCGGCTGCAATACGAGCAGTCTTGTGGTCCTGCATCGCCATCTGTGGCTGACGCTGTCCGACATGCGCAATGCTGAAAAGAGGCAGTTCCTGGATGCACCGGTCTTTTCGGTGTCGCGGTGGAATCTCTGGCGGAGAAATACGCCGAGACCGCCAAGCAGTCTAAGATGATGCCTCATCTTTTGCCGAAACGGTCTCAAGCCCCCCCCCTGCAGCGAGGTCCAGGTCTTCTTCGGCATAGCGCCATGCGGGAAAAACGAGGCGCGCGTTCCCGAGCGTGGCAGAGCGTCGTGAGCCAGAGCCACCATTCCGCCAGAGGCAGCCCAGGAAGCCCCGTTTTGGTCCTAAACCGGCCTCTAGCAGCCAAGGGCGCCCGGCAGGCAAGAAGGAGCAGCGTTCCTGATGCTCGTGCCAGGGGGAAGAGAGCGTGGAACGTGTTCGTCGGACCCGCGGCGAAGAGGACGTGTTCCCGCTCAGAGTTCGTCAACGATGTAAATGTTGTGATAATGAAACCGCTGTGTTCTGTTTCAATAAACATGCATTACATGCCTCAGCAAAAGAGCTTTCTTCCTCCCTCTACTATTACCCGCTACATAAGCGAAGCCTCCGAGAGACGCTTCGCAAAGCGGAAGCTCGGGGAAACCCGAGGAGGTGACTATGTATGTTCCCGTGCAAGAAGCCGCGAACGAGTCACCTGCCATTCTGCCATCTTATTGGGTGATCAACAGGATAAAACGCATCTGTATGCTCCAGTTCGCTCGCAGACCACCCCGCTTCGGCAGTGTGATTATGACAGAAGTATCAGAACAGAGCGCCCCGCTGCTACGAGCAGAAATATCCTCTCTCCTGGCCAAACAAGCAGTAGAGATAGTGCCCGAGGAACGGAGAAATTCCGGGTTCTACAGCCGTTATTTTCTAGTTCCGAAAAAGGACGGAGGTATGCGCCCCATCTTAGACCTGAGATTACTGAACAAAGTGTTCGCGAAACGCACGTTCAAGATGATAACTGTGAAGCAGATCCTCGCGCACATTCAGCCCGACGATTACTTCATTGCAGTGGATCTAAAGGATGCTTACTTCCACATCCAGATAGCCCCACATCACAGGCGCTTCCTGCGTTTTGCATTCGAGGGTGTGGCGTACCAGTTTAAAGTGTTGCCGTTTGGGCTCCCTTTGGCTCCCCGTGTATTTACAATATGCATGAATACAGCGCTCGCTCCCCTGAAGCTCAGTGGAATGCGCATACTGAACTATCTCGACGACTGGTTAGTCATCGCACGGTCGAGAAGCGCTCTCGAGGAACACAAACACAGACTCCTCGCCCATCTGAAAGGTTTGGGGCTGTCTGTGAACATTCAGAAGAGCACACTGCAGCCGCGCCAATATATCACATTCCTGGGTATGATACTGGACTCGCGCACTATGATCGCGAAGCTGTCAGAGCCGAGAATCCAGTCGATTCACAATACACTAGCCCTCTTAGTTCAAGGCAGAGCTATCCCCTTAAGAACGTTTCAGAGGTTGCTCGGTCTGATGGCGGCCACAGCCTCCGTCTGCAGACTGGGCTTGTTACACATGAGACCGCTTCAACACTGGTTACAGAGCCGAGTGATGCCGCGGGCGTGGAGAGCGGGAACGGAACGCCTTATCATAATGCGTTCATGTCTCGAGACTCTGGCGCCTTGGTTCGGCATGACCATATTCGAGCAGGGTGCTGCTATGGGCAGAGTGGTCAGACATGTAGTGGTCACTACGGATGCTTCACTGTCAGGCTGGGGAGCCCTATGCGATGGCAGACCAGCATTCGGTACGTGGACAGGGGACCAGACGCGCTGGCATATAAACTGCTTGGAGATGGAAGCGGTTCATCTAGCGCTGCAGAGTTTCCTTCCATTTGTGAAACACCGTCATGTTCTCATCAGAACGGACAACACGGCGGTGGTGGCGTACATCAATCGCCAGGGAGGTTTGCGTTGGCGATCCCTGCAGGGATTAGCGAGACAGCTGCTGTTATGGACGGACAGGGTACTTCTGTCGATTCGATCAGTGCACGTACCGGGTAGTTTGAATTGCGGCGCGGACATGCTGTCCAGGGACGGAATTGTACACGGAGAATGGAGGCTCCATCCGCAAACGATAAATATGATCTGGAATCTGTTTGGCAAAGCGGAGATCAACCTCTTTGCGTCGCAAGAGAACGCCCACTGCCCTCTGTACTTCTCCCCTGGGGGGAGATGCGCTGTCGAGCCGCTGGCCCAAGGGATGGAAGTATGGTTTTCCCCAGTCAAGTTAATGCCGCTGGTGCTGCAAAAGGTCAGGGAGGAGAGATGTGCGTTGATCCTGGTAGCACCCAAATGGCCCAACTAGCCGTGGTTCCCGGAACTGGTGAACATGTCGCGGCTTCCCCCGTGGCGGATCCCGCCAAGAAGGGACCTCTTATCCCAGGCGAGGGGCACCATATGGCACCCCAACCCAGAGCTTTGGGACCTGCATGTGTGGCAGATCAGCGTGGAGCATATCAGCGAGTGCTGCAGACAATAGCAGAGGCTAGAGCCCCTTTGATGAGGCGTTTATACACTCTGAAGTGGAAAGTATTTGCTAACTGGTGTGTTGACAAAAATGAGGACCCCAGGAGTTGCGATATCTCTATTATTCTGACCTTCCTACAGGAACGTCTGGATGCTGGCAGTACCCCATCTACAGTGAAAGTCTACGTGGCCGCTATCGGCGTTTTTCGTGACTTGCTAGACGGCCATTCAGTGGGGAGGCACCCCCTGATAACGAGCTTTCTTCGGGGGGCTAGGCGGCTCAATCCACCCCGCCTTCATCAGATGCCGGTCTGGCACCTGTTGTTAGTGCTTAGTGCACTGTCCGACCGACCTTTTGAGTTTAGCGACCTTAAAGTGCTCTCATTTAAGACGGTGCTACTGCTCGCGCTAGCTTGAGGGAAACGAGTGGGAGACTTGCATGCCCTGTCAGTGAACAGCGCGTGTATGCAGTTTGGACCGGACGATTGTATAGTCAGACTTTTACCCAAACGCGGCTATTCGCCTAAAGTACTCTAAACGCAGTTCAGAGCTCAGATAGTTACAATTCAAGCATTTTGCCCCGAGGAGGACAGTAATTCAGTGTCTCAGAAATGCGCTTTGTGCCCCGTGCATGCCCTGCGTGCATATGTGAACAGAACTAGCCAGTTTCGAACTTCAGAGCAGCTTTTCGTCTGCTACGCGGGTGCCAAGAAGGGCAGCGCGCTGTCGAAGCAGAGGCTATCACACTGGATAGTGGAGGCTGTGCGACTAGCTTATGCTTCCCGGCGAACCGCCTGCCCAATCGGGGTGCACGCCCACTCCACAAGGAGTTTGGCATCGTCATGGGGTTGGGTGAAAGGCATGTCTATTCAGGACATTTGTTTCGCAGCGGGCTGGTCGTCTCGCAACACGTTTGCGAGATTCTATAATTTGGACATTCCCTCGTTCGCATCACATGTGCTGTCAGTGCAGGAGGAGGGAGTTGAGCAGTCATTGGACTAAGCTATGGGCACGCCTTGCCTGGCGCGTGCACTAGCCATGGTTTCGACCAGGTCATATAGACAGCGTCAGTTATTTTAGTAATAGCTGCGGTTGAGGTATTCATTCACTATCTAATGTGGTCCCTTTATTATGCACGCATTATAAGCCGGCGGTGTATTCCCAAGCACCAACATATTGCTGCATTTTCCCCATATCACACCAGTGTTGCTTATCTGGGTGCACTGGATTACGATGGTGTAAGAGCTGATTTGGCTCTGTGGCAAGAGGTGTTTCAACCAGGTCCGGTACCCGACCTAGAGCTAATGCGCTGTAAGAACTAGTGCTTATGCTCTTCTATGGCTCGATGCGAGCTAGGCCGGACAGTATTTCCCACACGGCGGGGGTTTTATTGTTCCCCATACGTAATGTCGAGAGACCGACTCGATAAGGGAACGTCTCCGGTTACTCACGTAACGTAAGGGAACGAGACATTACTTAACCTGCCGTGTGGAAAACCTTTCAGCCTCATACTCTCGTTTAGTCAAAGATTCTGAGGTTTTTGGCGCCCGCCGTCACCTATATTGATGGCTGTCAGCCAATCAGGTGAGGGCGAGGGTGCCATTGGCTATTTGCAAGCAAAAGAGTTATTCAATCAGACTTCATAATTTCGAGGAAATGGATTTCCCCATACGTAATGTCTGGTTCCCTCCTCTCAGGGAACTAAGGTTACGTGAGTAACCGGAGACGGTCTGTCACTGCTTTCGGTTTCACATGTGCATGGTTGCCAGAAAGAGTGCACAGGGTTGAAAGGTTTTCACAAGAAAACCCGCCCAATCACGTTTCGAGGGGGTTCCCAGTCAAAAATCGCATTCTGGGAATATAGTCTATGGTCTACGGGGGATATATATAATGTTATTTGAGTAGCTACAACCCGTGGACATGAAAAACAATTCGCACAAAAACCGTGAACTTGGCAACACTGCTGCTTTGTTCTGATAAAACTAGCCCCGCCCAAACCTGAGCTGTGATGTGACATGATGTGTCTGAAATCCCTCACTCATTCACTCATTCACTGATCCCTTTATAGTGTATGGCAATTGAGTTCACTATATCAGGAAGGCGTGAACAAATAAGTGAACGGATTCGGACGGTGACGTATGTGTTACAATGCGCATTAGACTTGGAGCTGTTGCAAACATTGTCATATAGCCTATTACATGTACCTTATTTAAAAAAAATAATATTAATAGCAATAACACTCAAAATGAATTTAAATTGCAATTATACATACCTCCCCGTCACCTTTGTGGTTTCATTGATGGAATATAATGTTTTTTGTAATGCCTTTATCATTTAATGCTATGAAAATACTGAGAACAAAAATAAACACATTGGCACGTTCATAATTTTATGTATTTATTATTTTTAATATCTTGACACTCGCTCAAGCAGCATTTTGGGCTCAGATAAAATGCGATCCGAATTAATAACAAACATAACAGACAAATTTATTTGGTCAATTCTAAATAATGATTGTAGTATTTCATACAATAAGTCCTCTATATTCCTAGAGTTGCAAAATTGTACACTCATTAATGCTGCACATGAATCTGATGCAATTTCCACTCTCTCTGGACTAACATCTGGAGTGAAGAGCACAGCTGAGGACTTCTCTGACCTGATCTACACTCAGTGACGCAGGAGCAGGAGGAACATTAAAGACTTTCACCATCATCAACACCGATAATAATGAAACATGTTCAGCAAATCAACATATTAGAGTGATTTCTGATGGATCGTGTCACACTGAAGACTGGAGCAATGATGCTGAAAAATCATCACAGGAATAAAGTACATCTTAAAGGAACACTCCACCGTTTTTTGAAATAGGGCTTATTCACATTATTTCCTACATTTAGCTAGGTGGGCAAATGCATTTTTGTGTCAGTGCATGCATTGTTTAAGTTTGACTGGGTCGGCGTTAGCTTAGCTTAGCACAATGAATGGAATCCTTTGTTGCCAGCTAGCATGGCCTGAGTAAAAGTGATCAAAAAAATAAAAGAAACCCACCTAATTACTTCTTGTGGCCTGCGTATTCACAACGAGTACAAATAGCGATCCAGATTAACACTAGGCGATTTCCTAGGCAGATATTGACTTGGGACTATATTATGGGGAAGCACAGGCGAAGCACTGCTGCTTAGGCGAAGCACTGCTACTTCGGCGCAGAGATATCACGCAACACATGAAATCCCACGACTTCCGTCAACATACCGGCGTGAATACCGCTGCCTGGCTATTTTCCTTACAGTACACGAATGGCGATGAACATGGCTGATTTTGAGAGAGACGAAGAGGGTGACTTCTCAGACAGTCAAGAACCAGAACCATACCTATTTGAACCAGAGTTTACAGAAGCCGAGCTGTGTGCTTTGGAAATAGAACGACAGGAGGAGGAGGTTGCGTTCGCTCAACAGCCTGAGGACGTGAGGATGAGAGCCAACATGAACTGGTGGTGTGAATGTGGGGGAATATGCCAATCTATGCCGACGGAAATAGAGTGTCTGTGCTGTAGAGAGTGGGACATGTTTTTGCCATTGATGACCAGGCTTAACACGTCAGATCAAGATGAGCGTGCTGATCCATTCTGCAGTACTCGATTTTTTTTTCCGGTGTGACAAAGTGAACTGGAAAAAACACCCCACGCCGAATGGACCAAATGGACAGCTGTCCACAGAGTAAGTGATTATTTTAATCATGACGCATGTATAGATCGACCCATATTATACCTGTATTCACATAGAGTTGATGTTTTCATGTGTTGCGTGATTCTCTGCGCCGAAGTAGCAGTGCTTCGCCTGTGCTTCCCCATAATATAGTCCCAAGTCAATATCTGCCTAGGAAATTGCCTAGTGTTAATCTGGATCGCTATTTGTACTCGTTGTGAATACGCAGGCCACAAGAAGTAATTAGGTGTTTGTTTGTTTTTTTTTCGATCACTTTTACTCCGGCCATGCTAGCTGGCAACAAAGGATTCCATTCATTGTGCTAAGCTAAGCTAACGCCGACCCAGTCAAACTAAAACAATGCATGCACTGACACAAAAATGCATTTGCCCACCTATCTAAATGTAGGAAATAATGTGAATAAGCCCTATTTCAAAAAATGGTGGAGTGTTCCTTTAAAATAAATTACAATCAAATAATCAAATTGTAATAATATTTACCCAACTAACTAGCAGTGTTTGGAATAACGGCGTTTAAAAGAACGGCGTTAGGTAACGACGTTATTTTTTCAGTAACAGGGTAATCTAACTAATTACTTTTCTCGTCGTTACAACGCCGTTACCATTACTGAAAGTTAAATGCGGTGCGTTACTATGCATTGATTTAATAAACTATGTAATCCGAACACACCCCTGACTCACACAGTGAGTGTGGAGGTGGGTTAAAAATGAGATAAGCGATTATGATTGGCTAAGGCAGAGTCATGTGTTTCATGGTAGCCAATCAGAGCCAGTGTTTTTACACACATGCCGGCACACGCAACAGCTACACAGAGATTCGCAACAGCAGCAGTAATGGCGAGTCAGGGGCAATCCGATGAAAAGTTGGCATTTTCAAGGTGGAGATATAAGCACTACTTCAAATTCATTGTGGTCAAAGCCAAGAACGTACATGTAATGTGTGCATGTAATGTGTGACACACGCATTTACAAAGCTAGTGGCCAAAACACTTTTCTTACAAAGATAATACTTGAAGTGCAGGATAAAACTTTTGCTGTCTGTCAACGTGCAATAAATATCGAAAGTTATGTACGAACACCAGTCTGTTCTACTCATTTCTACGGAGCCCCTCTGGTACCACTTTGTAAAAAAATATATATATATTTGCAAAATGAAGATGAAAATTAAATTACATAATTCTCATTTGCCATTTCATACACCAGATTTAATATGTAAAATTAATACTAATTTTAACGCTTTATAAGTTGCAAAATTAAAATGAAAATGTATTACAGCAATGATTAGATATGTCTAACATGTTCAAGCAAAAACTGTGGCAAAATTATCATTTAAATGCTATTTTTCTTAAATGCATTAACACTTACAGTCAATGTGCACATTGAAAATGCATTCCGAGCCGATCACGTGTCCGCCCCCTCCCGCCATGTCAATCACTGCGTGAACAAGGCGGGGCTTGCAGAAGGTCAGAAGAGGATTCAAGTGGCCAATCAGATGAAAGCAGCGTTTCAGCTCCGCCCACAAGTCCGAATTAAATATTGAAGCCATAAACCGAAATGATCAAAACGTACACGGACCAACTGTCTTGTCCATGTTCTCTCACTTGAATCCTCTCGAATCTTGAGTCTCTTGACCTTCTGCAAGCCCCGCCTTGTTCACGCAGTCATTGATGTGGCACGATGGGGCGGAGATGCGATCGGCACGGAATGCATTTTCAATGTGAACATTGAATTTTGCTACATTCATTGCGGGACACTGAATGAAAATGCAATCGACTGTGAGTGTTAATGCAATTAAGAAAAATTGCATTTGAATGATAATTTTGCCACAGTTTTTGCTTGAACATTTTATACATATCTAATCATTTCTGTAATACACTTTCATTTTAATTTTGCAACTTATAAAGCGTTAAAATTAGTATTAATACCCATATGCTTCCATATATATAAACATGTCAATGAACTACAACTTACAGTCGCAGGTTCATTCCTTTCGAGACAAATTTCACAAAATTGGTTAGCTCCCGACAGCATCAGGTGTTTTATTAATGGTAAGTAAAAGTATTTATTTATTTATTTTAATGAATTTAATTGATTAGATATCTTAATATTTAAGCTATAATCAGGGCTAATGCTGGCCAAATGGGTGCCCTTGTTGTGCCCCCTCCCCCAAATATTATTGATAAAAAAAACTAGTATAGGCTACTATAGGGGTCAAAAATAGAATATTAAAATTAATATTCATTTTACTTATTAAAACTGGTGTATGATATGGCATATGGAAATTATGTAATTTAATTTTCATTTTCATTTTGCACCAAACGTTGCACAAATGTATTGGAAAATGTAAATGTAAATACAGAAATGCATTGTCATTTTACATATTGCATTGTCATTTTGCATATTACATCCCAAATTGAATATTGCTACCCATATGCTTCCATAAAGAACAGCATAAAGACAAAAGGTCATTAGCAAGACACCTGAGTTTCCTGATTTGATCTTTTAGAAATTTCATCCTTTTTTTCCTCAAAATGTAAAACCCAACTTTTTTAGGCCTACTTAACGTCAATTTAATTCAATATGTTAATATATTGTTGTGGCAATTGGGGCGGGGCCGAGAGCCATGGGAACAGAGTGAGGCTAGTGAAGTTAGTGATAATGCACGACACCTGCTTCACTCAAAGATCTTTAGTCCCACCGGAGGATCTCCGGAAGGATAAAAGGAGGAATGTAACTGTTCTCAGAAGAAGGAAGCAGGAACAGGCAAACATTTAAAGAAACCTTTAATAATATAATAAAATAAACAAAACTTAAAATTGCCCGACAGCCCCTCATATATGACTGCCACACACAAACAGAACCAAAACAACAACTTGTTTGTAATTGACCAAGATGGCGGCGCGTACACATCGCGAGGCTCAGCGTCTCTCCAGTTTTTGCAATTTTGCAGTATTATTCCTGCTCATCTCGGGTCTGTTCGTACTGAACAGTTTTGCTTTAACATCCTACACCCGACAGGAGCTTTTGGATATCAGTGAGGACTTTTCCAACAATTTTATCACAAATCTTCGACTCATCCCTGAGATCGTCAGAACACCCGAGGCTAAGCACTCTACTCGGCCGGGCGGAAGTGCTCGCAGGCGGCGTCGAGATCATAAACAAAGGCGGGGGAAGTGCGGAGGTCTAAGAGCTAAGCTAAAGCTAACACCGCTCTGGCTCTCTTTACCCAGCATTTTCCTTGCTAATGTGCGGTCACTGGTGAACAAAATGGATGAGTTACGACTTTGCATCACCAACAGTAAGAGACTTTTGGACTGCAATGTCATGGTTTTCACAGAAACATGGCTACACAGCGACGTACCCAATAATGCTATTGAGCTAGCCGGGCGCTACACGCTCCAGGCAGATAGAACGGCAGATGACTCCAGTAAGACAAGAGGTGGTGGATTGTGCATTTATGTCAACAAAGCTTGGTGTACAAACACTGTCATTGTTGGGAGACACTGCTCAGCTAACCTAGAGTTTCTCATGGTTAAATGTAGACCTTTTTATCTGCCGCGGGAGTTCACTTCCACCATAATAACCGCAGTCTATATTCCACCGGATGCTAATGCCAAGCTTGCTTTGAACGAACTTCATGCAGCCATTAGTAAACAACATCCTGCTCACCCAGAGGCTGACTTTTATTGTCGCGGGTGATTTTAATCACTGCAAATTAAAGACAGTGCTCCCCAAATTCCACCAGCATGTTTCCTGCCACAGCAGAGGAGACAAAACTTTGGATCATGTATACACAAACATTAATGGAGCTTACATCGCGACCCCCCTCCCCCACCTCGGACAGTCTGATCACCTTTCTTTGTTTCTCACCCCTAAGTATTCACCCCTCATCAACCGTGTGAAGCCATCAGTGAAGACCATCAAAGTCTGGCCAACTGGAGCAGACTCTTTACTTCAGGACAGGTTTCAACACACTGACTGGAGTATGTTTGCTTCTCAGGCTGCCTGTGGCTCTCACACGGACATTGATACCTACACCTCCTCTGTACTGGATCACATCAACACCACCATTGACAGTGTTACAACAGAAAAACAGATAACAACATGCCCTAATCAGAAGCCATGGATGAACAAGGAGGTGCCACTTCTGCTGAAAGCCCGCAACACTGCCTTCAGGTCAGATGACGCTCAGGCCTACAGTAAATCCAGGGCTAACCTGAAAAGGGGCATCAAAAAGGCCAAGTACTGCTACAAGCTGAAGGTAGAGGAACATTTTTCTAACTCTGACCCCCGGACACATGTGGCAGAGCATCCAGGTCATCAGTGAATACAAGTCAAGCAACTCCTCTCAAACGGTCACGGACGTCTCCTTCCTGAACGACCTAATGACTTTTATGCTCGCTTCAACAGCGACAGCAAGGAGACGGCCACCAAAATCTCACCCTCAGCAGACCAACAGACTTAAACTCACCTCCACAGATGTCCACACTGCACTGAGCCAGATCAACGCACGCAAGGCTGCTGGCCCGTATGGCATTCCTGGACGTGTGCTTAGGGAATGTGCTGAGCAGCTTGCAGGGGTCTTCACAGACATTTTCAACCTGTCCCTCACCCAAGCAACTGTGCCAACATGTTTTAAGTCCACATCCATTGTGCCAGAACCAAAAAACTCCTCCCCAATGTGCCTGAATGACTATCGCCCCGTAGCACTCACACCCATCATTATGAAGTGCTTCGAGCGACTGGTCCTAGCACACCTCAAAGACTCCCTCCCACCCACACTGGACCCACACCAATTTGCCTACCACAGAAATAAGAGCACAGAGGATGCAGTATGCACAGTGCTGCACTCTGCACTCACACACTTGGACAATAACAACACATATGTTAGGATGTTGTTTGTTGACTTCAGTTCAGCATTTAACACCGTCATTTCCTCCAAGCTGACCACAAAACTTGGAGACCTGGACATTAACACCTCCCTCTGCAACTGGATTATGGCTTTCTGACCAACAGGCCTCAGCATGTTAGGTCAGGCCACAACCACTCCACCACCATCACATTTAACACCGGCGTACCACAGGGCTGTGTGCTGAGCCCATTCTTTTACTCCCTCTACACCCACGACTGCAAGCCTGTGCATGGATCCAACTCCATCATTAAGTTTGCAGACAACACCACGGTGATTGGCCTCATCAGTAACAACGATGAGACTGCCTACAGGGAAGAGGTACAGCACCTGGCCACATGGTGCGCTGACAATAACCTGCTCCTTAACACCACTAAGACAAATGAGCTCATTGTGGACATCAGGTGAACTGGTTCAGGTGAACTTCTACCGGTGTGCGATCGAGAGCATCCTGACCAGTTGCATCACAGTCTGTTATGGAAACTGCTCAGTGGCTGACCGCAAAGCACTGCAGAGGGTGGTGAAAACTGCCCCGCGCATCACAGGGACACCACTTCCTGCTATTGAGGACATCCAGAGGAAACGCTGTCTACGTCGAGCTCGCAGCATTCTTAAGGACTCCACTCACCCTGACCATAGACTGTTTAACCTCCTGCCCTCTGGGAGGCGCTTCAGAAGCCTCCGGACAAGGACCACAAGATTCAGGAACAGCTTTTTCCCTACAGCTGTCTCCTTACTGAACTCTGCCCTCTGACACCACCACACACACAGACTCCTCCTCCACATCACCACTGCGTCTGACTGATTTATTTATTTATTTACAACAAGCAAAAAACAGTTAACTTGTTATTACTTGCACTACTTTCTGTTCATCCAGAAACACTGAGTAATCCATTTGCACACTGAAATATTTTCTATGCACTGTACTGTCCATTGCACTAGTGTAAATTATGTTCATAGTTCTGCCTATAGTGTACATACACTTTTACATAATCCATCTGTATAGTATGTTCATAGTACACCTACCTGTATATCATGCTTATAGTATTTAAAATCTGTAAATTATGTCCATAATACTTATCTGTATAGTTATTGTACATATTATAGACCTTGTATATTCTGTACTTACTGCTTATTTCACTTCTGGTTAGATGCTAACTGCATTCCGTTGCCTTGTACCTTACATGTGCAGTGACAATAAAGTTGAATCTAATCTAATCTAATCTAAACAACATAAAATCCAGGCCTGGTCCTCTCTCACTCTTCCTTTTATCCAGAGGTGGGTAGAGTACCCAAAAAAAACTGTACTCAAGTAAGAGTAAAAGTACTTCTAGAAATATTTACTCAAATAAAACTAAAAGTAAAAAATATTGGATAAAAAAAACTACTCAAGTACTTAGTTACAAGTTACTTTTGATCATTCAAGAATGACCCATCACTAAAAAACGGAGCTGAACGTGGTGATGTTGAACTCCAGATTTCATGTTCTGCACACAGGAGCATCTGGAGTGTCACTTAAACATGAAATGAAGGAAACCTTTACTTTATATAAACATGTTAATGAACTACAACTTACAATCGCAGATTCACTCCTTTCGAGACAAATTTCACAAAATTGGTTAGCTCCTGACAGCATCAGGTGTTTTATTAATGGTGAGTAAAAGTATTTATTTATTCATTTTAATTAATTTAATTGATTAGATATATTAATATTTAAGCTATAATCAGGGCTAATGCTGGCCAAATGGGTGCCCTTTTTGTGCCCCCTCCCCCAAAAATTATTGATAAAAAAATGGTATAGGCTACTATAGGTGTCAAGAAATAGACCTTTAATAAAATATACAATTAAATTAATAAATAAATTGCAATTAAATTGCATTATTTACAAATTACAATTGGTGCTCTAGACAGTTAGACCTACCTATGGCTATACTTTTATTAATACAGTTCTCTGATTGATTTTATACTCTCAAGCAAAAAAATCTTGCAAAAGTATTTATGTTATTTCAGTATTTATGTTATTTCTAATAATGGGTTTTGTTCAACATTCCTCCTCTTTTCTGGTCTACGTCCGATCCCAGCTGTTATCCATCCAAGTCTCGGTTGAGATTTTTTTTTAAAATTATTATAAAGATTCGCATTTTACTCCACCACCACTACTGGAGGACATTCCGTGCTGCCTGCGGGGACTTCCTTTCGTTGCTAAACGATGCAGATGCGGCAGAAAGCGTGGTGGAATTATTACCAGTCTAAAGCGGACTTTTGGAGCCCGGAACTGCATTAGGTTTTTCAGACAAACTACGGTAGAAACGAATGGGCGGAAAATCACTTGCCGGTCGTGGGAAGCGTTGGGTAGTTTGCTTGTGCCGGCTATCCCCGAAAAAGTGAATGCTCCTGTCTGCACCGCGATAGTTCGGGTCTACGAGAGAGGGGTTAATCAGCAAAACCTTCGGCCCCTATGGAGAACATGCCGTGAGCAGCAGACGATCAGCGGTGATGCGCGATTAAACATGGCGTTACTTAGTGTACAGGCGATTGGAAACAAAACCTTTATCCTGAATGACTTTATGGCGGAAAACAAGCTGGACTTCTTGTTTTTGACTGAGACGTGGCTGATGGTAGGAGATGCTTCACCGATGTCATAACTTTTGCTGCAAGACTGTTTGTACTTTAACACACTGCGAGAAACCAGGCATGGAGGGGGCATTATGACTATATTTAAGGATTATTTTAAATGTCAACAAATAGTGTTTTCCCTTTATAATAGCTTTGAGATTCAAGTGTTTCAGATTTTGTTAATAAATCCTATTACCATTGCACTTGTGTATCGCCCCCCCAAGACAAACAAAGATTTTATTTTGGAATTTTCAGATCTTTTAGGCAGACTGTCAACGCAGTTTGATCGTTTTTTTTATCCTTGGGTACTTGAATATTCATCTCTGTTCTGCTAAAGACGCAGTCTCAAAGGAGTTTGTGAATGTGATGGACTCGTATGTCCTTCAGGTGGGCCAGCACCAGTTTTTCAAATGACTTCATGACTACGGATGTTAAAGCCACAGGCCTGTAGTCATTTAGTCCTGTAATTCTGGGTTTCTTTGGGATGGGGATGATGGTGGAGCGTTTGAAGCATGAAGAGACTTTGCACAGCTCCAGTGATCTGTTGAAGATCTGTGTGAAGATGGGGGCCAGCTGGTCAGCACAGGATTTCAGACAGGCTGGTGTAACACATTCCGGGCCTGGTGCTTTTTTGCTTTTCTGCTTCCGGAAGACCTGGCGCACCGCATCCTCGCTTATCTGAATTGCAGGTGTGGGGGAGAGGGGGGATGCAGGAGGTGTGAATGGTGAGAGCGCTTGATTGGAGAGTTGTTCAGGATGGGTTGCAGGAGTTGTTAATTGTGTGAACGGTTGTTTGGAGAGGCATTCAGGGTGGGTTGCAGGAGTTGTGAATGGTGAGAGCGGTTGATTGGAGAGGTGTTCAGGGTGGGTTGCAGGAGTTGTGAATGGTGTGAATGATTGTGTGGGGAGGCGTTCAAGGCAGGTGATGGGTGTTCTTTCATACCTGCAGTAAAACTCGTTCAGATCGTCTGCCAGTTGTTGATTCTCCACAGTGCTGGGGGGTGGTGTCTTGTAGTTGGTAATCTCTTTCAGACTTTTCCACACTGATGCTTTGTGGTTGGAAGTGAACTGAGTCCTTATTTTTCCAGAATAATTCCTCTTTGCCACTCTGATCTCCTTTCCAGTGTGTATTTAGCCTGTTTATACAAGACATTGTCCCCCTTCCAGTAGGCATCTTCTTTGGCCTGACGGAGCTGTCTGAGTTTTGCAGTGAACCACGGTTTGTCATTGTTGTAAGTTAGATGAGTCCTAGTAGGAATACAGATATCCTCACAGAAACTGTCTGCTCTGAAATTCTTGATGTTATTGCTCCGCTCACAGTTAACCATTCTAGTCATATTTCCTCGCCATGGGTAAATGATGACATCCGCACGCTGAGACAACTATCTAGTTAGGCGGAGAGGAGATGGAGAAAATCTAAAACTCAAGTGCATTATGACTTGTTCAGAGAATCTTTGATTACATTTCAGAAGGTGTCTAAGGATGCCAAGCACAAATTTTATTCTGAGACTTTTTTAAAGAATGCTAATAATCCCAAAGTGTTATTTGACACAATAAATGCGGCGATAAATCCTATACAAAATTTGCATTCGGACTCCTTAACTCTCACCTGTGAAGAGTTTCAAAAAAAATTCAAAGAGAAGATTGAGAACCTCCGTTCTTATATACCACAGGTAGGGTGTTACGTTCCACGTGGACTTGTGTTTTTCTTTGTCTTTGTGTGTGTGTGTTCATTATTTTCAGGTGGTGCTCATTGGTTGGTCGGCAGGTGTGTCGTTACTATCACACACGTCATAGAATCTGGTGGACCAATCCGATGGCGCGCTGCCGGGTTTAAAAGGCCCATTCACAAGGAGCACGGGAGATTGTTTTTTCGCCAGATTTCAGCCAGATCATGTGAATTGATCTGTTCCCCTTGTTAGTGTTTGAGTTGTGCCTAGTCTCTGTGATGTGAGTAATACTCCTTCATGTTTGTTAACTCTGACGTTGTGTTTGCTTGTGCGTGTAACATAATCTGTTTAGCGCATTTAATGTGTTGCTACTGAGTGTATTCTGCCGAGTGTGGAATGTACAGCGTGAACCAACGGTAGGCAGTTTGTTGGTACTGTTAGCTAGGCGGAGAGTGATCGTCACTGATGTATTTATGTTTGTTAGTTAGAATAGTTTATCTAAGGCGGCGAATCCGCTGAAGATTTCGGGGTTTATTTCTACATTTTACTTTGCTAGTTAGTTTAGAGGTTGGGTAAACTACCTATGGTATTTATGTTTTGATTGTTTAATTAATTTGACGACACTCTTGTATTCTATTCTTTATTAATATTTTCACCTTTTTATATTGTTTGTTTTGGTCCTGGTAACTGCATCCACTAAAGATTAAACGTCTTGTATTATTGAAGTCTGGTCTTTCTGGTTGTTTTTACTGCTTGTTTTCATAGCAACAGTAACTCACGCAAGTGTTGCGCAATCATCCCGTTTAACATCTTTGAACACGTAACATAGGGGCTGATGTTCCCTCTCCGTCATCATGGACTTCTCCTAGGGAGTGGAGCGACTTTTATCCTATGACTCGACCTGCGCTAACAGATATTATTGCACACTTAAAACCTTCCTCTTCAAAAGATGACATCATGCCACCACAGCTCTTTAAGCAGATTGTGGATACTGTGGATTCTGATATCTTGAATTTAATCAACAAATGCCTTAGCCAGGGCATCTGTACAACTGATTTCAAACATGCTGTTGTGACTCCTTTGTTAAAACGGCCAAACCTCAACCCAAATAATTTTAGGCCGATTTCAAATCTGCCATTTTTAGCTAAGGTGCTAGAAAGAGTTGTTTTTAAGCAACTACAAGACCACCTGTGGTTGAACTCCATAACTGGGGTGTTTCAATCGGGTTTTAAGTCAAGGCACAGCGCTGAGACCGCACTGGTTAAGGTGCTTAATGATATTTTCTTGAATCTAGACAAAGGGGAAAACTCTGTATTGATGATTCTTGATCTCAGTGCTGCGTTTGATATGGTGGACAACAATATTTTATTGCAGCATCTGGAATCTTGGGTTGGTTTAAAGGGGAATGTTTTTAAGTGGTTCAAATCGTATCTTGCTGATAGATCTGTTTCTGTGTGTGTAAAAGATGGCATGTCCCAGAGGTCCCGGTTATTGTATGGGGTTCCCCAGGGTTCGATTTTAGCTCCTATTTTTTTTCTCTATATATGCTACCTCTTGGGTCTATCTTTCGGAAACACAACATGTCTTTTCACTGCTACGCGGATGATGTACAGATTTATTTCTCTGTAAAACAGTCATTGTAATACTTTCGGTAACCTATTAGCTTGTATTCAGGAGGTGAAAGACTAGTTGTGGCAGCTAATTTCTTAAAACTAAATGAGGAGAAAACTGAGGTTATAGTTTTCGGTCCAAATTCACACTTAGGCCCAATCCCAATTCTATTTTATACCCACACATATCGGAAGTCGTGCAGCTCTCACATCCAGGAGAAAATAAACTTGTCAACGCTGCCCCACGACTTTTATTAAATACAGTTTAAATACTGAATCGCTTCATTATATTTTCCAGCGACGAGAGAATGCAATCGCTGTTTTTAAGTAAACTCACTCTAAAAAGATAAACGCACAGACGCGAATACATGCAACTTCCATCTCTCTCACTCTCACTCTCACTCTCACTCTCGTTTTCGTTCTCGCTCTCTCTCTCACTTCCGGTGTGACGTGTGACTGCTGAGTGTGACACGAGCATTTGCAAGTGAATTGGAGTTTTGAGCGCGTGTCTGAGAGTGTTTGGTGAGTGGTTGCGATCTTTTGCTCTATCTTTTCTTATTTTGATGTTTATATAGTTTATAGTTGATAATTTAAGGAAAGCACTGTTATGGGGTGGTGGAAGTTTACAGCGGCCGGATTTGTTTCCATTTCTGGCCGGTGTGGCGTTCAGATGAAAATGACGTTCAGTCAGTTGAGGTGCCGGCATGGCATTAAGATACCGGTCGGGGTGGAATGCTCCGTTGAGGAATGCAGCCTTTCAGTTTGAGAGATTGTTGGGCATAGTTGCATTAAATCGGCGTCGAGAATGAACAGTGCAGTTGTATTGTTTTTGGAGTCTATTGACAAAGTTAATCAAGTTGTTGAACAAGGGATTGTAATTAAAGACGAACATATTGGACCTATCATGCTTGTTAATCCGGCTAAAAGAGTTGTGATTTCAAACGCACCACCGTTTATTAGTGACGAGATTTTAGAATGTGAATTGGCAAGACACGGGCAAATAGCTTCGGCAGTAAGAAAGATTCCACTGGGGTGCAAATCCCCTCTGTTGAAACATCTCGTGTCTTTTCGTAGACAACTTTTCATGATTCTGAAAGGGGACGTAGAAGATTTAAATATAGTGCTGAAGTTCAAAGTAGAGGGATTTGACTATGTGGTTTTTGCCACAACTGAGACGATGAAGTGTTTCAGGTGTGGGGGGGTAGATCAAGTTCGTTTTTGTCCAGAGCAAAACAATGCTCCCCAAAGGGATGTAAATAAACAAAATGTGATTCAGGCTGAAAAAGAAGCCGAGCCAACCTTAGGTGCACAAGTGTCTGAAAGTGCAAACACTGATAAAGGAAAAAGTACTGAGGGTAAGGAAAAGGGAAATGAGATTGATCCAAAGGTACTGGATGGTGAAATGATAAAAGATGTGGTAGAATCTACAATAGATGAGGAAAGTATAATGATGGAGGAGGAAGAATTAGTATTTAAAATCCCTGTAGTGAAAAGGCAATCCAGACAAAAGGAAGGGGGGTCAAAATTAAAGAAACAATTAAAGAACAGCCAAGCGTCAATAAAAGATGGGGAAGGTAATAGTTCGGAGGATGCTTCTGATAACTCATCTACTGATGTTTCTGTGATTAGCTCTTGTGACAACGATCCTTCAGACACTGTGTCTCTGAATGTAAAGTACAATGGTTTTTGATCATTAAAAAAGGCAAACGGAATGTGGAGATAGATGATTTCTTTCCGGATCGTAAAATGTTCATTGAATCTGCAAATTTCTTAATGAGAGAAAGAGGGGAAGAAGGACTATCAAGTCAAGATGTCCACAGATTAAAAAAAAATTGTACAAAAAGTGTGTGCAGATCAAATTTAACTGAAATGAAAAGAAAAACTTTTATTTATGATTGATTTGAAGTTTTCAACTTTAAATCTGAATGGAGCAAGAGATTTTGATTTTGCTCAAGAAACCCATAGTGATATGATAAATGAAGTGAATTGGAGAAGAGAATGGGAGGGTACGGCTATTCTTAGTCATAAAAACAGTACAAGTGCTGGTGTAGGAGTTTTCTTTGCAAAAAAATGTTTGCCAATCTCATATGAGGTGGAAGAAATTGTGGAAGGAAGACTTTTAAAAGTTAATGCAAAATTTGATGTTGCAACATTTGTTTTAATAAACGTGTATGCTCCAGCTATGGCAACTGAGTGATTGCTGTTTTTAGAAACATTGTTTTATACTGTGCAAAATTGTGATCCTGACCATTATCTCCTGATTGCAAGGGATTTTAATTGTACTGCGATGGATATATATATAGAAACCATCTAGAACCTCATACAGCTTCCAGGTTGTCGTTGAATCGTTTTATTGAAACTAATGATTTAGTGGATGTGTGGAGAAACTTGAACAGTAAAGTTAAACAATACACATGGGTACAAATAAGAGAAAGGGTTGTTTCAATGGCAAGACTGGATAAGTTGTATTGTTTTAAACATCAAGCACAAATTGTAAAAACATGTTGTATTAGCCCTGTTTGTTTTTCTGACCATTCCATGGTGATAGCAAGTGTATTCTTAAAGTTTTTGAAAGTAAAAAGTGCATATTGGAGTTTTAATAGTGCTTTGTTGCAAGATTTACATTTTAAGAATTGTTTTGAGTTTTTTTTGGAAAGAATGGAAGGTTAAAAAGGCAATGTTTTCAAGTATACAACAGTGGTGGGATTTGGGAAAGAAACAAATACAACAACTCTGTGTACAATACAATTTCAATGTCACCCAGAATATGTCTAAAAAAATTCGCATTTTGGAAAATGATATTTTAGAACCGCAAAATGTATGTGATTCTACAGGAAATCAAGTGAATTCTCTTATTGGAAAAAAAAGCGGAATTAAGAGTTTTTCTGCAGCTTGGAAAAGAAAAATGGCCAAAGCAGAATCATTCATTGTCTCCGGTCAGCCAATGGGCAAGAACTCACTGAAACCGCTGATGTGCGTAGGAGGGCTACTGACTTTTATAAGGACTTGATCAAATGTGAGTACAAGGAGGACCAAGAGCTGGTACAAGATTTTTCGAAGGCCTACCTCAAGTGCAGGAGGAGACAAAAGAAAAGTTGGTGAGCCAACTGACTCTGGGAGAATTGTATACAGCTTTAATGAGCATGGAAAATGGTCGGGCTCCAGTGTTAGATGGTCTAACGGTTGATTTCGATAAAGCTTTCTGGGACTTGGTGGGCAATGACTTGCTGGAAGTTTTTTCTGACAGCATTGCCAGAGGTCAGCTGCCTTTGAGCTGTAGGAGGGCAGTTTTGGCCCTCTTACCCAAGAAAGGAGATCTGAAAGAGATCAAAAACTGGAGGCCCGTGTCCTTGCTTTGTGTTGATTTTAAGATATTATCAAAGACTTTGGCCAACAGGTTGAGAATAGTGATGGAGCAAATTATACATACGGATCAGTCATACTGTGTACCAGGCAGATCAATCACAGAAAACATTGGTTTAATTCGAAAATTACAGGCAAAAATTACAGGCAAGAAATTTGGTATGATTTCGCTAGATCAAGAAAAGGCCTTTGACCGAATTGAACACCCATATTTATGGAATGTGCTCGATTTTTTTTTTTTTTTTTGGGGGTTTCCTTCAACTTTTATTGAAATGGTCAAAGTATTGTATGGTGACACTGAAAGTGTAGTTAAGGTCAATGGTGGTTTCAGTGTTCCTTTGAAAGTTAAAAGGGGAATTAGCAAATTAACAAATGATTACTTTTCGTTGAAATCTTTATTTATGGCAAAAAAGCTTTTTGTTCGCTGTAGCAGCCATGTTGCCAAGATAATTCATACCCCTTCATTTGAAGTTTGGTCCTGAAAAATCTTCGTTTGAAGGGCTATCTGTGGAAGGGCTAAGTGGTAGAATTCGGATTGGGCCTTCGTGTCTGAGCGACTAAAAGATACCCCCTTGGCAGTTGCAATCTCTGACAAGGTTAAAAGCCTTGGTTTTATTTTGGACTATAAATAAATTCTGTGGTTAAATCTAGTTTTTTTCACTTAAAGCTCTTAGCGAAAACCAAACCTTTTCTATCGCCGACAGATTTTGAGAGAGCTATTTCTGCGGTCGTTCTCTCTAGAATGGATTATTGTAATTCACTGTATGCTGGGATTGATAAAAAAGCTCTGGCATGCTTGCAAAACATTAGAGCTGAAACAAGGAATCGATTTAATTGATTAAAATCGATTATTAAAATAGTTGTCAACTAATTTAGTCACCGATTCGTTGCTAAATAACTTATTTGCCATAAGCGGCTCATTTCGTGCATATTTCAAATCTGCGGTGACCAAACTGTGGCAGTAATGAGCCACCGGAGGTTTTACTCAGCCAGTACAACAGGAGAAGTAGCGAATAGCCAATAGCTGGCCTCGTTTTATATCACGTGCTTCCCGAACAGCGTCTCTGCAGCATTCAGCGGGATGTGGGAGTACTTTACTTTGAGCCTTCAAAAAAGAAGATTAACCTGTAAACTCTGCACTACTGAACTGTTTAAGGGGCCGTTCACATATCGCGTCTTTTGCGTGCTCATGTTCGTTATTTCCAATGTAGGCGTGCAGTATGCGCGCTCATAATGGAAGCGACGTGGTCGCGACGCGCCCGTTTTTCCAGGCGCGTCCGCACCGCATCAAGTTAAAAACATTTAAACTTTTCAGAATGCGGCAAGCGCACCGCACCGCACTGTGACAAGAACTAAATAATCAGCTTCATCATTTCCCGTAACAACGTTAAAAAGCTCAGCCAAGATGAAGGAACAGCTGATCATAGCTGTATATGGATTTCCATTTTGAAATAAATTTAGTAGCAGAGCTACTGCAAGCAATTTTTAGAGCTGCAAATCCATTTATCCTTTGCTGAAATTTCCGCGTCTTCAAGGAGAGAGCACGTCATAGTTGCTTAGCAAAGGCAGATGCCTCAGGGGCGCAACTGCACGAGCGCTTTGGAAAGAAGGAGAAAGCGGTGCGCCTAGTGTTTTCCACGCGTTTCTAAGCACGATATGTGAACGGCCCCTAAGACTTTTATTTGTGCAGATTCTCCAGTACAATGTTGTTTGCAAATGTTTAGTCGTAAAAGCTGATAACATTGCTTTTTCACAGTTAACATTTAAAGCTTTACAAACATGTTCTGTGATCAGTTTGTCGTTTACCAGTTCATAATTCAGTCGTGCAGCCTAATTATGACTGAATGAGAGAGGTAAATGTTTAAAGATATTTGAAATGCACTTTTTTCTAAGTATTCACTGCTCTTTTTCACACAGCAGGTTTTTTGTGTGTGTCCGATTTTTTTTTTTTTTTTTTTTTTTTTTTCTGGACAACCTTCTGATGGTTTTTACTTTAAATTGTGAGTTCCATTCAGGTTTCATGCCATTGGCACTTTATTCGAAGGATTGTTTACAATTTCACAGCATAAGCTATAAAGCTGTTTCCCAGTAAATAATAAAATACAACGCATTGCAATCTTATTCTGTTTTATCCTTATTCTTTGTGAAAATATGTTCTGAAATATTCCTTAATAAGCTTTGTTCGGGATGTTAACCTACTTTAGGAGCTCTAAGGACTGCCATGGTGAAAACATTATTTGAAATCTCCTTGTGAAATTTGCTAGAGTATGGGTCAGTGTTTTGATTGCAGAAGAGTTCGACAAAGGATTACTAACACATAATAAAACAATTTCAGGTATATTTTTGATGAGGATATGACAATGCAAAATGGTTAAAATCTCTTCAAAATCTGTGCTGAATGATAAAGTCCCTTTATTAATAATTTACTTGGGGAAAAATGGAAACAACTAAAATATAAGTACATAAACTGATTAATCGATTAATCGTAAAAAATAATCGACAGATTAATCGATTATCAAAATAATCGTTAGTTGCAGCTCTACAAAACATACAAAATGCTGCACCCAGATTGACTAAGTCAGCCAAGAAAATGGATCATGTTATACGTCTGTTGAGATCCTTGAATTGGCTGCCAGTCGAGTATAGAGTACATTACAAGATCATTGTTCTGGTTTTTAAAGCACTCCATAATTTGGCTCCACCATACCTTTCTGAGTTGTTGTCTGTATACATCCCATCCAGGTAATTGAGATCGGAAAATCTAAATCTCCTTGTGACTGTAAGATCAAATTTTAAACGTAAAGGTGACAGAGCATTTTCTCGAGTCGGTCCTATACTGTGGAATGACCTCCCGCACTCAGTCAGAGCAGCAAAGTTGTTGGCTGTGTTTAAGTCGTTGTTAAAAACCCACTTATTAGATGTAGCATGGGGGTCAGTTTGAAGTAGCTTGGCCCTTGTGTGAAAGTGATACAGTGTGTAATTTAGTGTTTTATCCTACTGCTTGTGAAGCACCTTGGGCAACGCCTGTTGTATTATGTGTGCTACATAAATATTAATAAAAAGATAAAATAAAATAAAAATTAAGCAGTTTTACCTATGATGAAACCATGGTTAATTTTTGAAGGGTTGTGATGTCCACATGTTTTTGTTGAAGAAAGATGATTTAGCATTTCTATGGAAAAAGGTGGACCACAAAATAAGATTAAGTGGGTTTCTGAATTGGCCTAAAAGTTTGGTCAATATTAAACAAGCATTTGATCATCTTGTAAGCAGCAATTACCAGAGCTTTGGCTTCCTTCACAGGCATTTGTAATAATATGTAATGTACATAAACAGTTTATTTTGTACTACATTATGTATTTTAACAGTGTTATTCAATGAAACCACATAATTATATATAATGCATTTAAAGTAATTTAAAAGGCTGCCGTTGGCTTAAAAAAAACCTACAGCATGTCCAACATGTATCTGCATACCTGACAAAACTTGATACTGTGGAGGAACATGGATATTGGTCTCTTGAAGGTCTCTTATTCACTACACTTTTCCTAAAATAAGCCAGCAGTGAAAACATTAATCACATATTGTGAAAACAGTTGCAGTGAAAAGTTTGAATTGTGCCAGAGCTCAAGATAGATAGATAGAGCTCAGAAGATAGATAGATGGATGGATGGATGATGGATAGATAGATAGATCTATATATCTGCATTGTAAAATATAAAGATTCCACAGTGATCTGATTCTGTAATTTCTTTTATGTTACTAAGACATTACTGTAGTAAAAACGTTTACTGCGTTTATACTTTTGAAGAGCTAAATAAAAAAAAGTTAGCTATATAAAGCTAATGTGTGCATATTAACAGTGTAAACATGAATTGACCGTGCGACCATATGATTAAATGTTAACAAACTAAGTGTGTATTAGGAATCATAATTCGAAGAAGAAATTTCTTAGAAATATATTTTATCTAGAGGTGATATCACTCAAAAGCAGTTTCGGTGTTTGACCAGTGAATGTCTGCAAACGTCCTTTTCATCCTTTATTAACCTGTTAAATGTCACGGGCCCACCATAATTTAAACAGTAATATCTTAGTCTGAACCTAAATTAATCTTGACAAACGATATATTATCGAAAGCTTAAAGACTATAGTTTTGTTATTTGGTGACTGATTTTTTTAATTGATTTTTTACAGAGAAACTGTAATTTATTAATATGCAAGAAGAGTACTCATCCGTCAAAGACTGCATTCTGACCTTTAATTTGAAATAGTGATGCTTAGATGAAATCATGAAAAATCTGTAAAAATCTTTATTCATTTTCATGGAGAGTGTTCAAAAGATAACATCTATTGTATTTTTTGAGTAAAAAAAAAAAGGTCTAAAAGTGTTTTGAATATATAGAAAAAACAATAAATTATTGTGAACTAGTAAAGCAAGTACAGGGTTCTTGTAGCATGTCTTTTGTGGTTTTTGAGGTTGAATTGAAATTAATACTTCTGACTGTGATGTCTACTTCCTAAATATTGAGAAAAGTATTGAAAAACATGTTTCAGGTCACTCAAACCATTTATGGAAATGAAGGCGTCCTTAAAACTCATTTAAAGGGATAGTTCACTTTCAAATTAAATTTTGGTATGTTTTAGCTTACATCAAGGACATCCAAGATGTAGGTGTCTTTGTTTCCGCAGTAGTTTCCATTTTGATGTGTAATTTTAGTTCAAACCGTTCTTGTCTGTGACTCATATAATGGATGTCTATGGTCACCACCTCAAAGAGCATGCACAGAGGAGTCCAAATTAAACAATTCCCCATCGTAAGTACACATTGATGACCTAAAACACGAAACGAGCGGTTTGTGTAAGAAAACGAACAGTGTTTATTAGGGGTGTGCACGGATAGTCGAACATTCGAATATTCGTTCTGCTCTAATTATTCGATAAATAAAAATGATATTCGAATTTTGCTATATTTTTGCTTGCCATAAAAAAAAAAAAAAAAGAAAAGAAAAAAAAGGCCACAATAAAACCTAATTCGTCACTTTCTGTGATTCTCCACGGCATATTTGAAGATGTATGCAAGCAAAAAATAATTAATGAATGAATAAGAACTGCGGTCTTCTACAGTACTTCAAATATGCCGTGGAGAATCACAGAAAGTATCCAAATTCAAGAACATTGTTGCGGCATCTCTGAATCAACGAATAAACACCGCTAACTTGGAGAATGCAGTGAAAACTCCTCTTTTCGCGTCCGCCCTAGACCCTTGGCACAAACATCTCAGGTTTCTCGATGAAAACATGAGAGAAGTAAGAGAAAAAAAAAAACTTTTTCATCGCCACCAACGATGAAGAGGATGCAATGCCCACTCGTCGGAAAAGGCAGGGCCAGTTCTTCAGGGATGCATACAGAGAGTCGAGCCGAGACGAGTGGGAACAGTTCTTGCTGGAGCCATGTATTCCACCAGATGAGGATCCCATTCAGTGGTGAAACGAAAACATGAAGCGCTTCACAAAACTTATTCGCTTAGCACACCGTTATTTGTGAGTCCCGCCAACGTCTGTGCCATCAGAGCGCGTTTTCTCCGCGGCCGGCCTTATTGTTAACAGACTAAGGAGCCGACTTTCCCCCGATCATGTTTACATGCCTGTGTTTCTTAACAAGAACATGTAAAACAATAGAAAAAAAACTAAAAAGATTTGCTGACAGTTTAAAAGTTTCAAAGTTAAGTGTAGGCTGTTCTGTACAATAGCCTAATTGCTGCAGGCTGCTTTACGTTTGTTTTGTTTTTTTGCTTTTAATCTGTACTTTTGTTTGTTTGCACGCATTGTTAAAGGTTTTCAACTACAAGACACGATGTGTAATGTTCAAGCTTATTGTGTGTAAGCTCGTTCAAAAATGACGGAAACAATAAATGTTGCTGAAAAATAACATCTGTCTCATTAAACTTAATTGAAATAAATGAATATTCGAATATTCGTTTTTTGTGAGCTCAAATATTCGAATGTGATATTTGCGGAAAACGCCCATCCCTAGTATTTATATCATTTTTACCTCTTGTACACAACCACGTCCAACTTATCTGAGGGCACGCATGCTTCCTGTTGTGTGACGTGCGCACGCTCTGGCTTAGTCTGCGCAAGCGCGGAAAGAACCTGAAGTGATCTCTCGCGCATGAACGTCACTCATTGTTTACTGTTTACCACAAGATACGCCACCAATCTGCACTGTCTGAAATATAATGCAGTAATTTTAATTAATTAATTTGTTTATAATGCATCCTATAATTGTTGCGATTATAATAAACACAACACATTACTCACTCTATTCACAGCGTGCCATTGGGTCCCTCTGGCATTGGACGTCGCCTCCAGTTTATACGTGGCCAACAAAACACAACGTGCATAAGGCTGGGACTCAACAGCAGAGAAAACTCAGGAACTTCAGTCAGGCAGGTGTGTGATGTGATACTGTCAATGTCCTTGGACTCCTCTGTGCATGCTCTTTGAGGTGGTGACCATAGACCTCCATTATATTAGTCACACAGACAAGAACGGTTTGACCTAAAAATATCAAAATACTGCGGAAACAAAGAAACCTACATCTTGGATGCCCTTGAGGTAAGCTAAAACATACCAAAATTGAATTTGAAAGTGAACCATCCCTTTAAAGAGTTATCCCCATACGGTAAAAAAATACATTTATTTTGGCCAAAATATATTTTAAATATATGCTAAATATATGTTGTAACTATGAAGTTCAATAAAATATATTTTTGAAATCGAAAATATATTTAATTTCAACTTTCATTTACCAAAATATATTTAAAAATGTATTTCAGGGTCAAGAAAATACATTTTCAACCTTACAGTAGAATGTGGATGGAGAGCAAAAGTATCCATTATTTAAAATTTAATTTAAAGGTAAAAAAATATTTAAGAGAATCCTAAAATGTTTTAATGTAAGTGCAAATACATTATAAAATGTCAACAATTTAGTTAATTAAAAAAAGAAGTATGATGACGTCATTAAGAAAAAAAAAAAACGTTGCCTGAGGCGCGAATTATGTGACTGCACCGAGGATAGGAGACGGGAAGAAACAAGTCGATTATGTTCGCGCTAATTAAGTGGGTGGAGGATGAAAAATTCTCAATTCTTCCAACTGCACATATTAGAGGATTTGATGAGGATGAATACTCAGCGGGTCTAGAAGAAAATGACGTTTACTTTGTCACCAAGGTGTCAAAGAGCCGAAAGGCGGGTGGCCGGTTTTTGAGGCCTCCATCATCAAGATAGCAGGTAACGTTACCTATTTTTATTATCCTATCCACCTTATTCCTGACGAGCATACTAAGTTTTGATTTATGGCAGGTAACTTACTTCCCGTTTTGGGGAACTTCCATTCCATGAGTATAATGTCCCCAGTTTTTAAAATAAACGTAACGTTATTGTTGCATTCATAGAGCTTTGACAAGACCCGTAAGACTTTTGTTCATCTTCGGAACACAAATTAAGATATTTTTTATTAAATCTGAGAGCTGTCTCACTCCTCCATAAGGGATTGAAACTTGCTGGCCCAGAATAGTTATAAAAGTCATCGTTAATATAGTCCAAGTGACTAGCGTTACACTGTAAGTTATTCACTTGGACTATTTTAACGATGTCTTTAATATACTCTTATGTCATCCTTTATTATTCTGGATACTCTTATAACGTATATATATATATATATATATATATATATATATATATATATATATATATATATATATATATATATAATTAAAATCATCAGGGCCGTGTTGTGACTTGATCAGCATTATTCTATCTCTTCAGAAAGGGAGAGAACGTTACAAATGAAACTTAAGGAGCTTGAAGAACAGCTACCCAAGCCAGACACTCTTAAGAGAAAGAGTAAACCTTCAATGACACTCCTAGAGGTCGCAGATGTGAGAGAGGAACCAGCAGCTAAGAAGAAGGTTAGTGTTTCCCATATGTGAATATATTTATATATGTTATATATAACATATTTATGAATACATATAAATGTACTTGTTTACAGTCAATGATGTGTGTTTAAGGGACAGCTCACAGACCTACCAAATGATCTAAAGTTGTGGAATGGAAGAAAAATTGAACATCTACAGCGTGTGATAAATCAGCTGAGAGTAGAGAACATGAATCTAAATAAAGAAAAGGAGAGGCTGAAAAATGAAATACTTAAAAGTAAGTACTGTAATATTACTATATATATTTAAAATGAAATACTTGATAGTAATCTGTACTATATATATATATATATATATATATATATATATATATATATATATATGTATATGTGTGTTTAATTTTACGTTCACAGAAATCCCACCTCTCCTTCTGGCTACAGAGCACTTACTCCAGGAGGTTAGAATAATTGTTTACATAATGTAACAGTTATGCCTTAATTTATTTTACAATGCTCCACATTTCCTTGCCTTTTAAAACTTTTTAAGACCTTTGGAGTTTTTTGCTTGCTCTGTAGTAATATTTCTGCCTACTTATTTCAGCCCATGAAATCAAATGCAGATGCCCCTGACTTAAGATTTAAATCTAATTAAATAATTAGTTTGTCATTATCGTTATTGTTGTTGTTGGAGCAGTTTACAATAGCTTGTGGAATCTGTTGCAGATGTTCATGATGTCAAAGACTCCATCTCATGTTCCCCTCTCACCTGCTCCTAAAGTAAGTATTAGCTGCTTTTTATGTAATGTCTATGCCACATGCTATTATGTCACATATTAAGCACAACTATTGAAATAATGACTTTTCTAATAGATTTTTTTTACATTTATAATAAACCAAGAAATTAATTAAAATAATTGTAAAGAAATTACAACAGAACAAGTTGAAAAATTTTGTGGTATAATTATCCTGCTACAAGAGCCACAGTTACAACTTTAGATCAGTAGATAAACTTATATTGTAAACAATATTATATTGTCCAGTACTATTGCTAACATATCCATTTACCATATTCATTTTTAGCCTGTGGAATCAAATGCAGATGTCCTTGATGTAAGTTATGCATTTTAACTATTGTCTTTATTTTATTTTTTACATTCAAATATACTTGTCAAGTCAGGAACATTATTAATAGCATCCTAGTGATTTGAACATGACTGTGCTAGATAAACAATAGTTCACCTAAAATTGATATATCTCATAATTTACTCACCTTTGTGTTTACTCATGTTTGTGTGACTTTTTTCCTCAGCATATGTTCTGATGGAGATATGGTGACTATATGCATATATAGTCATTAACATAGTGTTTAAAGGGATAGTTCAGCCAAAAATTTAATTTCTGTCATTAATTTCTCACCCTCATGTTGTTCCAAACCCGTAAGACCTAAGTTCTTCTTCGGAACACAAATTAAGATATTTTAGATGAAATCTTAGAGATTATAGAAAAATCATTACCACTTTTCAAGGCCCAGACAAGTAGTAAAGACAATGTTAAAATATTCCATGTGACTCCAGTGGTTTGAGCATAAATTTTGTTCAAAAAAAAAAAAGAGTCTTTATTCAGTTCTTACAATTTATTCTCTTCCGTATCAGTCTCTGAAGCTGTTATTTTTTTATGCACAAAAAGTATTCTCGTCGCTTCATAACATTAAGGTTAAACCAGTGGAGTCACATGGACTATTTGAACAATGTATTTGGCCTTGAAAGTAGATATGATGATGTATGATGTCTATGGAGGGGTCAGAAAGCTCTCGAATTTCATCAAAAATATCTTAATTTGTGTTCAGAAGATGATCGAAGAGTGAAAGTCTAACGGGTTTGGAACGACATGAGGGTGAGTAATTACTGACAGAAATTTCATGTTTGGGTGAACTACCCCTTTATCACATGCACAGAGCACTAGATGGAGTAATTGAATTAATCATGATCATGAAGTTGATTGCTTGTGTCAAGATTTATAGTAGAGGTGTATTTTGGAGGAATGCTTAGGTCTGTTCTCACCCAAAATCCACTAGATTGCTTCAGAAGACATTTATTAAACTACTGGAGTCCTACTGGAACTACTGGAAACTTACAATTAAGTTTTTTCTGTCTTTTTTCAGAACATGTAAACTTTGTAACACTTGCGTACACCAAATATATATATATATATATCCATACATATCTATATACCCGTCCCGTATATACCTCCATCAAAATATGAGTCACAAGTCTTACAAGGAGTAATGTTTTGATAGTTGTGCAACATTGTGATATTTGATACTTCTAAAAAAGATCTAAAAAATATTTTATGAGGCTCAGTGTTGTGTATTGTTTTTAATGAGTATTCTGCTTTACAGATGCCGAAGGCTGCATCCAATGCTTCTCTGTCTGCTAAAGTAAGTATTTTGTTTTTGCCTCGCCAAAATACATGGTGTAGTTACGAGTCATTGCTTTGTTAATTCTTAAAGGAACACTCCACCGTTTTTTGACCAAGTATGGTGACACAAAATTAAAACGTGGGGCTTTTCTAAGTAGATAAAAAGGACAACTATAATGTATGGCGGAATAGCACTGGGAGCATTTCGACTCAGCGCAAGTAATATCATCACTCCTGAAAATCTTCTCCCCCTCTCACTTCTGTCATCAGAACCAACGTGACTTTTTACTCCACCGAGTCGAAGTGCTCCCAGTGCTATTCGGCCATACATTATAGTTATCCTTTTTACCCGCTTAGAAAAGCGCCACGTTTTATTTTTTGTCACCATACTTGGTCGTGTAACTTGTGTAACTGTATTTAAATAGAGATACGTGGAGGTGTTTGGTTGCGTCTAACTTCATCTCTGTCTGGTCCCTAATGAATGAACTGGGCCAAGTTAAGTGCTATCAAAGTGTCTCCATGCGCCAGAGCGATTGAGACGAGAGAGGTGCGTATCAACTCGTCTTAGTTAAGGGAATAACAGAGTTTAAATATGAAAAAAACGGTGGAGTGTTCCTTTAATAAAGTATGTAAAGGTTTGTAGGTAAGCTCTTCCTCCTTTCCTTAAGAGTTTACCAGCAACAGTCTGTCTGTAATAACATTGTTGACTTTCATTTTGTTTAATTTTTTTTTTTTTTTGTGTTCCAATGAAGCTAATTATGTAAGTACTTTTTGCTGAGGATTTAGGTCTGTACATACAGATTTTTTATGCATTTCTGCAATGGGTGAAATGGCTAAATAAAAACTTAAACAAGTTTTAAAGATTTGATTTGAAAATAATGTATATTATAAATCTCTTTTTATGTGATCACAACCACAGGTTGAGGTAGCACATGGCACGGGCATAAAAATCCTCAAGCATCAATGGACTTCTGCCCTGCAGGCCCAAACAGCCACTTCAATGGTGCGTGTTCTTTTAATGGCCGCCTTCCCACTAGAAGTTCTGATCCACAGCAATTTGAAAGGTTAACAGTTTCAAGGCCAAGTCAAATTCTTAGATATTAATCTGAGTAGTCTAAAAAAGGCTAATTCTACATCTAACATACCCATACAAATATCTTTCAAACCCAGTTATTTTTCTTTACTTTCAATGTTGAGGTGAACAAAAATATTTGGAAATCTATAACTGGTCAGAAGACAATTGTGCATGCCCTCTGTACCCTATTCAAATGTTTGTGTATCATGTATTGTCTTTTGTAGGGGGAAAGAGTAAAACTGATGGTAGAGCAGAGAGAAGACATGCCCTTGACAAGGAAACCATGGGAGCCATATTTGGTAAATCAAGACTTGCAGTGTGTGTGAAATGTTTGAGTAGATTTGTATTTGAATTTACTTTACAACCGTTAAAAAAGTACGTTCTATATGAATGAATTTCGGACATTGGTAAGTCACATGACAGTAACAACATGGTTGATTTAGTGGTGTCATCTATGCCGCTTTACTGCTTTCTCCATAGAATTTAATTGAAAACGCTGGCTCTGCGCCAGTGGACACCTGGCCGTCATTAACATAGGCAGTGGCAAAATATGCGGCAATGGAGGGACAGAAATCTCAAATGTTATCAAAATATCTTCAGTTATGTTTAGAAGATGAACGAGAGTCTTAACAGGGTTAGAACAACATGAGCATGAGTAATGACAGAATTTTCATTTTTGGGTGCATGAACTAACCCTAAAATATATCAGTAATTTTTTTTGTCTCTTACAGTGGCAGTCAAGAAGAGGTTTCCCAATGTGTCCAGAGGAGCTTTGGGTATTGCAGTGAATTCCAAGCTGGGGGAACTGAGACTGCTTGAAAAAAAAAAGGAGCTAATTTTGTTATTGTTTTTTTGTTGCTGTTTTTTAATTTATAGCATGTTCCTTACTTGATTTTTATTCAGGGGTGTTATATGTACACATTTTAGACAGAAAATAAAGATTTTATTCAAATGTTACATTGTGAATGTATTTTCTTGGATTGAAATATATGCAGGGCAATATATATATATATGGCCAAAAATGTATTAGTAGAAAATATATTTATGTAAATATATTCTGAAATATATTTTTTGGCCATTTTTTTATATTTTTTAATATATTTTGAAATATATGTTAAAACATAAAAAAATGGCCAAAAATGTATTTGTATAAAATATATTTATGTAAATATATCCTGAAATATATTTTAGGAAATATATTTTTTGGCCATTTTTTGTATATTTTGAAATATATTTGAAAATATATTTAAAAATATATTTTCTAACCTCAAATTTGGAACATAACTTGTTCAGAATTTAGTTTCGATTTTCTAGCAGAGTAAAACATGTTTTGTAAAATATATATTTCATATAAAATATAAATATATAAATTATTATATTTTATATTTTCATAAACTTAAACTTCCATAACTTTTTTGTTATATAATCTTTATAACTTTTTTTTTTTTTTTTCACTTCTACAATGATCTGTGTCTGCTTTAAAAAGAGACCAACCTTAAGTGAAAGAGAATTTTACTTGCCCGACCGGACAAGTTAACCTGATTAAAATTAACTTGGGCTTCAAGGAAACTTTGACGAGAATGATTCTCATTTTATAACTTTCAGTGTAATCGGTGACCAATAACGGATAATGTATTAACAGTAAGGTCTCGTCAGACGAGGCTCGTGCAGCATGACTAACTCGCGGATAAATCAACATATAAACACCATAAGCGCAACAACACACACAGGGCTCGACTCCTGGTCGTGTGATGTTGCATATATTATATAAAATATAATTTTTTTTCTACCGCAGTATGTTTGTTCATGTTTCTTTCTTTGTGTGTGCTGTTGCGCTTATAGTTTTGATTTATCCGCGAGTCAGACAGGCTGCACGAGACCTTGATACTTGTCAGTAGTCACCGTTTTTTTAAAGCATAGTTTATGTTATTTTATGCTATTGTTGGTCTTCTTTGATAAAGTGTGTGGATAATAGGCCTATGTGAATATTTTGTTAATCCGTAAAATAAATATTATAGGCACATATAAAAAATATGCTGTTTAAAGTAATACCAGATAGAGCACTGATGAGACTGCTTCAGAATAAATTACATTTGTGCTACAAAAAAAAAAAAAAAGGACAAGTAACTTTTTTACTTGAACAAGTAAATGATTGATATTAAATCATTGATTGATGTTAAAACAATGTTGAGCCATGCAAATATTTATTTTACGGATTAACAAAATATATAATCCACTGTAACAAGACCATCAATACATTAAATAACATAAATTTAAAAACGATTAGTTCAAGAGTCGACGTGTTAGTTTACTTGAAGTAAAATCAGCTCTTGTTTGAGAAAAACTGTTTAGTGTTTGAGTTCGTCTGAGGTCTGTTTAGACGGAAATGCTCCGTATTGATATTACAGTTTATTACTGTATATTATGTTTTATCAAACTTACCGTGACCTGCGATGACGTTTTGTTCTCGAATCTTCTAAAATGTCGTCTAGTGGTCTGTTACTCCTGCTGTCGGTTCCACACAGAAGAGACAGGTCTGTTCTGATAAAAACAAAAGCTCCGCCCACACCCTCAGATGCGCACGAACGCATTTAGAGTGTCTGTAATGAGCTGATGTCGTGTATGAGTAAAGAAGCCCTGACTGCAACTACCATCATTTACATTTTCTTAAAATTCTGAAATTATCGTACATTATGGGATTTTTTTCATTAGTGATCTTACATCGTACAGAGTTAAAAATTATCGTACAAATACGACAATTATCGTACGTCTGGCAACACTGCTGCAGCCTGCAGATCGAGGCGGGGCTGCACCTTGGGCGGGGTTGCACGTGCAGCCCCGCCCCAAACCTACTCTGATTGGTTCGATCGTCTTTCATAGACATACATGATAGAAAATGTGTGCGTAGTGTAGGATGGAGAATGCTGTTTAAAAAGCTAAAAACGCTGTACAGTTTTACAAAGCCTTTACTATAATGCAGTTTTTTTTATTGTTAACTTGACTCACTATGTCTGATTTATTGAATCAAGAGATGTTAGCTGATGCAAGTTTACTCTTCTTGACCAGATTAATTCACAAATGAATAATTGGGACATTCTAAAAGCACGCTTAACGTGAAAGTACGTGGCTTTATGCATTAAAACAGTGTTTTAAAAAGACTCAGTAAACAAATTATTAATAAAGCATCTATTCACAGACAAGCAGATATGAGCACAGAATACGAATACAAAGCGTTTAATTTCCATCCATAACCGCCCAAAACTGAGCTGAACGAGGCGACACTAAACTCCAGACTTCATGTTCTGCACTCAGGAGCATCTGGAGTAACACTTAAAGGGGGGGTGCAATGCTATTTCATGCATACTGAGTTTTTTACACTGTTAAAGAGTTGGATTCCCATGCTAAACATGGACAAAGTTTCAAAAATTAAGTTGTACGTTTGAAGGAGCATCTGTATCATCAAGCAGGAGCTTGAGCCTTAGCAATCATACAGTGCCTTGATAAGGAGGTATGAATAAAAATGAAATCAATTTGATCAGTTTGTGCTAATATAAGTGTTCAAATATATATATATATATATATATATATATATATATATATATATATATATATATATATATATTGAAGTCACTCAGTCTTGTTTATAATTGTATGTAGGACACAAATTGGAACAGAAGAAAAGCTGCCTTACTTGGCCTTCTACGCTTCCTTTCAGAGGAGACGTCTGAGATAATCATGATGTGTGATGTAAGAAAATATATTTAAATCTTGTGAATGTACTGATGATACTGAATTCATTGTAGAGCAGTATGTGTAAGGAAAAAGTAAATCAGCTTTCGATTACAATATATTTATTATTATTATTTTATCCCACAATCAGTAATAATTTATGCTAAAATGCTTTTTTGACTGTCAGTTAATCTAAGTACTATACTATATATCGTGCCTAAACATGTCATCAATAATATCATGTACAAATCTAACAAAATATTAGTTTTTATTATTTATTTTTTTATTTATTTTTTTGCTTTATCTGGAATCTCAAATGCTGAATGTTGGTCAAGTGTTTACTATAAGAAAAAACCTTTGAGCATTTATCGGAAATAGACCAATTTCACATGTGTGTTCTTATTGCTTTTAGTGAGTTCTTTAACAGAATTGTTCAACACAGTCAATGACCATGTATTGTGCAAATCATTCAAAGGTCAGAAAGCTACATGTACTTGTTTATATAGAGAACACTTATGATCTTTAAAGTGAATGATGAGCCGTTATATTGTATCGTTACACACGACCTGACACTCCTCATTGTTCCACAATTCATGCCTTTTTCTTTCCCCCTCAGTTATATTTTCTATACCTCTTTTATACCACTCATCTACCTTTCTTCTAGTTCTTTATATTATTAGAGAAACTTTGATGTTTTGATGAAATGGATGTTTAAGCACTTGTGTTCTTAAATGGCTTTTTAAAACCTGTTTCCTTACAAGAATTTGTATTCTCAAACCAATGTTAAAGCTTGTACAACATTACTTGAATTTTTGAATATTTCAATAAATTTTTTACATTTTTGAGGAGACCAGTTACAAGTTTATTTATTATGAGCTGATTTGAGTGTTCTAGAACTGATAATGTAACATAGTAAGTTGTTTTAACTCAGAGCATCAAGTTGAAACAACTAATGACCATTAGTTTAATAAATTGTAAAACTTAACTTCTTGAGTTGAAACAAAGAGTATCTGTAAGTTGAGTTAACTCACATTTTTAAGGCAGCAGGTGAACTTTCGTTTATAAGTTTAACCAACGTGAAATGTTTTACAGTGTACATTTGAATGATGCCGTTTGACTTTTAACACCATCGTCCTCTCACACCTCTTCAAAAAGACCGGATGCATCAGAAAGGGAAACCACACACACACAGCTCCATCACAGATGTGTTTATAGGAATCAGACCTTCTCACCACATGGTGTCTAACAATCTCTCCCCGAATGTCACCACAATAGAGATGATCACTGATGTTGGAGAAAGCAGGCGACCTCTGATGATCAACAGCCTCAGTGGAGAAGGTGAGCAGCTTCAAATACCTTGGAGTCCATCTCACAGAACAGAAGATCTCACACAGCTTGATAAGAGCACATCAGCATCTCTATCACTTACGAAACCTGACAGGATCAAGTTTCTCACAGAGCGCTGATAAAGACTTCTACACCGAGGAGAGTCTCACAGGATTCAGAGGAACCACAGGACTAACATCTGGAGTGAAGAGCACAGCTGAGGACTTCTCTGACCTGATCTACACTCAGTGACGCAGGACATGGAGGAACATTAAAGACTTACACCATCATCAACACTGATAATAATGAACCATGTTCAGAAAATCAACATATTAGAGTGATTTCTGAAGGATCGTGTGACACTGAAGACTGGAGTAATGATGCTGAAAAATCATCACAGGAATAAAGTAGATCTTAAAATAAATTACAATCAAATTGTAATAATATTTTACAATTTTTGCTATATTAATAATCAAATATTTACAGTGAGTGTAAGAGACTTCCAAAACATAAAAAAAGTCCAAACTTTTGACCAGTAGTGTTTTCATTTTCAGATTCTGATGCTTTATGTTAAATCAATGACTTATTCAAGAGAAGTGAGTGATTTATGGATCTAATATAATTTTTTCCCCTTTTGGTGTTATTAATTTACACATTTTTGAAATGTACCAGCCAACTGTTTGATAGAAACATGTTCAGTACACAAATGAACTGGGGTCACTTCTGATCACAGTATCTCTATCATCTCAACCAGTGGGTGACGAAAATTCACAACAGTCATGAAACACCGCGAGAGGAAGAAAAAGAAGAAAGCTCTCATTAGATCCGACAAACATATCCATATAAATTATTGAGAGTGGAATTGAGGCACTTGCAAGTGTGTTATAAATCTGCGAGCTGACATTCACCACAATAAATGATGAGACAGGCATCCAAAACAAGAGCAACTGCAGGAGAAAACAACAGAAATCCGTGATATACTATTGAAAATATTTTTTATTTAATAAGGAGACCGAAGACCAGAGTTGTCCAGATCATAGTACAATAAATGAAGATGCTGATGAAGAAAGTGGTTTATTTTTTGATTCATCATGTTGGCTGCTGGGAACAGAATATTAAAGGGACAGTTCACCGAAAAATGAAAATTAGATTTTTATTTGATAGTTTATCTGCTTAACCCCAGGGCATCCAGGATGTAGGTGTCTGTGTCTTCATTAGAACACAAACAGAGATTTTAAACTCAAATCGTTGCAGTCAGTCAGTCATATAATGGAAGTGGATAGGAATCACAGCTTTGAGAGTCCAAAAAAAAAAAAAAAAAATCCTACACAAATAAAACCAAATTAAATGCTGCAGCTTGTGACGATACACTGATGTGTAACGTCACAAAACGATCAGTCTGTTTTATATGTCCCCCGCCCCCGCCCCCGCCCCCCAACTTAATTTTTTAAGTTTAATTACCTGTTGTGACTAATAGCCGTCAGTTTATGCAAGAGGTACATTACAGATTGTCTATTGATTATATATCCTGATATTTGTCAACTCTAAAGTGTTTTTAATAAGACAAATTATTTTGGCTAATCAACCATTTTAGCAGAATAGAGTCAGAATGTTTAATGCGTGAACTACATTAGGCCTATAGTTAAAAATGGAGCCCAACTAAATTAATCCTTCATTAAGCCCTGTTTGTTCTTGTCTATGAATTTGGATCATTTTTACATAAAATTTACATAAAGTAAACTTCTGTTGTCCCTGCATGATTTGCACTGCCAAGATAAAAACAAATTTCACTTAAATATCAGACAGTTTTATTATTGTGATTTTGAAGCCTGGAAAAGTTATAGAACCTAATCACTAAATGATCCAAATGCTTCTGAATCACAAACGTTTGACAGTATCCAGGAAGCACAGACGACTAGACAGGTCATGCAAAAGTAACAGAAATTAATTTCTTTAAAAATAGAGGAAAATGGGCTCACTCACACTCTGCTCAGCATTAAAACGTGCCAGGCACCTTTACCTGCATGATACCTGCATGTTAAACACATTTTCAAGACAAAGCAGTTTATATATACAGTCTTGTTCAAAATAATAGCAGTACAATGTGACTAACCAGAATAATCAAGGTTTTTAGTATATTTTTTATTGCTACGTGGCAAACAAGTTACCAGTAGGTTCAGTAGATTGTCAGAAAACAAACAAGACCCAGCATTCATGATTTGCACGCTCTTAAGGCTGTGCAATTGGGCAATTAGTTGAAAGGGGTGTGTTCAAAAAAATAGCAGTGTCTACCTTTGACTGTACAAACTCAAAACTATTTTGTACAAACATTTTTTTTTCTGGGATTTAGCAATCCTGTGAATCACTAAACTAATATTTAGTTGTATGACCACAGTTTTTTAAAACTGCTTGACATCTGTGTGGCATGGAGTCAACCAACTTGTGACACCTCTCAGCTGTTATTCCACTCCATGATTCTTTAACAACATTCCACAATTCATTCACATTTCTTGGTTTTGCTTCAGAAACAGCATTTTTGATATCACCCCACAAGTTCTCAATTGGATTAAGGTCTGGAGATTGGGCTGGCCACTCCATAACATTAATTTTGTTGGTTTGGAACCAAGACTTTGCCCGTTTACTAGTGTGTTTTGGGTCATTGTCTTGTTGAAACAACCATTTCAAGGGCATGTCCTCTTCAGCATAGGGCAACATGACCTCTTCGAGTATTTTAACATATGCAAACTGATCCATGATCCCTGGTATGCGATAAATAGGCCCAACACCATAGTAGGAGAAACATGCCCATATCATGATGCTTGCACCTCCATGCTTCACGGTCTTCACTGTGTACTGTGGCTTGAATTCAGAGTTTGGGGGTCGTCTCACAAACTGCCTGTGGCCCTTGGACCCAAAAAGAACAATTTTACTCTCATCAGTCCACAAAATGTTCCTCCATTTCTCTTTAGGCCAGTTGATGTGTTCTTTGGCAAATTGTAACCTCTTCTGCACATGCCTTTTTTTTAACAGAGGGACTTTGCGGGGGATTCTTGAAAATAGATTAGCTTCACACAGACGTCTTCTAACTGTCACAGTACTTACAGGTAACTCCAGACTGTCTTTGATCATCCTGGAGGTGATCATTGGCTGAGCCTTTGCCATTCTGGTTATTCTTCTATCCATTTTGATGGTTGTCTTCCGTTTTCTTCCACGTCTCTCTGGTTTTGCTCTCCATTTTAAGGCATTGGAGATCATTTTAGCTGAACAGCCTATCATTTTTTGCACCTCTTTATAGGTTTTCCCCTCTCTAATCAACTTTTTAATCAAAGTATGCTGTTCTTCTGAACAATGTCTTGAACGACCCATTTTCCTCGGCTTTCAAATGCATGTTCAACAAGTGTTGGCTTCATCCTTAAATAGGGGCCACCTGATTCACACCTGTTTCTTCACAAAATTGATGACCTCAGTGATTGAATGCCACACTGCTATTTTTTTGAACACACCCCTTTCAACTAATTCAACTAATTGCCCAATTGCACAGCCTTAAGAGCGTGCATATCATGAATGCTGGGTCTCATTTGTTTTCTGAGAATCTACTGAACCTACTGGTAACTTGTTTGCCACGTAGCAATAAAAAAATATACGAAAAACCTTGATTATTCTGGTTAGTCACATTGTACTGCTATTATTTTGAACAAGACTGTATATATATATATATATATATATATATATATATATATATATATATATATATATATATATATATATATATATATATATATTCTAAAGGACTAAATTACACTTATGTTAGGATTTAAGAAATCAGTTTATGAAATTATTACTAAAAGGTCACACATCTTTCCGCAACAGTGTTGAAGCACTCGAGTCTGGACAAGAGTTGGACTCCAATCTGAATCCAAGACCATATTTGCTCCGACTAGTTAAAACCAGCTTGAGATTAAAGGTCCTGATAGTCTTAAAAACAGTCTTTTAGACTAAAGATCAGAATTTTTAGGACTAAACAAGACCAGCTCATTCAAGTCCAAGCCGAAACAAAATACTCTTGAAAATTTGATCTTGGAAACATTTTTTTTATTTTTCATTTTTAGGCTGGTCAATCTCAGCAGTCAAACTTGATGTGAAGTTAAAAAAAAAGATCAAGGTAAGATATAGGTTAACTTAGCATTTAATATAAGCACATCATCTGTTTTATGATAGTAATGTTAAACGATCTTCAGTTATCTAGTGAAAAACTACTTTTTCTCAATTGAAACACTCAAAATACAAAACTTTTATATTACAAAGTCAGATTTTCTGTTATTGGATTGAAAACCAAGATTTTCACACACACACACACACACACACACACACACACACACACACACACACACACACACACACACACACAATAAAATCAAAATTTTATTGCACCAGTATATTTATATTTATGTATTTGCAATACTGAATGACTTTGTTTTCAGAAAAGGCATTAGGTACAGAACTATCAATTCAAATATGACAAAGACACTCCTGTGTTCTTCAGCTTTCAGTCTCTGAAAAGAACATCTCGGTTCTAAGAGAATACAGACATATCCTACAGAACGCTCTGTGTCTGAGTCCAGAACAAGACCTTCCAGACACACATCTATTGGTTAATAAAATTTCCCATTTACAACTCCACAAACCTTAAATCCATTAGGCTTCAGTTTAGCACTGTGCATTTGAACATGTTTTAATAAGTATAATTTGCAATATGTTCTATTCATTTTTTTAAAATTAAACCAAGGCAACTTTTCTAAAACCCAAGGATTCATGAAAGGATGACAGGAGGAGGGCACAGAGAGCACAAGGTAGACTGTACAATGTCCTAAATAGGAAAGCTTCCACATCGGTTTACTCCTGTGACGCTCTTCAGTGGATAAGCATGTACATCATTCTGACACAATGTATAATAGCACTGCGAACGGACAGATGACATTTGGACCAGCTTTTGTCGAGTTTTTCCCTGGACTGAACCCTTCGCAGGGCATCCGAGGGATTGCTGTAGTTGCATAGAGAGTAGGAAAGAGATACAGGATGAGACGCTAAACCAAAGACAAAGGGATACTCCACAGAAACACAGTGGTTTGTGTTAAGGCCCATGTTTTTTTGTGTTTTAGCTCACATGGATGAAATGTATTGCATTGTTGTATGCACCCCTGTGCATAAAAGACCAACGTCGTCTGACTGGAAATGGTGGAAGAAATCTTATAAAAATGGCAGAAATGGTCACAAGAGATTCATTTCCATTTAAAAGTACGACAAAAATCGAACACTGCAGAGGGGAGTTGGAGGAGGACTAGGATTCAAGCAGGTTTTGTACTGAATGTATTGCAAGCAGGTCTGTGTCTGTGTAAAAACACTACTTCCTCCAACAGAGAGATGATTCATTCAGGCAAACAACTGCCTGAAAACATCTGGCCCAAATATGAAAAAGCTAAATAATTTAGCGAGCAAAGGATCCATGAAGGGAACAATGATATTGGTTGAGTCATTTGAGGGAGGGGCTACATTCTCCCCATTTTTAGAAAGTGTGAGGGTTTTCTTCTCAATAAAAGACCTCAGATCATCACTAAATAATCTGGCACTGGTAAACATTTAATCTCATTACAATAAGAATAATTCAGATCATCAAAGGTTAACAGGGTGCAAACTCTCCGGTTTGTCTTATTTCCTATGATCCTAAGATCATTATGGCACTGCTAGTGGTGTGTGTTTTGGATTTTAGACTGGTGACTAAAGCCTCAGGAGAAAACCTCAGGCTCATCGCTTGATTTCACAGTACTGCTGCGCTCGTGTGTTCTTCAGAAGAACCTCGGACAGATGCGACTCCTGCTGATCCAATAAGACTACTGGTCTGGTCAGGGCACATTTAAAACTGCAGCAAGACAGGAAAACAGCTGGTTATAAACATTATCCAAGTTTAAATACATAAAAATAATAATAATAATCTGCCTATTTTAAACACTCTGCTAGTGTTTTAAGTAGAGAGATAAAATAAAATTATGGATGCAACAATTCATTTCAAGCTACTGTTCTTTACAAAACATAATTATAAAAGGAAAACGAAACTTTGTTCACTTATTTTTAATAAAAATGTTCACATTCGAACAGCAGTGTGTGAATTTGCAAGAGGTTTTAATTATAAACCACCTTCATCTACAGATTATTTTACTGATGGAGGCTTTATTTTGGAGCACAAATCTTTTCTTGCTAAAACTAGTGTGAAGACTCGACCTATGTTTTTAGTTTCACCAAAAGGACATTGCTTAATGCGATTGGCCACTTTAGGAAAAAAAAAAAAAGACAATAAAAACTCAAAATGTTACAAATTCCTTAATGTATATTAGAAAGAATGTATACTTTTTTAGTAATCTTATAGCTGGCAAAGGAAAAGTATTTACTGCTAGAAATTAACAGAAAAAAAAAAAGTGTACCTTTCAATGGCGAAACCCCAGACTGCTCCGTCTGCCTCCCGGTGTGACTGACCACATGTTACGATGCTCTTGGATCTTCTGGAAGACATTTCCCTTCCTCCTCTTCTCAGTTTTGTATTTTTTCATTTTCTTTACCTATTCAAGAGAAAAGAGATTAAATTACTTAATATGTAGGCCGAACACTAAAATATACAATGATACAATAAAATCTACCATGTACTATGATATAACCTAGAGTAAGCAATGCGTAAAAGTTAATGACAGTCCTCACTTTTCCACTGTCAAACTCCCTGTCCCACTCGTCAATGACGGTCTCGTTTTGGGTATAGCGTGCATCCTCTGCAGCATCTCTGCTAACGGCCGACAGATCTCCTTCCCAACTGAGGACTGTTGAGTGAAATCATTCAAGATGCGTTCAGTACTTCAGAATTCAAGCATAGGTGTGGTTGAGAACAAAGTCATTTGGTTAATCTTAAATCACTTTTCCTGTGCTTCACATAAGAGTAAACAGGAAGTACATATAAAATGTAAGAATTCAACTACCAATTGTTTTCTGTTTTTCCATCATTCATTTTCCCCCAGTATAGTTCTGAACACAAAAACAGGCCTTTAAAATGAATCACAACACAAACAGAAATTGTCTGTTTTCATATGAAATGTCTAACAATGAACTACTTTAAGAACTACTTGTAACTGAATCTTAACTTCTCCAAGTCTCAGGGAAATGGAGAGGGTTTGCACAAAATGTTTAGATGGCATGACTAGAAAAAAAACTCACCCTCAGTCCCATAAGCTTTATTTGAGGAGTTCTTGAGGAGCTCCTCGACCACATCACAGCTTTTCTTGCCATCCCAGCCCATAGGAGCAGAGCATGGGTCTTTTCTCGATGTGCCCTCTGCTTTTCGATGTTTCTGGTTGCGCTTGTAGCCGTCTTTTACCTGGCTGTCCCAAACAATCATGGCAGCTGTAACAGAAGTAGTTATGGATGATGCCCTTAAAGCAAATGAACCGCCCCATTGTTCTTTAAAATACTAAACCAGTGATCTCAAACTCAAGTACTGGAGGGACACAGCTCAAATCAAACCTGTTTGTAAGCTTGTGGCCCTCGAGGAGTTGAGTTTGAGACCTATGTACTAAAACAACAACAACACATCTATGAAGTCTACAACAGAATAGTATAACACCACCTGTGCTAGGATTACCAGATTTCTGCTTGCCCACATTGTCCATCTGACTAGGAGACTTGACTCCATTGGTCTCTTGAAGCTCTAGGTGAGGTTTTTCTTTATCCCTCGGTCTCTCCTCCTCTTCTCTGAAATCTTTTAGTTTTCTCTTTTTCTTTTTCGTCTTGGTCTCTCCAAGGCACTCTGTGTCTGCACCACTAACCTCTTTTACAACAGCACTGAAATACAAGAATAAGACAGTTTGGACAGTTAAAGTGAATTAAGTTGTACAGTAGCATTATGCATTTAAAGATATGTTGCAACCATTGTAATTTTTTTGATATTGGTAGTGACTTCACGCATCAAAATTGAAATATACTTTGGATTCCAAGTACACAGCCCCAGTGTATGTTTAAAAAAAAAACAACAACAAAATAAACACAGTTTATTAAAGATCTCAGTAACCAACTTACCACTTTGAAGTCACGACTCCATTGCTGATCTCTTTAAGCTGCTCTTTGAGTTTGTGCTTCTTTTTCTTCTTCAGGACGGGGTCTGTGTCTTGCTGGTCAATCAGAGACACTGACTGAGGTTTGGTCTCACGGTTATCTGCTGCTCTAGATGTCTCAGACTCCTTTTCTTTGGCTTCTGAAACGATGGTCCAAGATTCTCCAAGACACCAGTCCTCATCCTGATGGGGCTCGAGATGGGACTGCACACACTCCCTCTGTCCTGCAAGACCATTTGCCTCCTGTTCCCTTTTCCTCTTTTTCTTTTTCTTCTTCTTCTTTCTTTTTTCAGTACTTGGCTTTGGTTCTTCTGGGGGCGAGGCTTTAGGGGCATCCTGCTCTACTTCTGAATGTCGTCGTTTTAGTTTCTTTTTCTTCTTTTTAAGAGTGGGAATGAGTACCTGGGGTACTCCTGTAGCTGAGGCTGATGGGTCCTGGCTCTGGATTGGTCTGGGTGTACTGGGCTTAAAACCATTGGTCTGCGGAAAGCAAGCATGAGCGGGCGGCTCCAGAGTGGAGGAGGGCCGTTTAAGGGGACTTTTCAATTCTTTAAGATGGTCAGTTGAATGTGAAGATTGCAGGTTGAGTGAATGAGTTGAAAATCTGTGCAAAAGAAAGAAGGATTTTAAATATTAACAGTAGAATGTAAAATGAGAATAGATAATTAATAGATAATTTCAGTTATTTTTAAATTTTGTTTGTTAAATTTAAATTTGTTGTTTTTCGGTCTAATTCACTCCATTAACACAAACTTATCTCACAAACTATTAACTATGACTATTCCCACTATTAACAAATTTGCCAATTTGCTTCTTATGATTAGTTAGTAGTTGTTAAGTTTAGGTACGGGGTAGAGTAAGGGGATCTAAAGTATGGTCATGCAGAATAAAATATTAATATGAGCTTTTGTAAGTCCTAATGAACAGTCAGTATACAAATAATATCCATTCTAATAAGCAATATTGAGAATTGGCCTAAACTAAGGCATTACCATTATTTTTTCCGGTATTTATAAAGAGAAAAAGAAAAAGAAAAAACGCACGAAGATTAAAGTCAGCATGAAATGATAATTTACACTTTGATCTTATTGTGAACGATTCATCCGTGCATGTTTATTTTTATTTACTTATTTTTACCTCAATTTATCAAAACATCATAATACTTTGATAATCTATTACAATCTCATGTACATTACAATATGGTAGAAAAGATCTGTCGCTACTTCTATTGCATTATGACTAATGCAAGTTAGTTCTTCAGACTTTCATTTTAAAGTCAGTAGAAATGGAAATTGTAACCTACTTTTCTTCTCTAGCGTGGCATATAGCGGAGTGAAATGTTTGGGTGATCCATCCCTTTAATATTTTTGAATAAAGATTAAAGTTATGTGCATAAATAAACTAAATCCTAACTGAAATGGAGATTCCTGATATAAAGCATTCAGAAGACTCAGTTCATGACTACTTTCAACGCGTTTGTTTGTTTGTTTGTTTTTTTAGTTGCCAGCAACACTTATTAGTTATAGTTACTCACTACTTGTTCAAAAAAGTAACTGAGTTAGAAACTGAATTACTCTATAATAAAAGTAACTCGTTACCAGGGAAAGTAACTATTTGGGTTACTGTAAAAAAAAAAAAAAAGTTGCTATATGTCAAAGATTTTTTTAGTTTTTTGAGCAGTTATCACAAGTCAGTTAAAATGAGTAGAACAGGTGTTTGTACATAACTTTCAATATTTATTGCACGTCAACAGACAGCAAGAGTTTTATCCTGCACTTCCAAGTATTATCTTTGTAAGAAAAGTGTTTTTGGCCACTAGCTTTGTAGATGCATTTGTCACATATTACATGTACACATTACATGCAAGTTCTTGCCTTTGACCACAATGAATTTGAAGTAGTGCTTATATCTCCACCTTGAAAATGCCAACTTTTCATTGGATTGCTCCTGACTCGCCATCTTTGCTGCTGCTGTGAATCTCACGTGCGTGCGTGTTTTTGAGGTTTTTTTTATTTATTTTTATTTGCTGATGAAAAACCAGGGGAGCGTTCGGATTACATAGCTTATTAAATCAATGCATAGTAACGCACCGCATTTAACGTCCAGTAATGTTAACGGCGTTATAACGACGGGAAAAGTAATAAGTTAGATTACCCCGTTACTGAAAAAATAACGTAGTTACCTAACGCTGTTCTTTTAAACAGCGTTATTCCAAACACTGGCCAGCAATGACTAATGAACCAATTTACATCACACACACACACACACTACTATTATCATCAAAACTTTTCAGTTCTGAAATCACTATATTTATAATAAGCATTTATTTTACAACTTTCCAAAATTATTTCTGGGGTTTTCTTGTCAGTGAAAGATACAATCATTAGAATTTGGCTAAAAAAATTAAGAGCTGCTCACCTTCTGCAACTTTGCTGCATTAAAACAGAACCTCCGCTCATTAGATTTTAAGCAGGGAAACGTGGGATGTGCACAGTCTAAAGCTAGCAAGATGTGTGCCGAGTGTCATGACAGCAGCAAAGCAGCTCTGATCCAGTACACCGACCAAAAGCCTAAACTTAAATGTAACATTAATAACTAAAAGTTTTGTTTGTGTACAACTTAATAGACTACACCCATATTCCTAACAGTTACATCAAGTCAAATATAAATATCAAATATGCTCCACTGGAATCGACTGGATTGTGAAAAGCGCTATTTTGATCTATTTTTAAGGCTTGGTGATTTAAAATTCAGCCAAATCTGCTCTCACTTTCAGAGCAAGGGAGTACCTGTGGTGCGGTTGGGTTGAGGCCCAGCTGAGAAGGTGAGAGGGGTCACTGGACAGATGAGGAGATAAAGGGGGCGGGGCCTCAGTGCTGCTGCTCGGGCTCTGCCGGGGACTGGCCTGCAGTTATTGACATAAATAAAAACTTTGTGGTCTAAAAAAAAAATATAAAATAAAAAAACAGCCATGAAACGTGACAATGACAAAGGGAACCATATGGGAAAGAAATCAAGACCAAACAAAAAAGAAAGAAAGAAAAAGTAGGAAGGGGGAAGGAAAAAAAGAAAGTGTAGCAGAGAAGAATTAGAAGTTGTTAGAAATAAAAAAAAAAAATAATAATAAAAATAATAATTTAAAAAGGACTGCAGTGCAGACTGCGAACCCACAAGACAGATATAAGCTGAAAGACGTAAACATATTATTATTGGCAAACATGTCAAGGCTCCAGATTTGAAGAAAATACTTTTTCAACACCCGTACATCGACGAGGAGAGGAGTGGACAGACATGGCAAGGCAAACACACAAACGGTCTTAAAAACCACCAGCAGATGAAACAAGGGTTGATGGAGCTGGTAGACTGACCTTCTTGGCGGACAGGGCGAGTCGTTTTGCGGGCGGGGGGGACATGGTGCTGACGGGCTCTGATGAGACATTGGTGAGGGCCTGGGGTTTGAGTTTCATCATCTTCTGCTCCTCTGAGGTCACACGCTCTGTGCTCTTAGCTGGAGATGCTGGACTGTTCACACCAGACATGCTGCCAACAGGTGCGCTCCTCGTGCCAATAGACTCCTGAGAGAAAACACAAAAAAATCCAAGATGAACATCAATATAAGGCTGGATGGGGTTTGGCCAAAAATATTAAAATCACATTGTTTATCAGGTTATATTATACTGAAATTGATCACAATATTCATGTACCAATATTGAGGAAGGAAATGCTTTCCACATGTTTGCTAAGCCTTGAGAATGAATAGAAACGTAACTCGTTTGCTCACAATTAAACTCCATGGAGCCAACTTTTAAATCTAGGGCCACATGAAACCCATTTTATTTTTCCTTAAATTCTCTATTTTCCATTGTATTTCTTCCTTACAAGCCGTTTTAGGAGAGTGTGGTTCACTCTTAACTTTGACAAAGAATATCTCTTTGGATTTCAACTTTAGTCTTTGTAACTTTACAGATATTCTTTGTGCACCAAGAACTCATAAAACTCCAATGAGAAAGGAATACGTGAAATCGCATCATATGACCGCTTTTAACTAAAAGGGAAACTGTAAAACTTACTTTAGACTCAGAGGAGGTGTCTGCTGAGGAACTATCAGACAGGGATTTGAGTGAGGTAGATGATGGCAGGCCACGGCCCTCGCTGTTGCTCCTCTTGTCAGAGTCAGATTTGGGAAGGCCGTTGGATGGAGCAGGAGTGCTTCTGTGGGACAGAGGCTGAGGTATGGGCTTCTTCACTTTCTTAAAGGGCTCCTCGATCAGTGTGGGTCCACTGGCCGGCTTAGGGAGGGCATGGGAGTTCCCCGTACCATTAGACATCTTCGGCGATTGGACCCCCGAACAGTTTCTCACTACTGGAATACCAAGACCCCCATCCACTGACTGGATTTTCCTCAGCAGAGAAGGATCAAGCTTCTGAAAAAGGAAAAAAATTGGTTTTGAAAAAATGTGATGTTATGCAGGGGTAGCCTCTTTTGACTGTTTAACCCACTAGACATAATTATGTTATTTCTAGAATAAGTCTGAAATGTGCTGTGACTTCTATTCCAAAGAGGCTTTGCGTCACATGAGAGATATACATGAGACCAAAAAGACGCGTACTTTCATGTCTCGATCCTCCATTGCCACAGACCATTTATGCAGTTTGCATTCAAGGGTCAGGCATGGCAGTAAAAGGTCCTCCCCTTTGGGCTCTCCCTGTCCCCCCGTGTCTTCACGAAGGTCGCGGAGGGCGCCCTTGCCCTACTCTGGGAAGTGGACATCATGATCCTCAACTATCTCGGCCAGGTCCGAGAGCAGTTGTGCGATCACAGAGACTTGGTGCACCGGCACCTCAGTCAGTTGGGGCTTCAAGTCAACCGAGAGAACACTTGGCGAGTATGACGGCACAGCTCACAAGCAAGCATGCCCAGTCAGTGCTGAACTTTTCCTTCAGAGGCAAAGTTCCTTCAAGCTGAAAGTTCCTTCAGAGGCAGGACAGTGGTACCACTGAAACACTTTCAGAGGCTCCTGGGGCATATGGCATCCGCAACCGCAGTCACGCCGCTCGGGTTGCTCCATATGAGGCCACTTCAGCACTGGTTGCATTCCCGAGTCCCGAGATGGGCATGACGCTGCGGTACACATAGTTTCACCATCACACAATGTGTCACCACCGATTCAGCCCCTGGTCGGACATTGCCTTTCTACGGGCCGGCGTGCCCTTAGAACAAGTGTCCCGTCATGTCGTGATCACAACAGATGCCTTCAACACGGGCTGGTGCGCGACATGCAACGGGCAGGCAGCTTCAGGATCCTGTAGAGGAACTTGACTGCTTTGGCACATCAACTATCTGGAGTTGCTGGCAGTGCATCTAGCCTTACGGCAGTTTCAGCCTCTGTTGCATCAACCGACAGGGCAGTCTACGATCACGTTGCATGTCTCATCTTGCCCGCCATCTCCTCCTCTGGAGTCAGACGTGGCTCAAGTCACTACGCGCTATCCACACTCTCTCACGACAGCTCACCTTTCCCAGGGAATGGCGATTCCATCCCCAGACGGTTGTACTACTTCCTGTCCCAGGCCCCCCTGGGCACGGATGCACTGGCATACAGCTGGCATCGGGCAGGTATGCGTTTCCCCGAGTGAGCCTGCTCACACAGATGCTGTGCAAGGTCAGGGAGGATGAGGAACAGGTCCTGTTGGTTTTCGGAACTCATGCTCCTTGTGATAGCTCATCCCTGGCACATCCCCCTGAGGAGGGACCTCCTCTCTCAGGGGCTTGGCACCATTTAAGTGATCTGCCACCAGCAGTGATTCAGGATAGAGCCCCCTCTACGAGGCAGGCCTATGCTCTGAAGTGGAGTCCATTCACGAATTGGTGTTCTCACTGAGAAGACCCCCGGAGATGCCCGGTCAGAGTCTTTCTTTCTTTCCTGCAAGAAAGGTTGCAGCGTGGGCTGTCACCCTCCACCCTGAAAGTGTATGTGGCTGCCATTGCAGCCCATCATGATGCAGTGGATGGCTGGTCCCTGGGGAGGCATGACCTGATCGTTAGGTTCCTGAGGGGTGCCAGAAGGTTACATCCTCATAGGACACCCCTGATTCCCTCCTGAGACCTCTCTATTGTCCTGGCTCGCTTCCCCATCATCATTGCCAAGCTGTACGATCAAATAGGGAAGATTTGAAGCAATCTTTCTCCGAAGGTTGAAATCCCTTCCACTAACTTTGTGCGGGCGGAACAGCAGCGTGGCCTTCTCCAGCAGCCCCTTTAGTACCAAGGTCAGTGAATTTGCGCTGGGGCTTTGGGAAGGTTACGTACATTACGTACGTAACGGTGACGTTTGACTTGTTTAGGGAGATGCCCACCTAATTGTTGAACAATTTAAATGTTTTTTTATGAGTTAATCTATGATTAATAAAAGTTTTGTTAATAAAAAAAACAAAAAAAAACAAAAAAAAAAACACCTAATTACTTCTTGTGGCCTGCATATTCACAACGAGTACAAATAGCGATCCAGATTAACACTAGGCGATTTCCTAGGCAGATATTGACTTGGGACTATATTATGGGGAAGCACAGGCGAAGCACTGCTGCTTAGGCGAAGCACTGCTACTTCGGCGCAGAGAATCACGCAACACATGAAAACATCAACTCTATGTGAATACAGGTATAATATGGGTCGATCTATACATGCGTCATGATTAAAATAATCACTTACTCTGTGGACAGCTGTCCATTTGGTCCATTCGGCGTGGGGCGTTTTTTCCAGTTCACTTTGTCACACCGGAAAAAAAAAATCGAATACTGCGGAATGGATCAGCGCCGTGAAATCCTCTGTAGATTTGACACAACTTCGGGCACGCTCATCTTGATCTGACGTGTTGAGTCTGGTCATCAATGGCAAAAACATGTCCCACTCTCTACAGCACAGACACTCTATTTCCGTCGGTTATAGATTGGCATATTCCCCCACATTCACACCACCAGTTCATGTTGGCTCTCATCCTCACGTCCTCAGGCTGTTGAGCGAACGCAACCTCCTCCTCCTGTCGTTCTATTTCCAAAGCACGCAGCTCGTCTTCTGTAAACTCTGGTTCAAATAGGTATGGTTCCGTCTCTCTCAAAATCAGCCATGTTCATCGCCATTCGTGTACTGTAAGGAAAATACCCAGGCAGCTGCTATTCACGCCGGTATGTTGACGGAAGTCGTGGGATTTCATGTGTTGCGTGATTCTCTGCCCCGAAGTAGCAGTGCTTTGCCTAAGCAGCAGTGCTTCGCCTGTGCTTCCCCATAATATAGTCCCAAGTCAATATCTGCCTAGGAAATCGCCTAGTGTTAATCTGGATCGCTATTTGTACTCGTTGTGAATACGCAGGCCACAAGAAGTAATTAGGTGGGTTTCTTTTATTTTTTTGATCACTTTTACTCAGGCCATGCTAGCTGGCAACAAAGGATTCCATTCATTGTGCTAAGCTAAGCTAACGCCGACCCAGTCAAACTAAAACAATGCATGCACTGACACAAAAATGCATTTGCCCACCTATCTAAATGTAGGAAATAATGCGAATAAGCCCTGTTTCAAAAAACGGTGGAGTGTTCCTTTAAGACTTTCCTACCTTTGTAACTTGTGGTGAAGACAAAGGTCCACTAAGTGTGCTCTTCTTCAGCTGCTCTGGTGTCATATTATTTCTCCCAGAGTGCACCATGTTCTGCTTTATATTTGAAGCATCTGTATTTTTCTTTTCAGGGATCCTGCCACAGAAAAGATGTGATTGTAAAAATGAGGCATCTCTACTGGCTGCTAGAAAACGAAGCGTAGATGTAAGAACATGAATCTTACCTCAGGTAAAAGAGGACATAGGCCTGCTGATTAAGGACAACCTTGATGTTACTGGAATGCACCATTGAGTCATTCATCTGGTACCACTGTCCATTACTGGCCTACGAAAGGATATGCGTGTCAGAATATTAGCCATAGCAATTAAGCATGAAAAAAGTACAAAAAAAAAGAATTTTCCAACAATGCTCCTTTAAAGTTCTCTCATCAAGCTCATTGGGTCTCTTATTGGTTCCTTGATCTTTGAGTTAACTGGGGACTTCAAAGGTTTTTATGCTCACCATAAAATACCAACATAATCTACAACATAGAGTTTCATTATCTACATTGAGCTTTTCTTATTTGCGTTGGTGGGGAAAGAAGTTGCCAGAGACAATGGTGAAATTATACAAAAGACTTGAGAGCTCAATACTGTGACTGGCCAATCAGAATCAAGTATTCCAGAGAGTAGTGACCAATTACAGAGTTAAGCAATAGATGGTTTTCACCAGAAATTCTGCTGTATAACACCATTATAAAAAAAAAAAAAAATAATAATAATCTTGAAAAAAAAAGCAAACTGGCGGCTTCAACAAATGCAAATACTTCTGATCAACAACCTCTGAGCTCACAGAAGGTCTGTCTGTAATGGTTCATAAGTTATCACTGAACTGGATTTTTACTTTCAGAACTGAATGTTTCACTCTATAAATCAACAGCCTTTTGGTCTGTTTTACCACAAAACAAAATAATTGTGGTTTACATGGTTTCTGAGACATGTAGCAATAGAAAACCATGGTAAACCAATGAAATACACTGCCTCACTAAACCATGGTTCCACCACAGTACTTGTAGAAAATCCCCAAAGACAGTCTCATCTTACAATATTTTCTGCTAAACACTTTTTTTTTAATACAATGAATAAATAAATGTAAAAAAAAAAACAAAATAACCTTGATATGGCGCTCACCTTGACGTAGCAGTAGTAGTGTCCAGCATGGCAGCTGTACCCTGAATGCACAAGGACAGCATAGAGGCCATACATCACTGGATCGCCTGAGCTCTGGGACATGTACGGGCGAATGTTCAGGAACTCTGGGTAGCCAACGTCCTAACAGAAAACCATCAGTCAGCAGCTTGATCACAGAACAAAGGCCAGTTTGAGTGTCATTGGCATGTATAGGATGAAACCTTGGTAATTTTTCCTCCACTGAAGTTGGCGAAGCGTTTAAGTGACAGCGTCAGCACATTTGATGTTCTGTGGACTGTGAACCTCTTAGTCGCTGGAACCTTCTTTTTACATCTAAAGCAAGAACAGAACATGATAAACAGCTGTGGCTCGAGATGCTAACACACTTCTGAGTGGTTGCTCACTGAATCAAGAATTTGAGCGGCCTGCATAAATACATTTTGATGGTATTGAACAAACTTCTAAGAAAGACCGATGCTTATGGTTGTACAACTCACTTGGCACACATGTAGGCATTCTCGCCACTCAAAACATCAGGCTTGACAAATAGTTCCAGAGCACGAACGATGTTGACCGCTTGCTGAAGAGGAAAGGGGAGAGGAGATTTCAGTCTGGGACAAAACACATTCATCATCCTGACGTGACTGAACCACAGGGCTTTCAGAAACTCACCCGAATCTCCAGAGCAATGTCCAGGTTTGGGTCATACGTATCTGACACACTTTTACAAATAGAGCACTTCACTGCAAAAACAAAGAAACCAGCATAAAGATACAGATTCTTACATTGTGTGCTTTTTGGGTCAGCAAAATCTTTTTTTTTTTTTTTTAAACTGCATTCTCTTATTCTTCAAGAATTCAGTTTATCAAAAACTGACAGTAAAGACATTTATAGTGTCATAAAAGATTTCGGTTTGAAATAAACACTCTTCTTTTGACCTTCCTGTTCATGGTTTCCGCAAAAAACATTTTCAACATTGATAATGATGAGAAATGTTTCTTGAGCCTTTACATTGGCATATTAGAATGACTTCTGAAGGATCATGTGACTCTAATGATGCTGGAAATTCAGTTTTGCATCCCAGTAATGAAACCTTTACATTTTAAAATACATATTCTAATAAAACACAGACATTTAAAATTGCAATAATATTTCACAATATTAACGTTTTTACTGTATTTTTGAACAAATAAAAGCAAGCCTTGGGAGGCAAAAGATACTTCTATTTATTTTTCAATGGAAGTGCATCTATTATAGTATTTTTCTATGATTTATCTATATATAAATTTGGGTAATATAGCTTATATCATAACATTAGGCAAAGGAAACAACGTAACAATCGTGAAAGCACAATGACATTCACTCGGTCTATTGATTGCAAAATAAATCACTTTTATTAGATAACACACTCTTGGATCTCAATGCATCATGTTTACCTTAGCAATTGACGTGATGTCTGTGCTTACCTCTAGACCTCAAATAACCCCCAAAAATCTGGTGGACCAGCGTGGTGGCCTGTGTTTGTCTGTCCAGTCTGTGAACAGAAGGGCTCATTATTCCTCTGATCCAATAAGACAAACTCTTTTGGTTTCTGCAGTGACTTAGATACGGTTGTAGTCTTACTTGGGATAACCGTTCAAACAAGCTTTCTGCATGGCGTCAATGGTGTAACGCAGAAACTCATGGGCATCCTCTTGACTCCCAAACCGAAAATGCCGAGCAATTTCTAAAAGATTTGAAAAAAAAAAAAAAAGAGTCAGGTTATGTCGCAGGATAACAGAGGAAAGGGATAGAGAAAAGGAAAAATGTGGGCTAATGAACAGAAACGACATTCCAAAGTCTTATGACTCAACACGTCCACTGCAGTCACTAGCAGCACTTCCTGAAACTAGCATGTTATCTCTTTTGGCTTCTAAAGACATCTGAAAGTGCTGCATGTTTGCTTAAACTTGGTTCAGCTTTATGAGAAAGCTCTTACTTTTCAGATCTCGGATGAACGATACAGGTTTGATGGCATTGCCGGTGTTGGCGAAGGCTTGGATGATGTGGTTCTGCATTACACAAATCATGCAGAATCCAGATTGGTGACCTGAAGGAGACAAAAGGGAGATCAGCATTCATAGTGAATTACAGACATGAAATGGCACAAACAAGCAACCCCAAGCAGTTTTTAGATCATGTAAACTCTAAACCAGGAGTGAGGGTGAGACACTAGTTCTTAGTTCTCTCAAAAGTTCAAAGAAGATTATATAGAATAACACAAAATAAGCTTTAAACTAAGCCAAAAATAGCTAAAAATCATGACGTGTCAAATTAAATAGCTGTTCCTTCTATAACTGGCATTTTTAATTAAGACCCAGGCCTTCCCACAAGTCTTTGGATCCAGGTTGTTGAGAGATATGAGAGAGTTGAACACTAAGTTTTATCACATTAAGCACGAGCAGGTGCAGGCTTTCAATACACGGTTCAATCATTCACATTCTCATATTCACTGAAGCGGTTACTCACAGGACCGGCTGTGCTCCTTCGAGAGCAGGTAGTTGGCCAGCGGCGGGGTGTAGGTGAGACACTGCACGGTAGAGTTTAGAAAGCAGGTGTTGCCCAGGTTGTGGAGGCCGGCTCCAACCCGATACACCCGTTCCCACTTCATGGACAGCTTGTTTCCAGGGAAGAGCATCTTCTGCGGAGCAGGGATCCCATCGGTGTGCCCGACGCTCAAGCTCTCAGAGACTGTCGCAGAAGACGAGACCAGTTTATTAAGAAAGAAATACCCATATACAATGAAACTGAAAAACACCCCTGAGAAATGCACTGAAACAGTGTTGCCGATCTTACGTTGTCTCTTGATCTGAGCAGGTTCAGTCGGTCTCTGCGCCGCAGCTCCGTAATTCTTGGGATTCAGGATCACATATTTTGTCTTGAGGGTCTCCAGCTGGTAGCTGAAGCCTTTACTTGCAGGTTCAAACTCGATCTTCTGCAGAAGCACTTTCTTTGCGGATGAAGCCAGCAACTTGTTCAGGTCGCTCTCGTCACTGGAGTCCTTGCGGCCCGGCTTCAGGGCCTCTTTGAGCTTGTCCACTATCGGCATTATGTCTCACTGAATACAAACAGATTGAAGAACGAATATGAGAGAAAATGCTCCATTATTAAAGCTCTCAGAAATTCTGATTTTCAAACATGTACTTGATTAGCTAGAAGTTTTTCAGTTCTTCAAAACAAACATAGTTAATCCAGAACATTAAATCTGACATATTCAACCCACTCAATGAAGTTTATGCCAATATATCATGAAACTCATCTGACAAACCTGCGAGACGCAATAGAAAAACAGGAGCGTGTAAATCCGCTCAAACCAATCAAGACACCAGAAACTACAGAAAGTGTCGGTCAGCTAAAAACCACAGAGCTTTCGCATGCCTTGACAGATAATAACTTGCACAAAGCTGCATGAAATGTAACATCCAAGCTCTGCGTCTGAACTGAATACAGTCGTGGGAACAGTTAGGAGGTGGAAGTTGTGTTGTTATAACAGCTGCAGCACTGCTACTAGAGAAAAGAGCACATCTATCAGGTGCGAATATGACTGCCTTTGAGGATAAATGATGTAACAGAATCAAACAGGCCATCCAAACAGTTTCTTAAGACCACAGCAATAAATACAACATACAAGCAGTTTAAAATAATACTACATAGGCACAAATTTCCCCACTGTTAATATTAGTTGGCTGCATAATTTACATGAACTAAAAATGAACAATACTTCGAAAGGACTTATTCATTTTTAAATTTCAGCATTTATGAAAACATTATTACAATCAGATGATGCTTTGGAACAATAAAGAGTTTTTTTTTTTTTTTTTCATAATGTTAACAGACTAATAAATATTGTAACAAACGGATTGCTCATTATTAACTTTTTAACGTTGCATAAAATTCACTCAACCTTGGCCCATTCAAGATGAGTTTCCGGTCTCTTCATTAGAGCAGATTTAGATTATTATTATATATATATATATTTTTTTTTTCTCAGTGCAGTGAATGGGTGCCATCAAAATGAGTGTTGAAAAGCTGATAAAACATCACAATAATTCACACAAACCCAGTCCAACAACTAACGTCTTGTGAAGTGAAAAGCTTTGTTTCTGCAATAAACAAATTCATCATTATGGTACTTCATCTGTTCATATGTCTCTCCCATTTCAGACAAGAAGAATGTTTTATTGGAGAAAGAAATATTGTGGATAGACAGCACAAATTTTAGCCAAAAGTTAAAATGCATCGATGATATACTTGTATATCTTTCAAGATGTTAACTGTTGGAATGGATTCACGGTTTTATAGGCAAGCTGTTTCTATCAGCTGTTTGGACTCTCATTTTGACGGCACCCATTCACTGCAAAGGATCCGTTGATGAGTGATGCAATGCTACATTTTTCCAAATCTGGTGAAGAAACACACTTATCTACATCTTGGATGGCCTGATGGGGAGTAAAGTATCAGCAAACGTTCATTGTAGGGTGAACAATTTCTTGAACGAACATCAAATAAAGGAACATTGTAAATATTATGATTTTTACATGATTGCTTTTAAATAATAAAAGAACATTTGGATTACACAAAGACATGAATTGACAAAATAAAAGCTCTGTGCCTCAGAATATAAATAACAAATTTCTTTAGAAATAATCGCAAAGCATCTCGTTTGGTTGCCTGTAATTTTTCATGCAGATAAAGTCGCAATAGATCTTCAGGAAAACAAATAAGATTCACAATTTGGTGCATTAAGGACACAGGAGTACAGTAGGGCTGAATTGGGTCCTGCATGGGCTTACTCATCAGGTCTAGTGCTGACGTACAGAGCTGAGGAGCAGCAGGCCGGCTGCACATGCATCAGAGCCACAAGGGCAGACTAACCTTCATGTGCGCTCGCCAGTAATGGTGACACAGCCGTGCATGAGCTGCGGTCAGCCGAAAACAGCGATGTAACAACCTGCGCCTGTGTGCAGCTCGAGTGGACTATGACATTCATCTCTTCACTCTACTGCCAATATATCCCAACAACGATACAACGATGTCATTACAATCAGTAATTATGTCCCCACTCTGGATGCTACAAATGCCTTGTTTGTAATGGGTTTTATTGGTTTTGTTTCGTCGCGCTCACAAACGGATTTACATTGACCGATTACATCAAAAGAGAATAATCTGGCAACACTAGTTTGTTCAGATACAAAACGGCTGATAGCAAACATACAACATGGCTGTTTAAATATTCAGCAGTTTGGACAAAGTTATCTTGAACACAATACATTATCATTTACACCTACTGATCTACAATAGAAATATTATTTACACGTGACATAGTTTAGAAAGGTTTGACAGGAAACAGTAGGCCTAACTATAAAACTGACCCAGTATAAAAACAAGTTTTTAAAAAAACAAGACTTCACTAAAACAACAGAATAAAACTGCCATTAATTAAGACTACATGAAATAAAGTAGTTTTTACAGTGTTCTACTAACTTATTATAAAATTTAGAAGACTAATAACTCTCATTATCCATACATCAGTGTTACAGTATTCTTGAGGTAATGTCTTAAAGTGTATTTCCGGTTGAAAACACGTGTTCAGGACTCGTGTCGTGTGCATTATAACTAGTAAACAATAACCACTATCACGATTTATCTGTCGGGTTTCCAGGTTCTGGTTTATTAAATGTGTTTAGTGTTCAGTTTATATTTCTCTAATCGTGTTTCAGTGTGTTGTCCATTACACGCACGTGCAGCACGCGCCAAACGACACCTCTAAAGTGCTCTAGGAGGAGGGCAGCTGGATTGAGACACGGCCTTAAGTATGTCTCATCTCCTACATCAACATCTGCACGTTTATAAAACGCGAAGTTTAATGATAAAGTAAATACGATATTACAAAATCACTTCCCTCGCCCTTTGTGTAAACTATAGCTCGGGTGTGGATGCCATCAGCAAATAACAACCGACACATATTACATATAAAGTAGCTTTACAGTTCATTTGTTAGAGATTGTTACAAAGCAGCTGTTAGAAACCCTATGCATTCACAAACATGTGATGATCAAGGACATCATGATGACAGCTTACGAATAACCATAATAACGTGATTTTGGGTTGAAGCTACAAGCTTTCGGTTAACATCTCGGGTTGTTTACCACAAGACTGCACATTTAACTTACGGTTAGAGCCATATGAGCTGCCAGACACAAGCTAACAAGCTACTTTAGTATCCGCTTCAGCGTAAACACTGCTATTTCCTCGACAGCGTTCACCGTTTCTGTACATTTGGGGATTCAACGTAACATGTAGAGACAGATCGCGGTCGGCTGGATGGTTAAGGCAGAAACAATGTAACAGACTTCTTGAGCTGAGCCTCGCAAAGCAAACGTGGCGTTCATGTTACTGCTGCAATGTGCTGCTTGCCCTCAAACAGGGGGTTTCTGAAGAAACAACACAAATTCATCCGTCACTCGCCTCCTAATGCACTTTAATAACATCAAATACGTACCCATCCGTGAATAACTACGAATCGTTTGATCTGCTCGGATGTTAAAGCTATATCCCGCTACGAAGCCTTCATTTTGTTACGTTCTTTGCCCCATGCTGCATTATAAAAGGGCGTGTGCACGCGTGATTGACGTGACGGAGCGGCCAATCAGCTTTGAGAACGGATCTCCCATTCATAGCCGCAGTGTCCAATCAGAGGAGGCAAGTCTAACTTTTAACATGGACCAGCCTGTCGATTCATGCGCTGGTCACCGGCGGAGTGCGAGGACCATACGTGCGGACCGAAGGCTTGCCTGATGTGCTGGAAGAGATTCACCGCAGGGGTCGCTAGAGAGCGCTGAAAAATATAAGAGTCACAAGGGGTTTATAATTTAGCTATAATAGTTTATAGAAAAACTGTCAAGTGAACAGTGTAGACACAAAGCATAAAAGTTCATAAGTTCCTTATACTCTTATATTATTACAGTATATAAAAAATAATTTGGCAAAAGTAATTATGTAATGATTTTCCTTGCACTGTATTGAATGCATATTTTAAAGAGGGGGTCATCATTTGAGGGGTCTTTGTTTGAATTAGGTTAGACCATAACCTCCCCTCACACCACCACCCCTCGCAACCCAATGGACACCGGGAAGCAATCTATATTAATTATGCATAGGTAACATATATATATATATATATATATATATATAAAATATGTTATAATATGGGGTGGGGCACATGGAAATGAATACAGCTGCATATGTAACTGAACAAACAATGAAAAATAATAATTCTTTCAGTGGACATTTCTGCTCCTTTATTCATGAGTACTATAACAGTTATAACAATGATAATCAGTTGACTTTAAAAGGCATGCAAAGGCTAGCTCTCAACAAGTCTTCCCAATGGTTCCAGCACTGGAAATCTCACACTGCTTTAAAAAAATTATCGAAGGACTAAGGGAAACAACACAAATGTACAAAAAGTATCATGGGTAAACAACATAACTCTCACTCAATGCATTTTTCTGAGTCTAGACCATTCACTAATTCAACCATTTCAACAAAACAAAAACAAAAAAACAATTGCATATATGTTCTGGACACATTCAAAGCAGATAAGTTTGATTTAAATTAGAAAATCCTGTATATATTACAAAATACATACATCATTGCCAGATCTATGTAGGTTGCTACATGCACAGTACAATATAGAATTTTCATCTTACTTATGATTTACACACACATGGATTAAATTCACTTTCTGATGTACACTATCAAGCAAAGGTCTAGACACACTTAAGTGGTTCTGATTCTGACTATTATGACTACTTTATATATTGGTAGGATTACAATTTTCTCCATTTTAAAATAATAGTTTGGTCAAAACTATGAAACAGCACAAAAATAAAGTTTGGGGATTATGTAGTGACAAAAACTATGTTCTATTTGTGTGTGTGTGTTTGTGAGAGAGTTAAAAAGTAATTTAATTTAAACAGAGGAACACAGATTTAATCAAGTGTGTCCAAAGTTTTGATTGGTAGTGTATCTTTAATTATAAAAGAGCATTTTTTTTCTTTATGATGAAAATTTCAACACAATCTTAAGACATAAACTAGCCTGTCTGCATAGCCGTCTAATCACCTGTCCCATAAACCCTTCAAGGCACAATTACTTCAGTCTTTCTGCTTCGCATTGTAAGAATAATAATGACAACATATCAAGAACTCTTTACTCAAGCTGTGAAAAACAATGTTGTAACTGATTTCCTCTTTATTGGCAAAAAATATTACACAAACAATTCACAACGTTCTCAAAGTGCTTAAGAGAACTTTTATGCCTGTCATAAAAAATACACTAGAGGTATGATTTAATTGATGTAATAACATGCAAACAAATGTATGCATCCTTTCATGCTACAGAATTACTTCACCATAATTCACCCTAAAATCAAAAGAAAAATATACAACATTATATTTCCAGCATAACAATCGGAAGTGCTCGGATGTATTACTTATTAGTTTGTTTGTAATTCTCTACAATCTAAATACTGTAATACAATAATAAGAATATCTATTCATAATACTACAATAAAAACAAAAAATCTGGAGGACATGTGTTTTTATATTCTTTCAAACTTAATTTTCTTTATATAAAATATTCATTATTTCTTTTAATTCATTCATACAAAAATATTACCATCTATTTTATCTTTTTCTTTTGAATTTGGGGTGATTCAAACATGTTCTTGACAGGTTTCATGAGCTCTAGAATGCATCTGCAGAGTTAAGGTGTGAGTTTAAGCTCAGGTAAGCTGTGTTGTGGGGGATTTTCTGAATGAGTGATCGAGCTGAGGACTTGCTTATGGGTCCGCAATGTCCATGAACTCTTTTGATGGAGGGGCAGATCCACGGTACCAGGCACAGCTGCTGTCATTCCTCTTAATGCAGTTATAGTGCTGAGCCTGGGTCCCCTGAACTGTTCCCTCCAGCACCCAGTCAGTCCAAAGACACTCTTTGGGGTCATTAATGGAACAAGGAATCATGGGACACTGGACGACCTGCACAAAGACAAGAGGAGAAGAACCGTGAGAACGTGAAGATTGAAGATGGATGGATGGATGGATAGATAGATAGATAGATAGCAATACCCTGCAATCACAGCCCATCTGGTAACGCTGACCCAAACTCTTCCTCTGTGTCATACTCAGAGACTCCCAAGATTCAACGTAGTCGCAAAGATTTATCCGCAGTGTGCCATTTGAATCCATATTACCTGTGCAGATTAATGAAACAGTGTTGGTATAAAGCTATCGCTTCTACAGTTTACAGAAGCTAATGCTGTTTCTTGAACACTATTTTTTCACAACATAGTAATATAGTAGTCCCTCTTACCAGTAATCAGGTATTCCTTTTTGCCATTGCTCTCGAGATTGACCCCACACAAAGATGAGGAGGGTCCCGTGAAGATGGTATCAATGTCTCCATCAGGGCCCTTAAACATCTAGTGAAAGAAGATGACACGAAGCAGTTAAAAGACAGAGTCTTGGCTTTCTCTTTTGGTTTATCATTGTAAACATGCTGCATTCATGTGTCGGATTACTGTTATTGAAATATTATGGTTTGTAAAGACAATTAAAGTATTTGTGCCACTATTATTAAAATAAATTATAATAATTGGTATGCCTTCTTTGTTTGCAAATATTTAGCAAAGAAAATAATTGAAATATAAAGATAGGACATATGAATAATTTATGTAGCTGTTAAGTCTTTTAAAGTCATTAGCAACAAAGTCAATCATAGACTTATTAGAAAAATGTGCCTTTGGCAAAATGATACTAGGTTGCTTATTGCGCATTTTGTGACACTTTCAAAGTGACATGTCTAGCGAGTAGTGCTAACAACAGCCTATTTAATTTTATCCAAAATGGATTAGCTTGAATCTGGCAGTTTCATTACAATGGTTGTTGTATGTGTTGCAGAAGTTCGGAAATGAAATGTCCGGTGAGTGGCGCTAATCACGTTTGCATACTGTATATCATACCACCTAAACTGAACCTAACTGTTGTTAACAAAAACAAACACTTTTGCTGAAGCAACCATGCTATTTTAACTTGCTTGTTTCTACAAGTTCTTAAGGTTTTTATTTTAATTTTAAATGAGGTCCATTCCTAAGTGCTTTCCTAAGTGCAATGCTGTACCAGGTGAGCTTTCAAGCAAGTTTACTATGCCAGAAAAGCCACAGATGAGAAGATGGTGTTGCAAATGTCAAAATATATTAGTTTACAAATTTATTTTTGAAGCTATTACATAGTATTGTGCAAGGAATTGTGCAAAAATAAATCTTTATTAAACAATATAGTCCCTAAAATTTATTTGAAAATGAATAAAAGTTGTTAGAGTTTTACTGCTACTAGGGTTCATTTGAACCCGAAACTGCATTCACTTATAAGTATGTTTTTGGAGTTTTGGTGGAATGTTTTTCTAATGAGGCTACAGTATGTTGCAACTTGGTGAATCGCAGTTACTATACACAAGTCATAATTAAAGTAATTCAGTGTTTAGCTTCCTGAAAATAAAATCAGTGTAGGTTTTAAACAATGAAACAAATATACTCCACTAACCTTTATCTGTTTGATGTCATATTGGATCATTTTGATTGGATAGCCATAGGCATCATTGCCGGTGACCACCTCCTTTCGTCCGACTACTTTGGCTCTGATCACTACAAAAACAAAGAGAGAAAACCCCATTCAAATATAAACCATTTAACTTGAAATGTTTCTTGTACATTCTAACCCACTGTTGACCTAAATGGGTGAACCTTAAATTAAAGAGTAAGATGGTTTAATACAGGTGCTGAGTGTTAGAGACACATGAGTATTTGATTAGCGGAGGGCAGTGCGAGGAATGTGCTCCCAGCCTGATATTCAGGAAGCCAGTCAGCAGTCTGACTCTAGCAGGCAGTTTGCCCCCCGCTCGCCCTGCCGCTTTAATCTCCACCCTCACCCTGCCTGTTCCCCTTAGAGCTGCTGACATACAAATACCAAATGCTCAGCCCAAATCCATCTCTCCATCAATAAGCAAACTCAGGATCACATGCTTTTAACAAAAGAGACATTGAAAGACTAGACTTTTCCATGAGCGCTGCTTACTTCGGATTGCTAAGACGGTTGCTAGAGCATTGCTGGATGGTTCCCATGGAGTTCTGTGCTGGAGTAAGGAATTGCTTTGCATTAGAAAGGTCGCTGGCATGTATTTTTTATCTCACTGCTGACATTTGTAGGTCCAATTCAACCATACAAATAAGATTACATGACTTTAGTTAAACATCACATTTGTGTGTGTGTGTGTGTGTTTAAATAACAGTGTTATTTTTTATTTACTTTTTATTTTTTGTTAGCAGGCCCAATCCAGGTAAGAAAAAGTAATGCAAAACTAATGTAACACCATAAAAAAGTCACTAATGCTATTAGTTTATTTTTAGGAGTAATGCAATATTTTTAAAAGTAACTTTCCCCAAAATTTGTGTTTTGAGTAAGATTTTAATTATAACTTTTACTATTATTCACCTGGATGCATTCAATTGATCACAGTAAAGACATGTTAAAAAAAAAATCTATTTCAAACTAATTCTGTTATTTTGAACTTTTTGTTAATCAAAGAATCCTGGAAAAACAAGAATGGTGGCACTTTAGAATAGGGAACACATATTAACTATTAAAGAGTTTTCCCCTGAAACAAACGCCTAATTGGCTGCTTATTAATAGTTAATAAGATAGTAGTTAACTTTAGCTGTGGGGTAGGATTTAGAGATTGATTTTCTTTATAAGTACTAGCAAACAGACAACGTGCTAGTAATATGCATGCTAATAAGCAACTAGTTAATTGTCCTCTAAAATGAAGTGTTATTAAAATAATTATCATGGGCTACCCAAAAATATGAAACGGCACAACTGTTTCCAACACTGATAGTAATAAGAAACGTTTATATGATGCTGAACGAGTAATGAGGCTGAAAATTCCTCATATAGGGATAAGTTAAAATATATTCAAATAGAAAACCGATAGTTTCAATGGTAACTTACCAATATTTGTTTCTAAAGTATTAGTTTCTACAGTATTTTTGAGCAAATAAATGCAGACTTATTAAGCATGAGAGGATTCTTTTGAAAACAGTCAAATATCTTGCTGACCCCTAACTTTTAAATGCTACAGTAGTGTATAGGAATAAGAAAGGTAAAATATCCCTATAAAACACTTTCCAGTTATATATTGGCATTTCAGAGAGCCCATAACCTACATACCGTGTGCATATTTAGGCCCAAACACAGAGTGTCTTTTCTATTGGCCACACACTCAGAATGCCACATACTGTACACCCACAGGATCCCAGTCTCAAGTGAGGCATGCCTCCCTCATCAGTAACTACACACACATACAGGGTTTATGCTGGTTTAATCACAGCCTCCCTTTTCCACACATTCGTTCCACACCGAAGATACACACACAGTGTGGGTGCTGTTTTCAGCTCCAGGTATGTGAGGTGAAACGAGAGCCCTCCACATTATTCATTTACACAGGTCACGTGGGACACCGTACACATGTTAAGGGGGAACCTACAAGTCACCTCTAATCATCTATTGCAGGAAAAGTTAAAACGGCCCATTTAACAACTCGCAACTTTTTTTCTGAGAGTCATTGTGTGTGGTGTCATTATATGCCCGACACTGTTATTAAACTGAACTGAATCAACACTGAGCTGAATAATGACACCATTGCCTTGTAGAGCTGCTTTACTGCTGGACTGAACATGTTTCATAATGGATGAACTCTAATAACATTGAAACTGTTATTGAAACTAAATTGAATCCAGATTGAATTAAATTAAGCTGTTCCATAGAAGAACCTTTTTTTTGTCTAAATGATTCCATAAAGAACCTTTAACATCTGAAGAACCTTTCTGTTTCACCAAAGTGGCGAAAGGAGGTTCTTCAGATCCTAAAAAGGTAAGAAAGAGCTGGTTCTTTAAATAACCTTTGACTGAATGGTACTTTGTGGGACCAAAAATGGTTCTTCTATGGCATCACTGTGACAAATCTTTTAAGCACCTTTATTTTTAAGAGTGTAGGCTGAATTTAAAAACCATTGGGCCGAGGTCATGTAGGAGTTTCAAACAGTCAGCATCATGGTGCTGCATACATGAATGGGATTACCAATTCCTGTGGTGGGCACCAGATGTTGTTTTTTAGCAAATCACTAAATGCATAGGTGGGTGTGCGGTCTCGGGGTACACCATGACCGTGACTGCCTCCAGTAGCCCAAGTCTCACCATTGCAAGTCATGTAATGACCATCGAAGGTGCACCACGATATGTTGCTAGCATGTGGCAATACTTTCCCAATTTCTGAAGCTGTAATCAGTCGGTTGAAAGAGGTCTCTTGACTACAACTACAAACAATGGAAAACGCACAGGTCATGTAATGGCAGGGTACTGAAGGGACACTGAAGGTCAGAGCATCAGAGGCAGCTTAAACACAGGGACGCAATAAAGCTAAAATCAGGTCTAAGATTCCCTCCCATCGCTTCAACATTATTATGTTTCCAAGTATGAAAAGTGATACACATTTGCACAGCTATCAGTGGATAAGACTGCTTAATACCATTGACATTTTAGAGCGAAGAATATAAAGAGAATAATGCATTCTTGCATTAATTTTGTGGTTATTTAATGTCACACCTTGGTGTACTGTTACACAGAATTGAACAGGTGTGTTAAATTTTTTTCTAACGACTTACGGATGTGACTCATCAAATCAGAGCTTACCGTCAGAACCACCTTTTTTTTAATCATGTTAGTTCATTGTATCGTTTTGGGTCTTTTGTTTAGAACTCGCTTATTATATAATGTAGCACTCATCAGTTATGTGTTATGAAAAGTCTTATCCTTTAGTTTTTGCCTAAGAAGCTCCAAAAAATAAGAGCGAGAGAAAGCGAGAAAATAATCTAATTAGATATAAAAAAGCACCTTTCAGTGTTTTTTTTTTTTTTGTTTTGTTTTGTTTTTTTGTCTATCTAGTAATATCAACACATTTACTATACTGTGAGTTCATGCCATTGATTAACAACATGTGCATATTATAGGGTTAGTTTTGGGTAGTTATGGATAATGTACTGTGTTCTGCCATAGTAAGCAGCCTATAGCCTATGTATCGAGTCCCAAGGACTCAGTCGAGAAAAATCAAAGCTAAAATGCTACACTGTTTTCAAGATGTTGTGTTCTTTTGAGAGCCCTGTTATATTCATAACAGCACAGCTCATATACATTTTTACCATTCTGAACCTAGAGGTCTCTACATCCGAGGTTCTGTCCACTCCTATGAATGAAATCTTACATAAATGCAAAAAATGCTGGTTCCCTTTGGCATTTGAAACGCAATAGTATTGATTCAGTCCAAATGAAACGAACATAAAAGTTTATAGTATTTTTTTAGAATAAAAGAATCTGTATAACATAGTTAGACATGCAGAACTACGCACATGAGATTGAATTGATATACTATAGACATGGATATGAAACGGTTAAAAGCATGGAATCTTACCGACATCCGCATTGCAATACGCCTGCTGAGGATGTTCTGGAGAGCAGCTGCAGGCTTCGGCGAACTCAGCGGCTCCGCAGAGCACCAACAGCAGCAGAGCAACACAGCGCGAGCGGCTCATCTTCAGCGGAGCGAGGAACAGACTAGAAGCAGACGCGTACTGGATTTCCCAAATGAAGACCGGCTGCCTTTGAAACGCGGACTTCACAAAAGGGTGAGACGAAAACCTGTCAGGAGAGAAAGTGCTAACCTGATGAGAAGGCTGTAGTGTCAGGACAGCGTGCGCTCTGCTTTTTATTCGCATCTGAGCTCCGCCCATATGACTTTTTGTCCCGACTTAGTCATCATGCCCTCGTTGATTAGGTCGTTTACTCATTTTCTCATCGTCTTTACGTTAGCAGAGTAAAAACAAGGGTGCTATTGTGAATTAATGACAGTATTGCAGCAAAGAAATTGGGTAATGGTGAGCCTCTGACGTCTGGTGCCCCATTGACCTTACAATGACCACTGACTTCCCTGGATTAAACCAGTTACTAAAGACTAGCATTATTACTTATCAAATTCTAAATAATACAAAATATTAAATATCAAATACATAAGAAGCTGAGCCACACCTTGTTTCTAAACTTGAACAAAATTAGTGATATATGACTACAAATGAAGGGGTCATCCATTTTATTCACTCCATGATGAAAAGAGGCCCACGTTTGAGTACAAAGAGTTTTCTTTACAGAAGATGACAGACAATCTGGAAAAATTATCACACGTGTTTTTCTTTGTATAATACTTTTAGCAGCTTTATTCTGGATGACACACGATTGTTAGAATGGTAGAAGTGGGGTAATTCGGGCCAAAAGTCATGGGGTAAACTGAGCCAGTGCCTTGCCCCTTCTTATGAATAAAGAGTATTATTTTACTTTTATCCTACATTATATTTCATGGAATTTAGACCAAACATTTAATGTTTTTTTTTTTTTTTTTTTTTTTTTTTTTTTTTTTTTTTTTTTACTGGATTTTGCTATGATTTTTAAACAGGCCTTTTTATGAAATTGTATTTGCCTGCAACATTTATAAAGTGGGATGATGAGTCTTAGCCCAGTTATGTGATTTTAAAAAATGCCTTCAAAGTTGTAAACTGTATCTTTAAATCCATACATCCATTCTATTATCTAAGATGGGGCAAAGTTGACTATTTTATAAATAAATATTTTTATATAATGTTATAGAATTGCACATGGAACGCTCTAATTAATGCAACAATTTAATAAATGCAATTGCCAGTTGAATAAGACATGCAAATGAAACTTGTCGCTAGTCTATAAATCTACGCGTTTTATTGTGTGTGTGCGTGTGTGTGATCATTTATTTATCGTTCTTACATTTTATGCTTTATTCACAAAACGGGATTTATTCCCCTTTCGTTTGACACACGCGTGCATGATTGACGTAGGCGCGTGAGGTCACACAAGTTCAGATCGTGGCGCAAAAGAATTTCGGATTGTGTGTCCACCCATCAGACGTTCCCAGACTTCCCGTGTTAGGGTCAACCTGTGTTACAGTTGCTAGCTGTCGAATATATTGTGACATGTCTTTGACTTGTGACGTGGGTAGGATTGTGCTCCGTTTTTTGTCAGGTCTCGCAGATTATTTTTCTATTAATTGAATATCTTTAAGATGTGATTTGGTGCCACTTAAATTAACGGAACGATATTTCCCATATCTCTGTGTTTGAAATGTTAAGTTTGAATGTTGGGGAAGGAAAATGTCCTTCACACTGTGTAAGGATAATTTGTATAAGTTTAATTTATTCAGTGAGAGAAATAACGCACTCATTTGGACATGGAACAAAAGAATAATTTTGAGAATAAAGGACTGCATTATGTCATTGTTAGTTATATGTAAAGATAAATAAAGAACTAAAAACAGCTGGAACATAATAAAGAAAGTCCAAAGATCCAGGGAAACATTCTGCATCTTCCTTTCACCCAATCCTCCACCCACACCTTCCTTTCTCTCTTTCTCTCCTGATGACTTTCTTAAATGGAGCGTGCCTTAGCAATCAAAACGAATATAAATTAGGTGATTTCAGACATATTACGAAATCAGACAATACTACATGTTTAACCACCTAAAGCTATGTCTGGCCCTCCCTTCATTTAGAGAGGGAGACCCTCTTAGTCCTAAAATGAGCTCTAGGTCATTGTTAGCAAAAGCTGGAATAAAGGGGATTCTTCAAATAGTAATTATGTGTCAATTTCCCATAATCTACGTATTAAAACAAAATGTGGGAGAAAAAAAATCTCTTGCCCTCATAATGTGTTATTGTGGTTCACCCGTCATTTATTAGTTTGGGAAGTCATTGTTTTAAACACTTCAATGACTTGTATATAATAACAAAAGTTTGAAAAGGGTTCCAGGGAACATAATGTTTTTATGATTTTGGTGACTGCTCATTTACACTCTAGTGTGACAAAATGGTCATTGCTCATTGTCTAAGTAGATATTTTGGCTGGAATACAAGATTCACACCCATACACTTTATGTAAATTACATTTTTAATTATTATTTTTTGTTTTTTTGTATATAAAAAATAGAAAATTTGCCTTCACATTGCTATGATGTCATTGTCTATTTCCAGCATGTTATTATGCAGTAGCCAGGAAATTACTAGGTGGCTGCCCACCAACTCGCTATTACATTTTGTTTCTTGATATAAGTGTGGCATAAATGTAAGTATATTATATTTTTTTTAACCTGTGCTATCATCTTAAATTATCCATAAGATTTGAGACAAACTGAAAAAAAGTGAATTGCATCATTTAAAGTGCAAAAATTTTGTTCTTTGCTAATTTCTCTACTTTTTACTATTTTTTTAAGTACAATATAATGCATATTTTAAAATAGGCTAACAATAAATATTTGTTATGCTGTGTCTACGGTGAAGAGTGAGGAACAAGGAGGAAAGCAGGAGAATCTTGGAGAATGCACATAGGACATGAGATCATCATTGAAGACAGCATACCAGACACTAGGCAACAGAGGGTCAAAGAGAGAAGGAAACTAATGGGACACACCTGTGATCAATAGAACTGAATGGGGATCACCTGGAACAAATGATCATAATAAGGACAGGAACGGGAAGAACCAAATAAGGAGGAACATGGGATAAAACCAGGACATGGAGCACATGAGGAACAAATCACAAGACACAGGAACACAGGCCTGACATTACTCCCCCCTCCTGGAAGGCACATCCATGCGCCCCACAACATCCAATTTGGAGTGGTGGGTGCTCTGGAGGCACCTCAGGACAGACACGGGACAGCAGAGTGTTACCCATTCCGGGACTCATGACAGACAAGCCAGTTCAGGGTGTCATGGCGGAGCAGGCAGACTGGGAAGCCATAGAGGAGCAGGGAACTCAGGGGGCCATTGTGGAGCTGACAGTTCAGGAATCCTCGGGGCACTCTGCCTGGCTTCAACAGATAGACCCCTACTACCACACCTCCCCAAAAAGATCCTTGTGGAGAATGTTGGTTTCAGAGGCCCACCAATGGCTTAAATAGAGAACTGTGGCCTTCCCTGGGCTTGACTTGGGGACTGGAGACCTCCTTGGGGTGGAAGTGGGAACTGGAACCATCCTTTGGCTGGACATGGGAACCGGAGACCTTTCTGGTCCACACTTGGGGAAAGGAGCCCTCTATGGGCTAAACTCAAGAATTGAACCCTCTCTGGGCTTAACTAAGGGACTGGAACCCTCTCTGGGCTAAACTCATAGACTGCAACCCTCTCTAGGCAAAATTTGGATGCTGGACCCTTCTCAGGGCTAAACTCTGTGCTCGGAGCCATTTTTAGAGTGAGCTCTGGGGCCAGAGCTAACACTGGCGCAAGCTCTGGGGCTGGAGCTGACATTGGAGTGAGCTCTGGGGCTGGAGCTGACAGTGTTTCAGGACGTGAAGAGAGAGGACTCAAACGCAGAGGATAAGTGAAACAGTTTATTTGGTATAACCGAGAATCCAAAAATAATCCAATGTGTGATGACACACACACGAACAATAAAACCAAGTGTAACAACTCCAGAGTCGTCCGTCCAGTCAAGTCACTTTTATTTATATAGCGCTTTAAACAAAATATATTGCGTCAAAGCAATGAACAACATTCATTAGCCAAACAATGTGTCAATAATGCAAAATTACAATTAAAGGCAGTTCACCATTGAATTCAGTGATGTCATCTCTGTTCAGTTTAAATAGTGTCTGTGCATTTATTTGCATTATTAAGCAAGCCAGAGGCGACAGCGGCAAGGAACCGAAACTCCATCGGTGACAGAATGGAGAAAAAAAAAACCTCGGGAGAAACCAGGCTCAGTTGGGGGGCCAGTTCTCCTCTGACCAGACGAAACCAGTAGTTCAATTCCAGGCTGCAGCAAAGTCAGATTGTGCAGAAGAATCATCTGTTCCTATGGTCTTGTCCTGATGGTCATCTGAGACAAGGTCTTTACAGGGGATCTGTATCTGGGGCTCTAGTTGTCCTGGTCTCTGCTGACTTTCAGGGCTGTAGAGGTCCTCTTTAGGTGCCGATCCACCATCTGATCTGGATACATACTGGATCCAGGTGACAGCAGTGACCCTCTGATTAGGGTTGTGCAAAAAATCGAATGCGATTTTCATGTACATCTCATCAGACGCTCCTGTAATCAGAAGTATATCTCCAGCACGTGTGTTCAGATCAGGGTTGCCAGATTTTCATAACAAATCCTGCCCAGTTGCTTCTCAAAATTAGCCCAATCCCGCTTCCAGAAGGTTCCCCGATAAAACATTGCTTCCCGGGGTTAAAATATAAGTTTTTTAGCAGGGTTGCCTTGGTAAAATTCGCATTTTAGGGGCTAAATATCACATTATTTGTATTGGGGTTGCTGTGACCCACGGACATGAAAAACAACCACCACAGACTTGGCAACACTGGTTGGCATTTACTACACAGAGCCGTAATTCACTGACAATCTACACAAAATCGATGTTAAAATCGCAGGCGATTCTTTGTCTATTTTGAAAGCGATTTTGTGTTAGTTGTCGGTAGACTACGGCTCTGTGTAGTAACTGCCGCTCCACCTGAACCAGTGTTGCCAAGTCTGCGGTTGTTTTTCATGTCCGCGGTTTGAAGCAATCCCAATATCAATAACGTGATATTTAGCCCCTAAAATGCTAATTTTAACATGGAAACCCTTCCCAAAAATGTATATTTTAACCCCGGGAAGCAATTTTTATCGGGGAACCTCCCGGAAATGCGATTGGGCTAGTTTTGGACTACTTTTAAGAAGCAACTGGGCAGGATTTGTTGTGAAAACCTGGCAACCTTGATCTGAACACAGATATATTTTTGAGATGGAAAAATGCAGTTTTACAAAAGCTAGAAACATGGCTTTCTAAGGAAAGATTGCGATAAAATAGCACACCTAGGTTCCTAACTGATGACGAAGAATTGACAGAGCAGCCATCAAGTCTTAGACAGTGTTCTAGGTTATTAAATGCAGAATTTTTAGGTCCTATAATTAACACCTCGGTTTTTTCTAAATTTAGCAGTAAGAAATTACTCATCATCCAGTTTTTTTATATCGACTATGCATTCCATTACTTTTTTAAATTGCTGTGTTTCACCGGGCCCCGGAGAAATACAGAGCTGAGTATCATCAGATTAACAGTGAAAGCTAACACCATGTTTCCTGATATCTCCCAAGGGTAACATATAAAGCGTGAAGAGTAGCGGCCCTAGTACTGAGCCTTGAGGTACTCCATACTGCACTTGTGATCGATATGATACATCTTCATTCACTGCTACGAACTGATGGCGGTCATATAAGTAAGATTTACCCATGCTAATGCACTTCCATTAATGCGAACAAAGTGTTTAAGTCTATGCGAAAGAATGTTGTGGTCAATTGTGTCAAACCCAGCACTAAGATCCAATAAAACTAATAGAGAGATACAACCACAATCAGATCATAAGAGCAGGTCATTTGTAACTCTAAGGAGAGCAGTCTCAGTACTATGATACGGTCTAAATCCTGACTGGAAATCCTCACATATACCATTTTTTTCTAAGAAGGAATATAATTGTGAGGATACCACCTTTTCTAGTATCTTGGACAGAAAAGGGAGATTTGAGATTGGTCTATAATTAACTAGTTCTTTGGGGTCAAGTTGTGGTTTTTTGTTGATAGGCTTAATAACAGCCAGTTTGAAGTTTTTGGGGACATATCCTAATGACAATGAGGAATTAATAATAGTCAGAAGAGGATTTATGTCTTCTGGAAGCACCTCTTTTAGGAGCTTATATGGTATAGGGTGTAACATACATGTTGTTGGTTTAGATGATTTAACAAGTTTTATATAATTCTTCCTCCACTATAGTAGAGAATGACTGGAACTGTTCCTCAGGGGGTCTATAGTGCACTGTCTGATGCGATACAGTAGCTGATGGCTGAATGGTTAAAATTTTATCTCTAATAGTATCGATTTTAGAAGTAAAGTAGTTCAAAAAGTCATTACTGCTGTGATGTTGGGAAATGTCAACACTTGTTGAGGCTTTATTTTTAATTAATTTAGCCACTGTGTTGAATAAATACCTGGGATTATGTTTGTTTTCTTCTAAAAAAGAAGAAAAGTAATCGGATCTAGCAGTTTTTAATGATTTTCTGTAGAATAGGTTACTTTCCCACCAAGCAATACGAAATAGCTCTAGTTTTGTTTTCCTCCAATTAAGCTCCATTTTTCGAGCTGCTCTCTATAGGGTGCGAGTATGATCATTATACTGGTTTCCTTAACCTTCCTTAAGCATAAAGGAGCAACTTTATTTAAAATGCTAGAAAAGAGATAGTCCATAGTTTCTGTTACATCATCAAGTTGTTCTGAGGTTTTGGATATGCTAAGGAATTTGGATACATCAGGAAGATAACTTAAAAGGCAGTATTTTGTGGTAGAAGTGATGATTCTTCCATACTTGTAACAAGAAGTAGAATTTACAAGAATTTACAGAATTTACCATACAGTCACCTGCGGACACATGCTGTGGAGACCACCACTGGTGCAATGCCCAACGGGATGTGGAAAATGAGACAGAGGATCTCGGGCAAGTGGCCAACGAAAGACTCCTTGTCTAGACATCCTGATCAACACAGTGGAAAACAGGTAAGGAAACAGACATGCAGTACAGTCACAAAGTCAACACGAAATCTACTGACAACAAGAGACAGACACAGCATGGTATATACGGGAAAATGGGAACAAGCAACAGGTGAGGGCAATCAGCTTGTGATCTGCACACATCATCGCCAATGTATCAGTGCTGATTGCCCAGGTCACGAGATGCAGACGATGACAGAACACAGACAACAGGGAAGCCGATGAAGCACTCTGAACCATGACAGTATCCCCCCCCCCTCTCCTGGCATCCCCGGGGGACTCACAATGATACGGATGGAATTGGTAAATGAGAGTGCAATCCAGAATGTCACGAGCCGGAATCCAGCTTCTTTCCTATGGACCACAGCCCTCCCGGTCTACCAGGGATCGATAACCTCTACTCCTCCATCTCACTTCAAGGAGCCGCCATACCGTGTAAGCCAGAGACCCCTCGATGAGTCTAGGAGGCAGAGGGACAGAGGTCTTGGAGACATGAAACACAGGGTGGATATTCTTAAACTGGGGAGTTAAATTGAGTCGAACCGACACCAGACTGAGCACCTTAGAGATGGCAAAAGGTCCAATAAATTTGGGTCCCAGTTTACGTGAGGGGATTCTGAGAGGAATGTCCTTGGAGGACAATCAGACCTTCTGACCGCACACCTAAAGTGGTGGCTTAGCACGGTGACAATCCGCTGACGCCTTGTTCCTGTCACCAGTCCGAGTGAGGGCTTCTCTGGCGACCCTCTACATAAAGGCATCTCCGAATAAACAAACGCGCGGATAGAACAACGGCGTCAGATTCTTGGAAGGGGAATAAGGGTGGCTTGTTGCCTAAACAGCACTGGAAGGGAGACAAACCCGTAGATGAGACCAGGAGGGAGTTATGAGCATACTTCACCATAGTTAATCTGGAACTCCAAGATGATGGTTCTGTGGACGCCACACAACGTAAGACTCTCTCCAGATCCTGGTTAACACGTTCATCCTGACCGTTTGTCTGCGGGTGATACCCGGAGGAAAGACTCGCAGTCTCCCCCAGCTGTCGATAGAACTCTGCCCAAAACTTAGACACAAATTGGGGACCCCTGTCAGAAACCATGTTCTCCGGGAGGCCATGAATATACGGAAAACGTGATCCAGGACAATAGTCGCTGTCTCCCTCGCTGAGGGCAATTTGGGGAGGGAAATAAAATGTGCGGCCTTCGAGAACCTGTCCACCACAGTAAGAACTTAGGTGTTGCCACTAGACGGAGAAAGTCCATAGCTATGTGTGACCAGGGTCTCGAATGGACAGGCAGTGACTGGAGTAACCCTGCTGGGGGTCGATTGGAGCCCTTCCTCGCAGCACAAACAAGACATGCCGACATGAACTGACAAGCATCCCGTGCCATGGAAGGCCACCAGAAGTGTTGCTTGATTAAACTACAGGTACGAGTCTCTCCTGGGTGGCAAGCTAGTATGGACGAGTGACCCCACTGTAGGATGTTAGTTCGGACCGATTCTGGCATGGACAACAGGCTCTCCGGGCAACCCTCGGGAACTTTTACGTTGCGCGTAGCTGAGCAGACTCCACCCCCCAGGTGACCATTGCTACTACCCGATCGGGGGGCAGAATGGTCACCGGAAGGATGGATCTTGGTTCAGCCTCAAAGATCAGCGAAAGTGCATCAGGCTTACCATTCTTGGACCCCGGATGGTAGGAGATGTTAAAATTGAACCAACTGAAGAATAGTGCACAGTGAGCCTGTCGGGAATTCATAAAATAATAAATCCCAGGAACGGAACCGACCGTGCGTGAAAATCGCACTTCTCCACCTTGTCGAATAAACGATTCTCAAGCAGCCGCTGGAGTACTCGCCTGACGTGTTGGACATGGTCGCGCTCATTCTGGGAGTAGATCAGGATGTCATCGACATAAACAAATACAAACCGGTCGACCATGTCTCTAAGCACATCATTGACGAGTGTCTTCCATTCGTCCCCCTCCCTAATCTGGACTAGGTGATAAGCATTGCGAAGGTCCAACTTCGTAAAGATGGTCGCCCCCTGCAAGAGCTCGAAGGCCAATGACATCAACGTCAAAGGATAACGATTCTTGACTGTGATGTCATTCAAGCCCTGATAATCTATACAGGGACAAAGCGATCCATCCTTCTTCCCCACGAAGAAGAACCCCGCCCCAGCCGGAGAGGAAGAGGGCCGGATGAAGCCACCTGACTGAGAATCATTCATGTACTTCTCCATGGCCTCCCTCTCAGGCCAGGAAAGAGAGTAAAAGAGTCCCCTAGGTGGAGAAGTGCCAGGCAACAGATCTATCGCACAGTCGTACGGGTGGTGCGGAGGAAGAGATGAAGCTCGGGACTTACTGAAAACCTCTCTCAAGTCATGGTAAGCCTCCGGTACATTCACCAGGCTCACTGGATCCTCCTGTAACACAGAACGAGACAAAACAGAAGAAAATGCAAGGCCCAAACATTGAGATAAACAAAAAGAGCTCCATGCCAAAACAGAATTAAGAGTCCAGTCAATGTGTGGGTTATGCTTGACCAACCATGTGTTTCCTAACACTAATGGAGCGGAGGGAGAATGAATGAGGAGCTCCTGAGAAGTAGCATCACCCGCCGCTCCAGCGACCAGATCGGAGAAGAGCTCCTGAGAGACCACGCCCCTCTGTTCCCGGGACCAGAGAGCTCTCCAGATGTCAACGCGGATGGCGAGGTCGACTAAGGCGTCGAGGCTGGGTGGCATTTCGAGAGAATATATCTCGTCCTTGATGTATTCAGCCAACCTGGGAAGAAAGTGATCCCACTGCGCTTTAGCATTCCAACCGCATGACGCGGCGAGAGTGGGGAACTCAATGGAGTAATCCGACACCGACTAACCTCCCTGTTGCAGCAAAGATAACGCTCTGCCTCTGTCCCAATTGCGGAGCGATCTAACACATTGCGGAGCTCCTCGGAAAACTCCTTAAATGTGCTTCAACACTGATGTTCATTGTCCCACATGGCCGTTCACCATTCTCTCGCTTCTCCGACTAAAAGCGTGATGGTGAATGCCACCTTAGATCACTCCGTGGGAAAACAGGAGGGCTGGAGTAAAAAAGTCAGTGAACATTGTGACAGAAATGAACGGCATGAGTTGGTCTCACCGGAGTAAGGAGCAGGTAAATTGAGATGAGGTTCTGCATGATGGTAAACCACGGCCACTAGTTCGGATGAAGGTTGTACAACAGGTGTCGCGGGAGGAATAATCTGAAACTGATCAAGCCGTTCTGTGAGCTGGGTCAGTGCAACACAGTGGAAAACAGGTAAGGAAACAGACATACAGTACAGTCACAAAGTCAACACGAAATCTACTGACAACAAGAGACAGACACAGATGGGAATATACGGGAAAATGGGAACAAGCAACAGGTGAGGGCAATCAGCTTGTGATCTGCACACATCTTCGCCAATGTATCAGCGCTGATTGCCCAGGTCACAAGCTGCAGACAATGACAGGACACAGACAACAGGGAAGCCGATGAAGCACCCTGAACCGTGACACACTGGAGCTTACTCAGGAGCTGAAATCTCTGGAGCTGACTCAGGGGCTAGTATGAGGGCTGAGAACTGTCTTTTTCTCAACATCCTTCTCGTTTGGTTATGGGTGAACAGTGCGGCCAGCGGTCTTGAGAATGCCTTGACTGAGAAAAGGGCTAGATTTGGAGCAGCTGGTGGGCTTGAGAATGCCGTGCCTGACAAGAAGAAGGAAGTTAATGGGACACACCTGGGGTCAATGTAACTAAATGGGGAACACCTGGAACAAATTATCATAATAAGGACAGGGACGGGAAGGACCAAATACGGGCATAAGAGGAAGGAGGGGAAAACCAGGACATGAAGCAGGTGGGGAACAAAACACAAGACAAAGGAACACAGGCCTGAAATTACTCCACCCTCCTGGAAGGCGCATCCATGCACCCCAAAACATCCAATGTGGAATGGTGGGTGCTCTGGAGGCCCCTCAGGAAAGACACGGGACAGCAGAGTGGTTCTGTTCCGGGACTCATGACAGACCAGGCAGTTCGGGAATCCTCGGCACTCTGCCTGGCTCTACCTCAGCACTCTGCCTTGAGGAATAAAACACAAGAATCACAAAAATTTGGAGCCCCTTACATTTAAGCAAGTGAAATTAATTGTCATATATGGTTATGAAAGTGGATAGCCGTAAATCCCTGTACAATCCCAAACAATCCCTGTTTTCATATATCATAGAAACTAACGAAAATTGTGTAAACTGAATCTCACCTATTGCAAAATTATCCAAGACTTCTCTCCAAAAAACATTTTAGAGGTTTGTACACTCTTAAAATATATAAATCTAAAAGTAAAGGTTAATGGAAAACATGTTTAAGATGACATGTTTTTGAAAACATGTTATTCACTTATTGATAAGCTGTTTGCTTAAAAAAAAAAAAACAGTTCTGTCATGACTACTTTTAGATGGATTGGCATGGTAATGTACATTAAAATGTGAATGTGTTTGGTCTTTGCAGAATATATTTGCAGAAACTTGCTTCTGCTCATTCTTCTACTGCATTTATAACACATGTATAACATGCCTGAAATTACTATGTAGCAGATCTATACAGGTGGAGCTAGGTAAGGAGGAGGGTTTCTGAAACGCGCTGCACATGCTACAGCAAGCACTAGCCAAGTATTTGAATGCTGAGCAGCAAGTTTTTTGGCTGTTGATTGAAAAGAACCAATCAGCTGTGCCATCTAGAGTTTAATGAAATAACTTTGGATTTTATTCAGTATAGTGAATAAAGTGTTGCTATCCATAAAGCTTAGCCTCTGGTTTCCTTCCATGTGTACCGCAGCTAAATGCTTTTTTTGCTTTCAGGTTTGCATTAAAGTGGCTTTTGCTGTACACAAGCAGTTGTTGCTGCTGAAAAGCAATTTGCCCTTTTCGTGGAATGTATAGTTAGCTTTATAAGTAATATTCATCTGAAATGTTTTATCTATATGTAACAGTAGAATGTGTTAAAAATAGGGTTGGGTACCGAAACCCGGTACCAATATGGCACCGGTACCTATGGAATGGTATGCACCAAAACGAATTAGAACGCAGATTTTGGTGCCTCATTTCAGTTCCTCCTAAATGCCTGAGCGATCAATTTAAATATTTGTCCTGGTTCTTCGAAATGTGCACAAGAAGCATGCACGAGCAGACTCAAACAGAAACAGAGGACACAAAGTGTGTGTCTATCGATAGATTGTTAGAATATCTGTATCTGTGCAGTTCTTTGTCATAAATACAGTTTACAAAAGGTCAAAAGGGAGCAATCGGTTTCTCATCTACTGTAAAGTTTTCGCTCTGTTCACCGCTCATCACACCACAGCTGTTTGCTACAGCAAAATTCTAGCCCTTAACACATATGAATGCATACTTTAATTACACTTATTTAAATTTACTTAATCTAATTATACGTACTTTATACATACATTACTGTGCAAAAGTCTTAGGCATTCAACAATCTCACTAGATTTGTATTAAAATTAATGCCAAAATGAATGTTTGGAAATATAAACTGACATACTACAGCAAAATATATAAATAACTGGCTTAAACCCCTTTTTGGGGGTGAAAATATAATGTGCCTAAGACTTGTGCACAGTACTGTACTTCAAAAACAAAATTGTTGCTACTTTATAGAAGAGTGACCATACAGTCATTCACAGACCTTATTAAAGAAAGACAGCAATCATGTTAACTAAATGTCAGAGTGATTGACAGAGATACAGTAAAACATTATGTGTGGTTTTGTATCAATGACCCAAATCATGAAATACATTTATTAGGATTAATAAAACATTAAAGGGAAGCTTGTGAAATGAGAGTATCCAAGGATCGTGTGAATGCTATGGATTTATTTTAAATATTTTTAATGTTCTTTAATGTTTTCATTTTTATTCTTTTTTATTATTTATTTATTTATTTTTATAGAAGTATAGATTCAGGCACCGTTTAGGAACCGGTACCATTTTAAAAGTATCGAAGTGGCCCCGGCTATCGGATAAAACCCAACCGATACCCAACCCGTATTTATATATATATATATATATATATATATATATATATATATATATCCTGCTTGTTGTTGACTAGCATCAGCAGTCACATTCATGATATACTGATTCACAAGTTAGGGAGCTAGAGAATGCCGATTGAGAAGCACTCTTATATACTTAAAGTTTAAAGTTAAAATTCTACTTTTATATTATACCTAATTTAGCTTTTGTTTATGGTGAAACTCAGACTGTCCAAAAAAAAATGTAGGTAGTTTCTGCAAGGACCTTATTACAACCTATATTTACATTTTAAAGTTAAAAATTTTGAGTGTAATTTTGCGACTGTCATTAGGATATGACGTATGACTGTCATTGCCAAATTAAAATGTTTATTTAAATTAAATTTGTGGACTTTTTACATGGTCCAACCCAATCTCACGGCTATTTGTACATATTTTATTAGATGGCTTATTCATACGAATGAACACACCTAACCCTCTACACTTACCCTTACAGAAATCAAGCTAAATCGTGATTTACAGTGTCTATACAGTACCTGTGCTTTCTCTAGGATCAAGCCCATGATAACACGATTACATATTGTCATAAAGCACGGTGCACTACCAACTGAGCTATATGAAAATGTCATGTTGTCGACAGGGGAAGCAAGTGTAGTATATGATCTGATGGGTTGTATTTCATTTGGACAAATGACCTATACTGGCGTAATGGTTTGAGGACATGTTGGTGAACCCTAGTTGAGACTAGAAACTATCCCCAAAAGCATTTTATATTGCCTTTATAACAATCTTTTTACTTTTTTTTAAGCACATTCATTATTAATAATAGATCATTTAGCTTTTGTTAATGGTGAAATTACATTGTAAAAAGACACAAAAATAAATTAACATCTTGGATTATGTCTAAAGAAAATATATTGATTAAGTGTGGTATGGTTTTCATCATATATAACCATTTTACTTGAATTTGTTTTATTTTCTTTAGAAAAATACATATTTTTGATTAAAATTCAATGAAAAACTGAAGGTTTGTAACAAACCAATAATATAATACAAATAAATTGCTGTAACAAAGTTTATTTTATTATTATTATTTAAGTTTAAGTTTCTTTGTTTTTGGTTCAGTGTTTTATTCATGTGTGTAAAATAAACGTGGGATGAGTTACACCAAAGTTAATATATGGTTAGGGGTTTGTGCAGATCCTCAATCCTAAGCATGTGTCATAGTAATAATGATGGTGCACTTGGTTTTATAAAATATATCTAACAATAATCTCAACGTCATGTTGGAATAAACACCACAAACCTACGTAAACCACTGTATGAGGCCAATGCAGACTTCTAAAGACACCCATACACAAAGGTTTTTGGGTTAAATGCCTATAGACTGTGGCGTGTGGGGGAGTCAAGCATAAACGGTTCAAGCTGACCACTTATCTTTCCACTGAAGCTGCCCACATCTGGTTTCCTTACTGGTGACATCAAGTCAGAGTTCAAGTCATGCCGGCTGCTCATATAAATAGTGTAGATACAATGTGAGGTATGTATGCTAGGGAAAGTATCCCAAATGAATGAGTCACAGGAAAGAAAACCAGTGAAAGGACTGTTCAGCCATTAGGAGAATTCTGAGTAATGTTTATAGCATGAGCAGATTTACTGTATGTGTCATTAGCAACATACTACAATTACATCATTGTTCGTCTCAGTCCCTTTGCTCTCTGTAACTCCATCAGGAGTTTCCACTATTTCTTAATCCTTTCTGTCTTAAACATGTGAAATAGAAATTATTTTGTACAATTTATTTCTTATTTTATTTTCAAATCATATACTTCGGGGTCCTACTTCAGATTATTAGCTGGCATTTAGGTCTAAAAATTACCCCTTGCAATTTTAACATGGTATTGGCAATAACAAAATTATTTATAAAGAAAACAACAACAAAAACTATACAAACTTTTTATGTATTTATTTATTTATTAGCATTTTTTAAGTCCCTAAAAATATTTTGAAAACGTTAACAAATTGCACGTTTTCAAAAAATAAAACTTGTCGTGTCTGTGTAAACTACAAAAATATGAATTTGTGAAAATGGTGAAATCATGCACATCTGTATTAAGTGTTCCTGTAGTCCTGTTTCTTTACAAAGTGATGTTACCAGCTACTGGTCTAAACAGTCATGGGTCAGATACTGGCAAACAGGTATATCGAGGGCAGATACAATAATAATTCTAGGGCAAGCGTGGGTCTTCGATGAGCAAACAATATCCTTTCGCTTGGAGAGGGATAAGTACCGAACAATACTCGGCAGTTTGAATGTTATCTAAGTGTGATGGGTTACAGCTATATTAAATCAGTGTATACAGCTATTTGTGTGTAATTAGTGCAATGGATAATGGAAACTTAAAAAAAGAAAAGTAGTCTGGGGTCTGGGGGGTAGTGCAACAGTTAGTGTGGAATCCATGTAGTAAATGGGTGAGTGAATGGAAGTTCATAGAGCAGGTCATGACACCTTGTGAAAGGGGAACACATTTCCGTGTTTGAAGTTGTCTGATTTCAGTTAATTGTCACTTGATTCATAGGTAAACATAAAATATTTAATATTTTTAGTAAGTGTATTATTTTGTTTGTTTTTACTTGTAAGTATTTATTTTAATTTAACATTTTTACGCCATTCAAATCTGTTGTATCACTTCAGAAGTGGCCTAATCCACTGGTTTTGCTTAGATTATTTTTATGCTACCTTTATGTCCTTTATTGGTAGCCACAAAAATATGGAACCCATTGTCCCAAAAACGGATACAAACCAGCTCAAATATATATATTTTTTCACCACAGAAGAAAATCAGTTTGGAATGGCAATGACAGTAAAGTAAATGTTGGCAGAATGAAAATCTTTGGTTAAACTTCCCTTCTAATCTAGACAAAGGATGACAAATAGCACTTTATTTACTTTTTATGAGTTGTCTCAAAGTTTTGACTTTTTTATTTAAACATTTAGGAAAATAGTATTAAAGAGTAGGTGTTTCTTTTGAACGGTGGTGATAAAAATGAATACCAAAAGGATGATACATTTGAATAAAACTGTGCAGCTCACAGTCTGAGAGATTGCATATCTCAATGAATAAACAGTGGAAAAATAAATTTATAGTGACCTTTACTGAAGAATCACCTTGTATGGTAGATTTCATTCTTACTTGCTTAAGACCCCTGAGAAAAGTGTGGGCTTGAAAGAAACGAGGGTGTGGAGCTGGACATGGCAATTAAAAGCATGAGGGGAAATGACACACTTGAGATGAAATGAGCAGAAATCCATGCCTCAATTCCTCATGGCACGCCACAGCCTGAAGAGAAAAACAGAGATGTCTACATCTGAGGACAGTCATACACCCCTTCCTCAAACAGCTCATCTGTCTGAGATGCGGCTGGGATGTGTTTTTTTTTTTGTTGTTGTTTTTTTTTCAGGGTCCTCACCTAACAACAGAGCTCTGGGATTCCAAGATGTAATCTATTTCAGGAATTATTGCTTATATCGTTCCTGATACATGTCTGTAGTTTTCGGTTCTTATGTTTCCCATGTGACATAGTTTTCCCCCATCTTTTTAATTAGTCATTCTGTTTACCTGGTGTCTTGTTAATTATCCCATTAGTTCCCTTTGCCTGGTTCAAGTTTATAAGCCCTCAGTTCGTTCGTCCGTTCTTGCCAATGTTAAATTGGTTTACGTAACTGTACTCCTGGATTTATCCTATTAAAAGTCTTTTTGTTGATCTTCTTCGTGCTTGTGCTGTTTGTATCACCAACACTTGAATGTTCCACTGCTGGACATTTTTAAATACAGAGATTTAAAAAATAAATTAAGAACACATAAAATACTGCACATTTTATGTAGCAGAGAACTGGGGTAAAATGGCCCTCTATTTGGGACAAGAAATTTTATAGAAATATAAGCAGTCGTGAGCACTCGTTTTTTGAATCACAAGTCAGGTAATTAATGTTATGTGAGTATATAAAATGTACATAAAATATAAATATGTAGTATATATATATATATATATATATATATATATATATATATATATATATATATATATATATATATATATACATACATACATATATATACACACACACAAACATAAACTTTGTAGTATGTATAAAGTATATAAAATGATCTAACTAACTAACTTTGATCTGAACAAATAAACAAGATGATTTTTTTTTTTTTTTTACAAAATGGTGGTTACTGGGTAACTTAAACTATTGGTTGGAACTATTTCCACCAGAACTTTAATTTTCCACTATGTAATATATTAATATTTTGTATATAAAAAATGGGATATTTTTTAAACATTATGCAAAACTATGATGCAACAACATTATAGGATAACTGAAGCTTTATGTAAGAGTCCTGAAAAGAGAAGTGATACTAACTCATGGTTGTGTAAGTTGTTGGTGACGTTTTTATAGTGACCTTTTAAACCAAATGTAGGGAATACAAGTTAAATATTATTACAGAATTTTAAAGAAGAAATCTACGGGACCACTTTACAGTGAACACATGTTTTGAGAATGATGGGGATAGAAACATCTGGCTAACATGAACAGCATGTTAGAATAAAAATGTAAGTTATGAACATTTTTTTTTTTTTTACTGTATCCAATTCACCATCCCATCCTTACAAGTATCACAAAGCACCGAGGTACCTCAGGGTTCACTTATTGGCACGCTCCTCTTCTAATTGTTCATAGCTTTCCCTATCACTGCTGCACTGATTAGCAGCTCTATACCTATTATTTCAACATAACAACACCAGAGCCTACGAGTGAATCTGGATTTTTTCTGTGGATTAAAGAGCAGCACCCCCAACTCAATTAATCATTTACTTTATTTTATTTTTTTGCCCCAGATATATTTATAAAATCATGGTCTGGGTATAAGAAGCAATACAACCTGTGTATAAAATATTTATTGAAAAAAGAAAAAGAAAAAAGAAAAATGAATGAACAATAAAACATGTTCAAGAATTAACATTTTAATGAATGAAGAAAAAAATCCTTGAGTATAGTGATTTTAAAGAGTAGCTCTCAACAATTTGTTATAAATGAAGAACAAAGTGCTATTTTATCCAGACACAAATAGTTCTCACCAAGGAAATAACATAATTGTGCAACTGTGATGTGAGTGTGCCTTTTTAATGTCATTGATGTGAGACATCTCAAAGTATTTCAAGAGCCTGGCGAGACACAGAACAAGTTCTAACACAATAACTAGTTATTTAATGTATTTCTCAGAACAAACTCATCAAAACAGCATTACTCATGGTAACACTTTTGTTTTTTTAAACTCTCAACCAAACCTTTAAATCTTAAAATGTATTCACATTTCCTCTGAAATGTGTCATGGTGTACTGAGGTGTTATCTAAAACTTCATGGCAACATTTTATTATGTTTAACTCTGTGGCCTGCTACAGGAAATTTTCACTAGACTGGAAAAATACACAATATGCTGCTCAACTGTAAATTAGAGTGAACTAGTTCAGACTTTCAGAAGATCTCTATCAGACATGTTTACAAGAATTGTACATGTTTTTATAGTGAGAGGGAACATGTTTACGGAATTTCCTTTTTTTTGACTATTCAAAAGCTATTCTCAAATGTGTTATGCTTGAAAGGTTTCATCAAATCTACTCTGCTTTCTTACTGGACAGAGAATTTTTAGAAACATCTGAGTGCAATCATCATAAAAAATTACAAAGGAGTACAGCATATTTAGACCAGCAGGGAAAAAAAATATATAATTGACTGCTTTTGTGTTTTTGTTAATGGATGGGTGAATGTGAATATAGAAAATATGGGGCATGTTCTTATTCAGACAGTCTGTGCATTCCCATGGAATGAAGATTTGTATCAGAAAGTTACTTTTAAAAGTAATGCATTTCAATATTGCATTGCTCCCTCAAAAGGTAACTGATTTATTGCGTTATTAATATTTTATGAAAAGTAATTTGTCATTATACTTTGCATTACTTTTTCTCATCTGGGCTTGGCTTACTTGTTTGTTTTTAATATAAAAAGTTATATTTTGGAGAATGTTAAAGTCCTTTCACACTGAAGTGAAATGAATAATCTTCAGGCTGAAGGACAAGCAAATTCATGTCTGTACAGTATAGGGCACAGCTCAAACAAACCAACTGTGCTCAGATTCTGGACACAGTTAAAAACGGTTCAACATTCTTCGGAAATTATAATAAGATAATAATAATAATACATTAAATACTTATGTTATATTTATCAGAAGTCATTTTTGCTCAGTATTGCATTATTGTAAAGTAGCTCAGTATCTATTTTATTTTTTTCATACTGTTTCATTTTACTTAGAATATGACAAAAAAAATTATTAAAGTATAGAAACTGTGTATCATCCTGTACTGGCATAGGATGGTTTTACAATTAATTGTTTTTAGGAATGTTAATATTTGCACAATTAAAAGCGAGTTTAAATAAATGTACCATTTCTTACAAACTTACCAACAGGGTAGCATGAAAACATGAGAAAATAACACAAGAAATTATGAAAATGTTTTATTTTATTTTTTTTGTATGATTTTAAATGCATCTTTAAACAATCAAACATGTTAATGTCTAGCAATCAGATCATTACATGAAATAATCAAAATGATAAAAAACATTCACTTATTATTATAATGATCATAAACCGACATTAATCATTATAAATGAAGGTTAATCATTATTTTAATTTGATTGAACTGTATAAGCAGACCTAAACTTTACCACTGGTAGAAAATGCGATGATATTAACAGCTTTCATTCAGATATACTCTGGACGTACTACAAATCTGAAACTGTAGTCATCAGGACAGGGGTTTGGCAGACCCATACTGCTGTTATTTGGAACCACTGCCATGTCGTTTTTGAAATCTTGAACATGAAAGACGTTGTTTTCATTCTTACAGCTGAGAATGAACCTATTGCTGTAGCGAATGGTGCTAGTGTACATGTACTGATTACCATTTGCGAGAAACCTTGCAACAGGAAAAGAATAACATGAAATACCATAGTTAGAGCATTCCTGAGCACTAAGAAACACCTGGGCGTGCCACTGGACATTTTTTTCTCTGTAAAGAGCACTGGGGTGTGCTGGAGTGGAGAAGGTTTGTATTCTGTTATTTTGGCTGTAGTAGTACTGATGGTATGGGTAATTGACGGTTGTGTCATTGATAAATACACTCCACTCATCTCCAGTGTAGATTCTGGGTAGATACTCACTACTCATGTTATCCATTTGATTCCTGATCTTAGAGAAAGGCAGAGCGTTGAACTGAAAACCTCTGAGCAGACCAGTTAGGTAGAGTTTCTCATGATTCTGACGGAGAGCGCTTGAGGAAAACTGCATTTCATAGAGTTTATCCACTGGGATCAAGAGGAAACGGATGTGATTCAGGAGACTTGCCTGTTGATCTGAACTAATCTCATCACCTTTGTCTTTGACCCATGTCTCCAGAGCTTCAAGAAGAAAAGCTTCATCCTTCACAATCAGGTCTGAGCGCTGCAGAAGAGCATCCATCATGTGAAACGAGATGTTGCTCCACACTGGAGAGCTTATGAGGAACTCACAGTTCCAGGAAAGATACTGAAGGACGTTCTCTTGAAGAACAAGGTCACCTGTGCGAACACCGTACTCGTACATGGATACCTGTGTATGGAAAGTGTTGTCTTCAGGAAGGAGTGAAGTGAAAGCCCGGCCGACATCCTCCATAAGCCTCTTCACTCCAAAGATGTACGCCAGCTGATGCAGACATTGAGCCGACGTGATGGAAACATCAATCTGCCGTGTGTACAAATACCTGAGCAAAAACAGATACCGTTGAATCTTTCTCAGGAAATAATGTCATTTGTGGTTGTAACTGGTGGCCACAATAACTTAAAATAATAAATTTAAAGGCTTGAATACACTACATAAAAAAACATTGTCTAACTGCATACTACCCTAGGCACCTATACACCTCATTACTAAGAGATGCATGGCAAACTGCTAAGGGCACTGAGTGCAAGTTTCACAAAACGTATCACATTACAGCTTTTTATTTCTTAGTTTCTTTGGTATCGGAGGCTTCCATTTCAGCTTGCCCAACAAACAGCAAGAAATAGAGATTGAGTGAACAAATGCAATTCAAACCACTGGATGCAAACCCATATCAGCTAAAGCTCAGCTCCACCTAGGTTAAACTGTATATAGTCTTTTAAACTTATGTTCCTTTGTCTGTCACACAGACAGTGGACACTTTTCCCTCTTAGCATAAGAGCAGAGCAATTGGATATCTACTTAAGAAAACTATTTTGACTGGACTGCTGATGATAGCCATTGTTCAACTGAGAGGAATAAAATAAAGAAGCGGTCTTCAGAAAGTTACCTGAGAAAAGCAGAGACATGAGGATGGCAAGTCTGGCTGACATCAACTGTGAGGTTTCTGGAATTATTTGTTATGTTTAGCTCTGGATAAATCATGAGGATCATTCTGTGCACACAAAATGTCAGTTCTTCCTTCTCACTGGTGTCTTGTACATTAATTCTGAAATCACAAACATCTCCACTATCAAACAGAAGACCAAGATCATCAGATAAACCCAGGCTGTTATCCAGAAAGAACTGACGATTGCTGGTTATGTTTGTACCTGCAAAGAAAAGGTAGTAAAATAGATTAAACTCCCAGTGGAAATGTTGTTTTTCATAGAAACACCCTTGTTGTAATCAGTGTTACCTGGTTACTCTTTATGGAAAGTAATGCATTACATAACATTTACATTTATTCATTTAGCAGACGCTTTTATCCAAAGTGACTTACAAATGAGGATAATGGAAATAAAACTTTTACGGTTTGGAATGACATGGAGGTAAGTGATGCAACAAATGGCTTGTTGTTAATGGCTTTTATTGTTTTTGTCTTTTGTGTGACGGTTTTCTGACTGGGACACAGCATCAAAGTATAGGGCGTAAAATTTCCGTAACACGCTTGAGGCATTTGGCCAATCACAATGCACTGGATATCTGGCCAATCAGAGCACACCTCACTTTTCAGAACGATGAGCTTTGTAAAAAAAAATATGTTTTTCAGAAGGTTTTAGATCTTAAACCACATAAACACATTATACACCAAATACACAAAATAATGTACTTTTTAGCAACATCATATGACCCCTTTAAAATGTTTAAAACTGGTCGGAAATTAAATGTTTAACAGCGATACCTAGCGGCGGATAGATGTTGTGTAGCCTAGTGGGTGACATCTGGGACCATTTTAGTTTCTGCACTTTGCCACAGATGTGGAGAGCAACACTCATAAATTTTTCAATGAATAAATATGCTTTTTTAAATGACACTGAATATTTGACTATGCTTGCATTCATAGAATTAATGTTGTAGTAATAAAACATCTGAACAAAACCAAGACAAAATTAATAATATAAGAAAAGACAATTAGGCAATAGAGAATTACAGGGCCTAAATCTATTCCCACAAGCAAGCATTGTAATTTCAGTATGATCCAGTAGATGTCTTACCAGTCTCACAGACCACTCCTGCGTCCTCTTTATGTGAGCAGTCAGTAACACCCCAACCTTTGAAGCTGCATTCAGACAATGAGCTCTCCGAGCCTTTACAGTTCATGTCATCCAGCCAGATTGGACCAGAGCCTAAAAAGTATAACAGAACACATGTCAAATATGCTACTTTTATTATCGCAGCACTTTTAAATATAACATTTAAATTCTCTTTTAATTCTGCATTTATACCTTCTCCATATTTTCCTCCAGGTGTAAATGATATCGCTCCAGGAAAGCCCAGTTGACGACACACCACTTGTGCTTCAGCCAGTTCCCATCCGTCATCACAAACTGTACCCCACTGTCCATCATGGTAGACCTCCACACGACCAGAAGAAGGCAAATTCCCCACCAATCGGACTCTGCTCTCACGTTTAGGCTTTGACTCTTCATCTGTTGCGAAAAATACGCTTGTTTATTTAGAGGGTTCATAAACATTGGACAGAAAGCCCATGTCTAACAATCTGCAAAACAATGAAGGCTACATTTAAGATAAACAGCTTTGCCAAGATTTAATGGTAATAGTACATGCCAAAGTTGGTCTTGGTGAGCCACAGTTGTGCAGAGTTTTGGTACAACCTTTATAAAAACTGATTTGCCTGTAGGAAACCTTTAGACATTAATTAGCTTTTTTAGGTATGTTTGATTACCCTTACGAAAGGAAAATATATTTACCAATATATTTCTTAAAATATATTGTGATATATTGTAATATATTATTTTCCCTTTATTTATTTTCTAATATTTTATATATTTGAATACATTTAATAATATATTGATGATACATATATTATATTATATATTGCAAAATATACAAATGATTGCCGCTTTCAATATATTGCAATATATTGGAAAAAATAAATATATATAAGAATATATGCCTAATATATTGCATGATATTTTCCAATATACTGCAATATATTTTTGTTTCATAAGGGTATCCAGGCTCTCCAGCTCTCCAGGAATGGCCAATGACGGTCCTGGAGAACCACATTCCTGTAGACTTCAGCTCCAGCCCCTGAGGTAGTAGTATAGTCTTATATTTGTAGACACGTGCATGTTGTGTAATATTTATAAAGAAAGTGCAAATGCAAATGACATTACATAATTTTAAAACAGTTGTATAAACTACTAACCAAACAGGGTCCAACGCTGTGCTGACACATGGAAAAACAGCAATGTCCATAAAATATACTTGGTCATTTTCTTGCTGGAAACTCTTTAAAATAACAAAGCAGGATGAACACAATTAATGAAGGTTCTTACTGAAGACTTACGAACCGTCTTGCTTTCATTTAAATATCTGCTAAATGAGGTCAAGCAATGTGAGATCACAAGCACTGTCCAATCACAAGTCTACCTTAAGTTTCAGTCAGGCTGAAGGACTAAGTTTCATTTCACAAGAAAGCTAAATCCTGACTAAGTGTGCATGTTCAAACAAATCCTGGCTTTTTGAGTTTGCTACAAAAACCTTTCACAAAGCAAAGGGGAGGTTCTCAAGCCATTTCTCAACACTAGTGTAGGCTATGTACATAAAAAATATATGCTCAAATAAACATTGACATTCCAGTGACTTCTGTGACCGGACCTCGCTTTGAAACAGATTTGAGCATGATGCAGCTGAAACACTCATGATTGCTGCAGATTATTGTCACATATATTATTATGCATTGGCTTTTATGTACTGATAACTGTACATTTAGAATCTGAACAGAAATTCAAGAGTGCCAGTACAAAAAAAGAAAACAAAGAAAAAGGAAAGCTATTGCAAAATGAATAAATGTGAATGTAATAACTTTTTATGGTCCACCCTCTTGCCAACAATTTTATGGTCCACTGTCATCTCAGTTTTAACAGGTAAAATGTATGTGGGTGTGACCACATCTCAAAGAAGAACTCATTAAATAAAAGCAAACTCTTTGACACTCCGATATTTATTTCAAACTTGTACAGTTCCTTGCCAAAGAAACAAATATTATTGTGACAGTGATATTTATTAACATGAATTAAAGCACAAAGGATTTGTTAAATTTGTTAGTTTTTCTTGTAGGGTAAATATTGCTGGCATACTTTGGTGCTAGATAAAGTGGGCCACTTTGAAACTTTACTAATTCACATCCCTTAATAAACTAACATTCACTGATGATTTTCATGTACATAGGCATGTAGCAGACACTTACAAAGCGACTTACAAATGACAATAGAAGCAATCCAAACCAAAGAAGGGCAATAAAAAGTAAGTTCTGTGATAAGTATCAGTTAGCCAAATGCAGTAAACATTGCCAGGTTTATTTTTATTAATTTATTTATCTATTGTCATGTAGAATTGACATTCATAAAACGTAGGTGTGCAGATAGAAATTTCAAGTCAGAGATGGAAGAAAGGAAAGTGAGAGCATAAGAGAAGATGAGGCATGAAGCTGAAACTGTGGAGTGAAGAAAGAAATTAAGTTAAAGCAGTGGTTCCCAACCTTTTTCAACTCACGGCCGACACAACCAAACACATATGTTTGCACGGCCCACTGCAAAAAATTAACTGACCCCACTTTTAAGTTAATAATTTAGTACTCAGAAGCTAGATTGTTAACTGTTTTGGCACACACACATATGCTAAATGCATTCAGGATGAGTTTGAAACATATTTCCAAAAGAAAACCAATTAGAGCTATATCAAAAAGTTGTAACGTCTCTAAAACAGACATAAGTAAAAATACTCACTATAATAAGGGTGTAACAAAATTTATAGACTTAAAGCAAACAATATAAATAAATAAATCCTGTGTCCAGGGACTTTTTTTCCCATGCATTGTTCATAGAGTTCATTAATTGTAGCGGTGCCTCAGGTGTTAAAATAGATTTGTTATACATTATACAGGTTTACATATGTGTGAGCGGTGCAGAAGCAACAGCGAGTTATTGTAACGCGAAAGTACATTAAAATAATGCATGAGCGCGAACCTGGAGTTACATAGGCATTTGCCCAGTCTGTTCTGTTCTTGCGCTAGGTACGTTGCATTCTGATTGGATCGGATAGCATACTGCGGGAGGTCAGGGACGCGGAAAATGGTGCTATAAAGTGCTTTAGAAATCGCTCAAATCATTATTTTATGGCGATTTCGATTAATTAACAGAAAATAACTCGGACTGGCGGCACTCAGCAAAACGGGAAAAGATCCAAGCAGAGCTCGGCAGCGGGTAGACAGTCAGCGGAGCAAGCAGTCAGAAGGGAACACACTGAAAGCCATTTATGCACATTTGAATCTGTTGTTTTGTAGCATATGCAGCAAAAATAGATAAATTTGTGGTTTATTATAATACTAACAATTTTAGTATTTTTTTGTTACTTAATTATATATATGAAATGATGTTATGTTTTGACTTAGACATTTTTACATATATTAACAATATTATTATTTATTTTAAAAGTAATTGGCGGCCCAACTTCAATGCCACCGCGACCCACTAGGGGACCATGTCACAGACCACAGGTTGAAAACCACTGAGTTAAAGAAAATGTAGATGCAGAGTATAACTATTCAAATTATGTTCACAATTAAAATTCATTGATTAGAGAAAATATGAATGTCAACATGATATGTGCAACATGAAATCAGGTGTTTTGAATTTTATGGATGAATTGAGTGTATTTATTGATTTTACTCTTATAGCTTTAACTTACACTATGTTACAGGACAGAAGTGTCGGAGACCAGAGATGGCAGGTAATGGTTTTATTTACAAAAGCAGATGTAAGATGAATGGGAAGTGATACTGTCCTTGGAGTTGAGCTGAATGTGTCACGGTAGGAAATCCATTGTTTCCTCCGTGTCATGTTTTGTGTTTGTATTTGTACTCTCGTAGTCTCCATGTGCTCGTTTGGTTAATTGTTGTCACCTGTATGTTGATTGTCTCGCTCCAGCTGATCCTCATCTCCACTCAGCTATAAATACTCACCCATCTCTCTGTCTGTTGTCAGATCCTCATTCATGTTTCAGCCATACAGTTGGATTACCGTCTCCCGTGTTCGTGTTCTGGATTATGTTCGTGTTGTCGTCTTCGTGTGAGTGTTCCGGTCTGTTCCTGGTTTCATCCATTGACCGTCTTCACCTTCACCACCGACTTCACCATCCAGCACTTCTCACGCCACCGTAGACCTTCTATCACCATTGCCTACATTCTGGACAAGTTTTCAATAAACCATTTCTGATTGCCTGCATTTGCTTCCTCCTCTTTTACGAGTCGTGACAGTAGGATCTGACCATCATGGAAGCAGCAGGCGATCGCTCCCCATCTCATCTGGAGGAATTTCTGCAGAGAGCCGTTGGTCGTATGGATTGCCAAGACAAGGCGATAGATGAGATGGGTCGAGCTTTCCAAGCAATGGTGACGAAGGTGTCCGAGCTCGCTCTCCAGGCTCAACAACAACAACAACCGCCACCCGCTGCGCCTCCCACGCCACCCACACCGCCGATCGTCTCCGGGGGGATTTCCCAGTCCGAACCATGCCTCCCCATCCCTGAGAAATATGAGGGTGAGCCAAAGTTTTGTCGATCATTTCTGTCACATTGTTCTCTGCACTTCGCCCTGCAGCCCCGCACGATTACCACCGAGGAGATGAGGGTGGCATTCGTCTTGTCACTTCTGACGGGGAGGGCTGCCCTCTGGGGGACGGCGGTGTGGGAGAACCAAGACAGCTGCTGTGCCTCGTTCCACGCCCTTTCGGAGGAGATAAGACTTCTCACGGACCTATGTCAGGAAGACAGGTCCGTATCTGACTATTCTATCGAGTTCCGCACCCTGGCGGCGGAGTGTAAGTGGAACGAAGAGGCGCAGTGGGATCACTTCCTGCATGGGTTGGCTGACCGCATCCAACAGGAGATCCGCGCCGTTGAGCTCCCCACTTCTCTCAATGGCCTGATTGACCTCGCCATCAGAGTAGACAACCGACTCGACCAAGCCGCCAGACGGAGGGGGAGAGCAGTTCTCGCGACCAGACCGGAGGTTCAGCGTCAGCGCTCAGAGGTTGCGGTCAGCCCACCTGGAGATCTTGAACCCATGCAGGTGGGGCGAGCTCGGCTCTCCCGGGAGGAGAGGATCAGGCGGAGATCCCTGGGACTATGTTTATACTGTGGCAGCCAAGAACACCACATCCAGCGCTGTCCGTTAAGAAGACCAAGCCCGATAGTAAAACGGAGGCTACTATCGGGTGGGATCTCTGCCAGGAAGACCTCATCTACATCGACACTCCTTCCGGTGAGTCTACGGTGGTCCACCCACGCACTCGATCATCACGCTTTGTTGGATTCTGGGGCCGAGGGTAGTTTCATGGACTTCAGGTTCGCTAGTAAGCTCAACATTCCTCTCACCTCCCTCAAACACCCCATTGCACCCTTTGCACTCAACGGACACAGACTGCCAGTCATCACACAGACCACTTTACCTGTTCCTCTCATCACATCTGGTAACCATACGGAGGAGATTTTATTTTTCATCACGGACTCACCTCAATCTCCCATTGTTCTCGGTCACACCTGGCTCCATAAACACAACCCCAGGATCGATTGGCGCCTCGGATCGGTGGTTAGCTGGAGCGAGGAGTGTCATTTGTCTTGTCTTTTGTCTGCTGGTGTTAATGTTTCTGAGTCTGTGTTTCAGGGGGAAGCAGTGGAGTTGGCTAACGTGCCCGCGGAGTACCACGACCTGAAGGAGGTGTTCAGTAAGTCTCGGGCTGATTCTCTTCCTCCTCATCGTCCCTATGACTATGCGATAGAGTTATTGCCAGGTACTTCTCCGCCTAAGGGCAAGTTATATTCTTTGTCTATTCCAGAGACGGCGGCCATGGAAAAATATATATCCAGTTCTCTAGCAACGGGGTTCATCCGCCCTTCTTCTTCTCCAGCGGGGGCGGGGTTCTTTTTTGTGGGAAAGAAGGACGGATCCTTGCGACCTTGCATTGACTACCGAGGGCTGAACAACATAACGGTAAAGAATACCTATCCTTTGCCGCTTATGTCTTCAGCTTTTGAGAGGTTGCAGGGAGCGTCCGTTTTCACTAAATTGGACTTACGTAATGCTTATCATTTGGTCCGCATCAGGGAGGGGGATGAGTGGAAGACTGCCTTTAACACCCCTAGAGGCCATTTTGAGTACTGCGTGATGCCCTTCGGGCTAACGAACTCGCCAGCAGTCTTCCAAGCACTAGTTAATGACGTGTTGCGAGACATGGTCGATCTGTTCATATATGTTTACCTGGATGACATATTGACTTTTCTTCGTCTCTCCAGGAACACGTGCAACACGTACGACGAGTGCTTCTGCGGTTGCTAGAGAATGGATTGTTTGTCAAGGCGGAGAAATGCGTTTTTCATGCACAGTCTGTTTCTTTTCTAGGACACATCATTTCGACTGAGGGTGTTCGCATGGATCCTGAGAAGGTTAAGGCTGTGGTAGATTGGCCATCCCCAGAGTCTCGCAAGGCCCTGCAGAGATTTCTGGGGTTCACCAATTTTTACCGGCGTTTCATTCGCAATTTCAGCCAACTAGCCGCGCCTCTGACCGCTTTGACCTCCCCTAGTTTGACGTTCGGTGGGCATTGTTTCTCGGTCGTTTCGATTTTACACTTTCTTACCGGCCGGGTTCCAAAAACATCAAACCCGATGCTTTATCCCGTTTTTTTGAGCGTTCCGATCGTACTGCTACTCCCGAGCCCATTTTACCGGGGACCATCATTATCTCCGCGCTCAGATGGGAGGTCGAATCGAAGGTTTTGACTGCCTTAGAAGGGGTAACGCCCCCGGCTTGAACCGATTGTTTGTGCCGGAGGGGTTACGGTCAGACGTTCTCCAGTGGGGTCATTGTTCCAGTGTTGCTTGTCACCCAGGGGTTAGTAGAACTAGGTTTCTAGTCAAGCAACGATTTTGGTGGCCTGGTATGGCTCGTGACGTCCACGACTTCGTCATGGCTTGTTCAGTTTGCGCTATTGGTAAGACTTCCAATCGACCTCCAGATGGGTTACTCTTACCGCTGTCTGTCCCTTCGAGACCCTGGTCCCACATTTCGCTAGATTTCATTACCGCCCTCCCGCCCTCTAAGGGCAATACAGTGATTTTAACCGTAGTGGACCGGTTCTCGAAGGCGACTCATTTCATTCCCTTGCCCAAATTACCATCAGCCAAGGAAACAGCGGTAGCTGTCATTGATCACGTCTTCCGTATACATGGCCTTCCGACAGACGTGGTTTCTGACAGGGGTCCCTAATTTGTGTCCAAATTTTGGCGAGAATTCTGTAAATTGTTAGGAGCGACTGTTAGTCTTTCTTCCGGGTTCCATCCCCAGAGCAATGGTCAAACCGAGCGAGCCAATCAGGATGTCGAAAGGGTTTTGCGATGTTTGGCTTCCAATAATCCTTCGTCCTGGTGTCAGCAACTCTCAATTGTGGAGTACGCACACAATTCTTTGCCAGTGTCATCTACGGGCATGTCTCCATTTAAGTGTAGTTTAGGGTACCAACCACCTAATTTTGTCAGTACGGAATCCGAGGTTTCGGTCCCCTCCGCACACGCACTAGTCCAGAGGTGTCACCGCACCTGTACCAGAGCTCGCAGAGCTCTGCTCCAGGCTAGGTCGCGCACCAAGGCTAAGGCCGATCGCCACCGGTCGAAGCCTCCCCGTTACGTCATCGGTCAAAGAGTGTGGCTTTCAACCCAGAATATTCCTATGCGTTCCGTTTCGAATAAGCTTGCTCCCAAATTTATTGGCCCGTTTTCTGTTACCAAAATCATTAATCCGGTAACAGTGCGTCTTAGCCTTCCTCCGGCGTACAGGAGGGTTCATCCCGTGTTCCATGTATCCAAAATTAAACCGGTGATTTTTTCCCGTCTTAACCCGACTGCCCCGGTTCCCCCCCACCTCGTATCGTTAATGGGGAAACCACGTATTTGGTTAATCGTATTCTGGACTCTAGACGGAGGGGACGCGGATTTCAGTACTTGGTGGATTGGGAAGGTTACGGTCCGGAGGAGAGAAGGTGGGTTCCTGCTCGGGACATACTGGATCATCGCCTTATAGATGATTACAATCTACAGGTAAGGCAGGCTGGGAACGTCAGGTGACGTCCTAGGGGAGGGGGTACTGTCACGGTAGGAAATCCATTGTTTCCTCCGTGTCATGTTTTGTGTTTGTATTTGTACTCTCGTAGTCTCCATGTGCTCGTTTGGTTAATTGTTGTCACCTGTATGTTGATTGTCTCGCTCCAGCTGATCCTCATCTCCACTCAGCTATAAATACTCACCCATCTCTCTGTCTGTTGTCAGATCCTCATTCATGTTTCAGCCATACAGTTGGATTACCGTCTCCCGTGTTCGTGTTCTGGATTATGTTCGTGTTGTCGTCTTCGTGTGAGTGTTCCGGTCTGTTCCTGGTTTCATCCATTGACCGTCTTCACCTTCACCACCGACTTCACCATCCAGCACTTCTCACGCCACCGTAGACCTTCTATCACCATTGCCTACATTCTGGACAAGTTTTCAATAAACCATTTCTGATTGCCTGCATTTGCTTCCTCCTCTTTTACGAGTCGTGACAGAATGGTGATATGAAAGGTGATGGTGGAGATGGTGATGAAGACAAGGGAGACACACACACTCACGGTAGAGACAGGAGGGAACTTTGAGACGTTGGAGAGAGGTAAGTACAATGCTAGGAGTCCTTGAAGTCAGCAGTTAGGAGAGTCCTATGTGCAAACAAGACCGGACATTGGTGAAGTGCGAGTGAGTGCCTTTTGAGTGTTTGCTGATGGGCGGGTAGATGAATGGCAGGTGTGCGTGATCAGTATTCCAGTGAGGTAGTGCGCTGAGATTGGGTGGTGTTGGAGCCTGGCGTGTCTGTGACAGGACCCCGACGTTATGGTGGTCTTCTCAATCCACCAGGTATTCGAGTTACCCGCCACGACACTGGGAATCCAGGATTTCGCGAACCTCCCAAGCAGCGCCATCATCCAGGATGAGTGGAAGGGGGGTCTCAGCTGTGGTTACGCCAGGCTCTGTGGAGAGAGGAACAGAAGGATTGTGAGGTTTCAGGAGGGATACGTGGAATGTGGGGTGAATGCGGTACTCAGGTGGGAGTTGAAGTTTATATGTGACAGGGATGATCTGCTCCGTGATGGTGAACGGGCCAATGAACCTGGGACTCAGCTTACGGCACGGTAGACGCGAATGTCCCTAGTTGACAGCCAGTCCTTCTGTCCTGGTTGATAGGACCCTGCACATTCCTTACATCCATGCACGTACCTCCTGATGTCAGATGCCATGCTCTTTTAGCAGGGAGAGGGTTTTATTGACCCCCGGGTGACCAGTGCCATGTATTGTAAGTCTGGAGGGCAACCCGGCAGAGCATTGGTGGGAGTCTCTGAGGAGGGAACGGTTTCTGGGGACCAGGAGATCGGGCTGACAATAAGGTTTTCGGGAAGTATTGCGTTGGGTTCTTCAGCTCTAATTTTGGATGAAATGGCAATAGAAGTTGGACAAACCGAGGAAACGTTGGAGTTCTTCAAAGGTTGAGGGACTTGGCCAGTTTCTGATGGCATCCACCTTCCCCTCATCCATCCGGATGCCACTGTTGTCGATGATCTATCTAAGGAACTGCACTGAGGGCTGATGTAAGGAGCATTTTTCTGCTTTCAGGTAGAGTTGGTATTCCCTCAGGTGTTTCAGGACCTCCGCAACATGGTAACGATGTTCGGTCAAGCTCCGGGAGTAGATTAGGATGTCATCAATGTATACCAGGTCAAACTTGTGGAGGAATTCCGTCAGGGTTTGGATCCAAAAGTGCAGTTGCATCCACGACTGCATATGAGTGGTGAAGCGGATGGAGAGTTGGATGAAGTGTTCAAGCCCGATGGTATGCAGCGAGATGCAACTGCACTTGTGGATCCAAACCCTGACGGTAGGTGGTGATGAGGGCTTGTTCGTTCCACCCACTTATGGCAGCGAGAGTCCTGAACTTCTGAGCATTATCATTAACAGATATCTTGCCTTGTTTTAAATTATATAGTTTCTCACCAATCAAAGAATCCCACACGGGTTTTCCATAGACCACTCTGAAGTGGTCTACAAAACTGGGGAAAGACTGAATGACAGGGTTATTTTGAGCCTACATAGAATCCGCCCATTCCAGAAGGAAACAAGATGCATTAAGAGCTGGGGGGTGAAAACTTTTGGAATTTGAAGATCAAGGTAAATTGTACTTAATTTGTGTACCGGGAAACATACAAGTATCTTCTGTTGCTTACGAAGGGCAGAACTAAATGGAAAAAAATATATATTTCCACAAAATGAGACAAATTTGGCCATCTTCGTTGTGTACAAAAGTTTTCACCCCCAGCTCTTAATGCATCTTGTTTCCTTCTGGAGCATCAGTGAATGTTTGAATCTTTTTAAATAATTGTGTTTGAGTCCCTCAAATGTCCTCAGTGTGATAAGGTGTATCTCAAAATCATAAAGTCCCTGCTGGAAAGGGTTCAAATATGCAAAGATACTGGAAAACTGAAGAATCTGCAGGACCTTAAAGATTTTTCTGAAGAACACTGCTCAGTTTAACTGTTCAGAACAAACAAGGGACTCATGCACAACCATCACAAAACAGAAAGACAGCCGAGGATCATCAGGTAACAGAACACAGTATTAAGAACCAAGGGTTCCCAAACTTTTGAGTAGGGTTATCTTAATAATTTCAGCATTTTTTTTTGTCTTGTGGAATAAATGTTAAAATATTTTATGTACAATATCTTACTCAGGACAGTACTAAATAAAAAATAACATGCATTTAGTATGATCTCTGTTATTTTTTGAAAATTACTCATATTTTCACAGATTCTGCAAGGGGTGCCCAAACTTTCGATCCCCACTGTATATTCTCTTAATGATCACTAATATTAATTTAAACATATTAAACATTATGGTAGCACTTTATTTTACAGTCCTGTTCCTCATGTACATACTATGTACTTATTATTATAGTAATTAATATAACTATGTAACAACTAGGTACTAACCCTGAACCTACCCCTAAACCTAACCCTACCCCATTGTAGTTACCTTGTGTTACCAGAACTTTCTTAGATAAATACATTGTAAGTACACTATAAGTACATGTTAGTACATGTACTGTAAAATAAAGTGCAACCAACATTATGTTACATACCTGGACTCTTTTAGTGTGTTTTTGCCCCTGTGACCCAGTTTCCGTCTCCCGTGTTTGGCTTGATTAGTTCCCAGGTGTGTCTATTCTATTCCCCATGTGTTCCATGTCCCTGTTAATTTAGTCATGCCATCCACCTGTGTTTCCCCAATTATCCTTTGTACATAAGCCTTGTCCTTTCAGTTCTGTTTTGTCGGGTCTACTCACTTACTACTTACGTGTGTCTACCTCTGTACTCCATGTGTTGGATATATTAAAAGCCTTATTTCATTTATCCTCTGCTTCGTGTTTCTTCCGGCAGCATAAACCGTAACAGAAGACCCGACCCAAAAAGAGAGTATAAAATTGCGTGTTTTCCCTCCGTTTTGTTTTCCGTTTTTTCAGTCTTTTCGTTTTCGTAGTGTCAATGGATTCCCTTTATAGCCCCAAATTCCTCCTCCTCCTGCTGGAGCAGGAAGGACGTTCTCTCGAGGACCATACCAGACGGTTTGTGAGCCGGCAACCCCGTCCATCGTGGGAGTCTTACTGGAGATCGAGGGCGTGGAGGAAAGCCCTGCCCACACATCCATGACTGAGGGTGAGCTATATCCGGTCTCGGGTAATATGGAGCAACTTATGGATCTGATGGACTGGTCTATGGAGGTAATCCCTAATTTTCCTGTTTCTCAACTGGTTCCGTCCAGCCCTGATTCCCCTGTATACCCTCTCAGTCTCCCACTCCTACCTCCTCCAGTCATTTCCTCTGCTCCATTTCCGCTGGTTCCGTCCAGCTATGAATTTTCTGTTTCTCAACTGGTTCCGTCCAGCTATGAATTTTCTGTTTCTCCGCTGGTTCCGCCCAGCCCGTAATTTTCTGTTTCTCCGCTGGTTCCGCCCAGCCCTGAGTTTCCTGTGTCTCCGCTGGTTCCGCCCAGCTCTGAATCTTCTGTGTCTCCGCTGGTTCCGCCCAGCTCTGAATCTTCTGTGTCTCAGCTGCTTCCGCCCAGCTCTGAATCTTCTGTGTCTCTGCTGGTTCCGCCCAGCTCTGAATCTTCTGTGTCTCCGCTGGTTCCGCCCAGCTCTGAATCTTCTGTGTCTCCGCTGGTTCCGCCCAGCTCTGAATCTTCTGTGTCTCAGCTGCTTCCGCCCAGCTCTGAATCTTCTGTGTCTCTGCTGGTTCCGCCCAGCTCTGAATCTTCTGTGTCTCCGCTGGTTCCGCCCAGCTCTGAATCTTCTGTGTGTCCGCTGGTTCCGCCCAGCTCTGAATCTTCTGTGTCTCCGCTGGTACCGCCCAGCTCTGAATCTTCTGTGTCTCCTGTATTCCCTCCCAGCCTCCCTCTCCCACCTCCTCCTAAACCTGCCAGTCCCTCTGCTCCACTGCCGCTGGTTCCATCCAGCCCTGATCCTCCTGTCTTTCCTCCCATCCTTCCTCTCTCGCCTCCTCCTAGACCAGCCAGTTCCTCGTCATCCCTGCTGGTGCCAGTCAGTCCCGCAGCTCACCCTCAGTCCGCGCCATCTGGGCGTGATGGTTTGCCGCTGGACTGCCAGTCTCCAGCTCCGCCTTGGCGCGTTAAGGCCCTGTCTCCGCCTCCAGCCTCCGAGCCCTGGACTCCTCCTCAGTCCTTCGACCCTGCGGCTCCGCCTTGACTCTTAGCTCCCTCGTCTCCACCGTGGCCTGGCATCCCACCTGCTCCACCGGGCTCCCTCGTCCCTCCTACTCACTTACTACTTACGTGTATCTACCTCTGTACTCCATGTGTTGGATATATTAAAAGCCTTATTTCATTTATCCTCTGCTCCGTGTTTCTTCCGGCAGCATAAACCGTAACACATTATCTTAAAAAACAAGCCAATTTTGTTTAAATTATTATTATTATTATTATTATTATTATTTTATGGTCTTTAATGGAGAGTTTTGCTCAGCTTGTCTCAGCTGCTTAAGAGTGTTAAGATTGAGTGAAATACATGTTCACTGAAGGATTTTCACCTTGGGAGAATGAATATATTTATTTTCATGCTGAAAAAATGTCCAATAATGGAGGGAATGAGGGGAGGGTCGCATCTGCTGTTTCAAGTTTCTCTATTTCATCACAGTAGTGTGTGAATTCATGCCAGCACTGAAAAAGCACAACTCTCTCAGCACTCATCCATCCCTATATAAAAGCTTTACTACCACTGAACGTCATGGTTGGGTACCAAGCACTTCTCACTGTACTCCTCCTCTAGCAACACCAGAACATTTTGGATGCTTTTGGATCCAAAATGATTGACTTGGTCTTTTAAAGGTTTGCTACAGTAGGTAAGTGGTGACAACAACCATGCATGTGACTTCCCTAGTTGCTGTGAGGCTGTTAAAACACATACAATTCCTCAAACCATTCGAGAGCTGAGATCCTTTTTGGGCCTATGTAATTACAGTCGTAGTTGGATTGAAGGTTATGCAGAAAAATCACAACCATTAAACAAATTGTTAAAAGGAAATCCAAGGGCCCAAGACCCAGTTAACTGGACTCCTGAAGGAGCAATTAATGTTTTTTTTTTTTTTTAGCAAAAATTCTGTATTCTGTGAAATGTGTTAAGTTGTATTAGGGCTGTACTAATTTATGCTATGTGCTATATAAGGAATATCTCCAAGACTTCCTTTCGTCGTGTTATTTGTACTAAATTCATAAGCTCCTCCCTCTAATCAGAAAGAGTATCTGGAGAAATGGAAATATGGAATGGAAGAGGCCTATAAAGAACTTTGAGCAAAAATAATTTTATTTTAAGAAGTTTATTTTGCTTTGGCTACATTAGGCAATTAATGTGTGACAACAAGCATGCATGTCACTTCTGCAGGCTGGGTCATACTCTGTGAGAAAAAGTGTCACTCTTTTCAAAGCTTTTGTTGGCCTCTGAAACACTTGCATGTTATATCTCCTGCTCCTTTTCTAGCAAAAATTCACTCAACACTAAATAAAAGCTTAAAGTGAAGACCTGAGTATTTCAGCAGTCTTAATTACATGTCGATTGTTTTTGAATTTTGTGCTACTTCTGCTAGATTTTAAAGGTGCCATATGCAAAAATTGAGGTAAAAATATCCAAAACATGACCTACACACATCAAAAGAATGAGAAGAAATAAGGGCGATGATGTCATTAAAAAAATGTCAAGTTATAGTGCTGCAGAGATATCAACCTTAATTAGCATTAGCATTACTAGCCCCGGCCCAACAGGTGCGTAATACCAGTTTCGGCCATGGGAGGCGGTATGCGGGCAACATAACCACCAGCCAACCTGCAATACACGAATAACTTGCACGGCTTGTGGGCGTACCTGAACCTGATGTCAATCGTGTGGAAATTACAGCCCAGTACTTCATTTCAGTTCAGGGAAGAGAGAGGAAGGATGGCTCAAGCCCTTGGCAAGAGACCACCACCCGCTACAGGGAAACAACCACGCTCGGAATCACAAATCAAATCCGATAAGAAAAGTAGCCGAACCAGGGTAAACATCAGCACTGCTTTCAGTCGCTGGAGACAACTGATTGACCTGAAAGAAATGAGGTTCGACTCCGAACTTGCAACATTTCTTTTGGATTGGTAAGTTATAACATAGAAATGTATCGAAGGCTGTTCGATAAACGTGCTAATGTTAGCGATGGCTAACCGTTGCTGTGTTTGATAATTAGCTAGCACTAACTTACCCATTTTTTTTATATCATAACTAACCTGCTCTGTCTAGTCTGTTAGTCTCCGTGTCCTCTTTGCTTCGTGGTTTTTCTGTGCGTGAGAAAAATTGATGTGTGGCGTGAAAGTGTGTGAAAAGAGTCAATTGCGTGTGTCTCACGGTGAATGCTTGAGAGTTGGCAGCTCTGGTTACATTGGTTGGCACTAGCTTGGTCAACATCAGCTGTCTGATGTTGACCAATGATGTTGACAGAATGCTGTCTGTCAAATTAATTTAATTCAAATAATGTGTATATACAACTCAAAATGTAATATGAACAAAACGTACAAAACGGAACATATTCACTGGTAAAGGTGAAGGGGAGTAGCTTGAAGATGTCATGTTTCAAAATCACTTGACATCACCCAACGTTCCTCTGGAGGCAAAACGTTCTTCTTAGGCTTCGGCTATGGCTGTAGGGTTTGTTGTGAAGGTAGGGGCGGAGCATAGAGACAATGCCGTTTCTCGTTTGTTACTCTAGATTAGACCAATTCACTTAATTGAGGCATACTGTCCCCATCTGGTATGGAATGTGGAGTATGACTTGATTTTTTTGCCAGACATGACAGATGGCACCTTAACAATTAAAACAATAACAACACTTAAAACAATAATTTGGTATTCCTCTTGTACCATTGTCTTCTTTTATGCTAAGAAAAAAGTCACCTTACAGTTCTCTCCCAAGTGGTTCCACTGCTGCCAGCATTAAGTGCGAATATGATTTAGTGTGCTACTGATCTAGTGTGCTACTGTATGTAACACTTTTAACTGTCAGGAAATTAAATATCTTTTAACGTTTTTGTTCAATATACTTACATGTTGATCAAAAATAACCTTAAACCTATACACTTTTTAAGTAAATTTCAGAAGAGTTTACTCATTTTTGCAACATAACATGTGATCACTTTGATAAGAAAATCTTATTTCACAGAATAATTTTGGCATTCTTCTTTGGTCATTTATCAAGCAGGCTTCCATTATGTATCACCACAAGTACTTTAACCATGTTAATGGATCTGAGAATCTTGAACCATTACCTACCAACAGCACTTACCTTATGTGTCTGCTCATGGACCATCGACCTGTTTGCCACCTGTTAAGCAATACTGTTATCATTTGCCTTCTGAGTATGGAGTCCACCAATCAGGAGCCATGAACTTTTAAATTTGTATTGAGACTGTGTACTTGAGTGACATCTTTAGTTTCTTTGAATTATCACAGTCTGACATCTGGGGAACTGATGGACTGTTTTATTTGAGGAATATTGCTTTGGACATTTTGGACTCTTGAAATCCTCCAAAAATAAAGATTTCTGTTTCAAGAATCTTTAAATTTTGCACTTTGAGGCACTAATGGACTGTTCTTTTTCATAACATTGTTTTGAAATTGAACTATCAAGTTCAGGACAATCCTTGGACTGTTAAAATGTTAAAAACTTGTGCACAACAAAATTATTGATAAAGAAAGATAATGTTGAGACAATATCTATTTTTGTAGGGGAATGTGTGACAGAGAGCGTGTGACAGAGAGTGTGTGACAGAGAAGACCTGATGATATTTGATTAGTAATAAGCATAGCTAAGAACTTCATTTCGACAATTTTAAAGATGATTTTCTCCCTATTTAGATTGCTTTTTTTTTTTATCTTATAATACATTTTATTTATTAATTGATGCTTAAGACAGATTTTGTGGTCCAGGGTCACATATGTGTCATATTGAGAAATTATATTTTGTTCCCTATAATAATACTAAATATGTGGTTTCAGAACAGTCTATATAAATCAAATAAACTGACCCTTTTATTTTAATATTATTATCAAACCTACTTGCTCATGTGGGATGGACTTTGAAGGAGGGCATAGATACAGCGCGATAAAGTCTCGTCAGTGTTTACTGTTTTATACAGAGTGAAAATTGGTATTAAAAATTAAAATATTTACAAACACTTAACTTTTTTGGGGGTCAGAAACAAACAAAAAAATCTATATAAACTTATATGATGACTCTTATGAATGAGGTATGAATGAGGCCATCAAACATGTCTACGTTACTGTTGACATGCGCAGACACGTTAATTCCAGGAAGATTTTATATGTAGATCATTTGATAAGGAAATAAAATCTCAGACCCTGCAAAACGAGTTCGGTAGCTCTTCAGGTTGTTTCCAGAGGCAAGGTAGGAGTGACAAATCAGCGTGTTTATTCTTATAAATGTGTATCTGGTGTAAACTGCCTTTCTGAAGTACATTTATAGAAATATTTTCGTATAATTTTTTTTCAAATGTACTGTTCAATGCTGTACTTTTCAAAATTATTCTAGAGTCTATTAAAGTATTAAAGCTATTAAAGTAAAGAGCAAGAATTTGACCTAAATTAAGTTAATTTGTGTTTGTCATTGTTATTTATTATGAAATAAATAATAATACATCCACACAAGATATGTGCAAGAATTTCCTTTTTTACAGATGCCAAGTGTCTGGATGAGCCATATAATTGCATTTTATTTTGAAGAAATACATTGAAGTGACATACATCAGTTAAAAACATGGCTGGTCAAGGTACAAAAAGACAAAATAAACATATGTTTGGTTTACTGAAAGTTCAATTTTTTTTTTTTTTTTTTTTTTTTTTTGCCTGTTATTATACTCATACATTTTAACAGAACATTTACTTACTGTACTATATAAAGTACAGCATTTGCTATTTGTTTGAATGGTAAAGTGATGGTAAAGTAAAAATATTTTTTTCTTGAATACAATCCAATTTGTCTTGAATAAAAGTATATAGTATATGCTTTTTATTGTACTTAAGTATTACAAGTAAAAAGTACTTATTAGTGAACTGTGTAGGCATTTATGTAAGGAATAATTGACAACATGTCATTAAATTGTTAAAATAATAATAACATCTGAGGTGGTGATGCAACGTGGCTGTGACACCTCAGGTGTGCATTATATTTTAATAATTTAACAAACTAAAGCAGGGCCACAAGATGGTAACGTTTATAGTGGCGTAGCACCAAGTGTTGAACCCTGGTCAAAGAAACTAGGGGTAGGCCTCTCACTACACCAAAAACACACTGCTTTATTTTCACAATTCACAACTTATATTTTCAAGTAAATTATGTATTAAAACATTAGAATGTTCAAATATTTTAAATTAAGCTATCATTGTTTAAAAATATCATGTAAAATCAGTAATAAAATGAATAACAAAAACACATTCCGTCTGTTGCTATAATCTCTGTAGGTCATTTCAACATCAGTACAGACTTCAGAACAGATTTTAATAATTTAGAGGATTCACTCTTGCATTCATATATGCAGTTGTCACCCCTGAAACTCTGCACCATGTAGTGTGTTAATAGCATGAAAAACGCAACTTTTATTGTAATAGTGATTGGGATATATACAGAGTGCTCTCTTTCATCACTGAAGCCGTCCATAACAAACAGAAACACGTATGGCACCATTTAAATGCAGCTCCCTATCAGCCGGTATCTAATTAAAAAAACTGGTAACAACACATTTACAGTTTAAGTGTGCACTTTGTTCTGGTATCAGGATCAGAATGCTTCATTTGCAATGCTTATTCTGACCATTCTTGTAAAATCAACATCTAGAAATTGTCTGCCCTCCTGACGTTGTTTTCCACTTCTCTCTGCTACAAGACCAAACCGCCCTTTTCTTTTGACGCCCGCTCGTGAAAGGTACCCGCTGCCAGGTAAAAAAAAAAAAAAAAAGAAAATCACATGTTAATTTTTATTGATGTAAAATTGAGTCTTGTGAAGGTTTATTCCTACTGACAAGCATATAATTATAACTGTCATTTTGTCATGATAATATGAGGGATTATCAATATATATTGGTGAGGTACGGGGCTTAGCGATTTCAACCAACTGCTCAAGGCCAGCATGAAAGTGCTCAGGAAAATTGAAAGCCCACTGCTGTGCATTGTCACGAAAGCTTATCATAAACATGTATATTTAAGCCTTGCTAGTTTAAATATTAAGCTATTTTAAAGCATTAAAGCACAAGAAGACGACAGAAATGCATCTCAGATAGGGTTAGGATTTAGTGTGTGTGTGTGTGTTGGGGGGGTTTGCAGCATAATGTACAGTACAGACCAAAAGTTTGGACACACCTTCCCATTCAAAGAGTTTTCTTTATTTTCATGACTATGAAAATTGTAGATTCACACTGAAGGCATCAAAACTATGAATTAACACATGTGGAATTATATATGGAATTATATACATAACAAAAAAGTGTGAAACAACTGAAAATATGTAATATTCTAAGTTCTTCAAAGTAGCCACCTTTTGCTTTGATTACTGCTTTGCACACTCTTGGCTTTCTCTTGATGAGCTTCAAGAGGTAGTCACCTGAAATGGTCTTCCAACAGTCTTGAAGGAGTCCCCCGAGAGATGCTTAGCACTTGTTGGCCCTTTTGCCTTCACTCTGCGGTCCAGCTCACCCCTAAACCATCTCGATTGGGTTCAGGTCTGGTGACTGTGGAGGCCAGGTCATCTGGCGCAGCACCCCATCACTCTCCTTCTTGGTCAAATAGCCCTTGATGCCTTCAGTGTGACTCTACAATTTTCATAGGCATGAAAATAAAGAAAACTCTTTGAATGAGAAGGTGTGTCCAAACTTTTGGTCTGTACTGTATGTTATAATACATTGTGTATATTCCCACTAACCAAAGAGTGACAGCTTTTTAGAGTTTATGAGCACTCTTTGCAAGCTTTCTAGTCTAAAATCCATTTAAAATATATGTTAGCTCTTGTGGCTCCAATGGTTTAAAAAAAAAAAAAATCTTTTAGCCAATCAGCATCAAGTGTTCACTTTCAGCGATGAGGAATGTTGAGAAAAGAAACCTTGTAGGGGAGGCTAGCCTCACATCTGGTAGATCAACATCATAGAGATGCAAATTATATGATAATAGTTTGAACGACTCGCACTGTGCTGGTAATGTATCAAGTACTTACAGTATGATGAGTAGTGTTATAGAATGTTTGATCGCCAACAGATTTAACAAACTGTATTTTTAACAGTATATACACAAATAATAAAATAAAGGGAGAGCACGCCTAAGCTGGATATAGGATATAGCAGTCAGCTTAGTTAAATAGCACAACGGGCAGCTCTCTTTTAACACAGACTTTTAAAAATGGGATGGATGTTTGCCTCAAGTGATAGGACAGGTAAGTGGTATTATATTATCTTGCTGTATACGTGTTGTTTTCTTTACGTTTTCTGGCTATACGCTAGAAGAAGAAAAAAATCAATTTTAAAGTGGTAACGCAAATAATAATAAATATAAAAATTGTCAGGGATCCCCAGACCAAATAAAAGTAATGTGCCTCCTCTATTTTAAAACCCATGATCCGCTACTGATGATTCATGGTTAAGGCTAGACGGAATACTGCTTAGGCTACTGGGCATACACATCTGCATATTATCCAAGCTGACAATATAATGTGAAACCTATGAAAATGGTTGAAAAAGCACATGATGTCATACTGTAATCACTTTTGTGTCCTTTTTGCAGTAAAGGACCTGTAATAGTTTAATGAATCGGAAGATGACATGAACACAAGGTTAGCAGCATTGAAAACAGATGAATGCACCTGTGCATATATAGTTCCCATTCAAGGCAAAATTTGACCGGATTTGAACATGACAGATTTTCTGGTATGTAAAATAAGTACTTTAAAGGAAATCCATAGCTAATTGCCGTTACTGTGGCAGCCAAGAACTGCACAGCTTAACCCTCCGTGCATATTTATATTGAGTTATATTGAAAATGTTTAAAGACTTTTAAAATAAAGACTTAAAACCTTTTTTAGGTACTGTATGTTTGATTATGGTTGGAGCTGAAGTCTGTAGGACTGTGGTTCTCCAGGACTGGCCAATGCAGACTTCAGCTGCAACCCCTGAGTTAGTAGTATATTCTTAAATTTGTAGTCATGCATTTTTGTGTAATATTCATAAAGAATGTGCAAATTCAAACTACATAAGGAATTTTTAAAACAGCTGTTCCAACCAAACAGGGTCCAACGCTGTGCTGACACATGGAAAAACAGCAATGTCTAAAAAATATACATGATCAGTTAAAAAAAAACTGTCATTTTGCATTATTGACACACTGTTTTCCTAATGAATGTTGTTCAGTTGCTTTGACGCAATGTATTTTGTTTAAAGTGCCATATAAATAAAAGTGACTTGACTTGACTTTACATAAAAGAAAGTAAAATAATCATGAAGAACAATAATCACAAAAAATAAAACAAGCAATTTAAAAACATTGAAAACTATAAAAACACTTATTTAAAATTACCCCCCTTGTATTGTCTGAACCCTTGGTATTTCTAACTGACTCCATCCTAGTGATCTGAGTGGTCTGTTTATTCAGTGAACATATCTGCAATATGTTTTGGTCCTAGGTCATTGAGTGATTTATAAACTAGTAAAGGTACTTTAAAATCAGCCCTTAAAGTAACTGGAAGCCAGTGTAAGGACCGGAGGACGGGTGTGATATGCTCTTTTTTTATGGTTCTAGTCAGAATCCTGGCAGCAGCGTTCTGGATGAGCTGCAGCTGTCTAATGGTCTTTTTGGGAAGGGCGGTGAGGAGCCCATTACAATGGTCCACCCTGCTGGTGATAAAAGAATAAACAAGTTTCTTCAAGTCTTGACTGGAAACAAAACATCTAATTCTTGCAATTTTTTTTAGATGATAGTATGCTGATTTAGTTACTGCTTTGACATGACTACTGAAACTAAGGTCTGTCTCCAGAATCACACCAAAGCCCCTTTCACACTGCATGTCGGACCCGGCATATTGCGGGAACATTGCCGGGTCGCCGCCTGTTTGAAAGCAACCACGCCCCGGGATTGATTCCCGCATTGAACCCGGGTCAGGGACCTAGTAACATTGCTGAGTTCAACCCGGGGCGAGCGCTGTGTGAACAAAAGCCAGATGACGCGCGACTCTTTTACCGGCTGTTTTTAGGAAGATCAACTTTCACGAAGGAAGAATATGTGCAAACTGTAATGAAGCAGAGATCAGTTTGTTCCTCACTTTCCGCGCTGACACAGAGATCGTCTGCTTACTTCAGTGAAAGTATAACGTGCCTAATGTTTTCGACTCGTACATTACACGTCACACCCTGATGTCACATGTCGTTACGGGATCTTCACGGGTTGTATGTGAAAGCACACACATATCCCGGGGTCATTACTGGCAGTGTGAAAGTGCAAAATCTAGCGACCCGGGAACAATTGCTAGAACATTTCACCCGTGTATTTGCCGGAATGGCAGTGTGAAAGGGGCTCAAGATTCCTGACTTGATTTTTATTTGATTGAACCCTAGAGTCAAGGTATGCATTCACCTTGAAAACTTCATATTTGTTTCCAAATGCAATGACTTCAGTTTTTTCCTTGTTTAACTGAAGAAAGTTATGGCACATCCAACTATTAATTTCATCAATATATTGGCAGAGGGAATCAGTGGGGCTGTAGTCATTTGGAGATAATGTTAGGTAAATCTGGGTATCATCAGCATAGCTGTGATAGGCAATTTGGTTCTTTCTCATTATTTGACTTAGTGGGACCACATACAGGCTAAACAAGAGCGGTGCTAGAATTGAGCCTTGTGGGACTCCACATCTCATGGACGTCCACTTAGACTTATGCTCTCCTAGACTCACATAATAGCCTCTCCCTTCTAAGTATGACCTGAACCATTTGAGTACCATCCCAGAAAGCCTGACCCAGTTTTCCAGCCTTTCTTTCTTAATATTCTTTCAAAATGATACACCACTGCCACCATTTCTGTTAAAGGCTATTGCAAGTTCATGGTTGTAATTTATTAACTGATAATTTAATCAATTATGATGAGGCTAGTCTTCAATAAATGAATACATTTAAATCAATCAATTTGATCAATTAACACTGTTCAGTCAAAGAAGAATTAAACCGATAGAGTTAATGTAAGAAATATTTTTAATTATATTTTTTAAGTGCAAGGAAAATCAGCTGAAACATTTAAAAGGAATCACTGCAGAAACAAATGACATTAATAATAAAAAAATAAATAAAAAGAAAATGACATTTGATTAAACTTGATTTGAATATACTGAAATGACTGTTGGAAACTAGATGAAGCCAAATATAACTCTGTGCAGTCAGATATACTCTGGACGCACTACAAATCTGAAACTGTAGTCATCAGGACAGGGGTTTGGCAGACCCATACTGCTGTTATCTGGAACCACTGCCATGTCGTTTTTGAAATCTTGAACATGAAATATATTGTTTACATTCTTGCAGCTAAGAATCAACCTGTTGCTGTAGCGAATGGTGCTAGTGTATCTTTCCTGATTACCATATCCGACAAACCTTGCAACAGGAAAAGAATAACATGAAATACCATAGTTAGAGCATTCCTGAGCACTAAGAAACACATGGGCTTGCCACTGGACATATTGTTCTCTGTAAAGAGCACTGGGGTGTGCTGGAGTGGAGAAGGTTTGTATTCTGTTATTTTGGCCATAGTAGTAGTGATGGTATGGGTAATCAATGGTTGTGTCATTGATAAATAGACTCCACTCATCTCCAGTGTAGATTCTGGGTAGATACTCACTACTCATGTTATCCATTTGATTCCTGATCGTAGAGAAAGGCAGAGCGTTGAACTGAAAACCTCTGAGCAGACCAGTTAGGTAGAGTTTCTCATGATTCTGACGGAGAGCGCTTGAGGAAAACTGTTTTTCATAGAGTTTATCCACTGGGAACAAAAGGAAACGGATGTGATTAAGGAGACTTGCCTGTTGATCTGAACTAATCTCATCACCTTTGTCTTTGACCCATGTCTCCAGAGCTTCAAGAAGAAAAGCTTCATCCTTCACAATCAGGTCTGAGCGCTGCAGAAGAGCATCCATCATGTGAAACGAGATGTTGCTCCACACTGGAGAGCTTATGAGGAACTCACAGTTCCAGGAAAGATACTGAAGGACGTTCTCTTGAAGAACAAGGTCACCTGTGCGAACACCGTACTCGTACATGGATAACTGTGTACGGAAAGTGTTGTCTTCAGGAATGAGTGAAGTGAAGGCCCGGCCGACATCCTCCATAAGCTTCTTCACTCCAAAGATGTACGCCAGCTGATGCAGACATTCAGCTGACGTGATGGAAACATCAATCTGCCGTGTGTACAAATACCTGTAAGTAAAACAGATACTGTAAGTGTCTAACACTGATAATATAATCATTTCTGATCTGCACAATTCAAATTCTTAAAGAGACAAGTGGTTTGAGCTATGAAGTCGTGTGGTCTTCAGAAAGCTACCTGAGAAAAGCAGAGACATGATGATGGCAAGTCTGGCTGACATCAACTGTGAGGTTTCTGGAATAATTTGTTATGTTTAGCTCTGGATAAATGATGAGGATCATACGGTGCACACAAAATGTTAATTCTGACTCTTCAGTGACGTCTTGTATGTTAATTCTGAAATTACAGCCATCTCCACTGTCAAACAGAAGACCAAGATCATGGGACAAACCCAGGCTGTTATCCACAGAGAACTGACGATTGCTGGATATGTTTTTACCTGCAATGAAAATGTAATTCAATGCATTAAATAATAAATCATAACAGAAATACACATGCAAATATATGTAGTTGCTGAATTTCTTACCAGTCTCACAGACCACTCCTGCGTCCTCTTTATGTGAGCAGTCAGTAACACCCCAACCTTTGAAGTTGCATTCAGACAATGAGCTTTCCGAGCCTTTACAGTTCATGTCATCCAGCCAGATTGGACCAGAGCCTAAAAACAATAATAAAAAAATTAATTCAGATTAATTAATTTAAAATATAAGACAATTATTTTGATCACAATGTGTAAAAAAATAACCTGCTGTGGAGCTTATACCTTCTCCATATTGTCCTCCAGGCGCAACTGATATTGCTCCAGGAAAACCCAGTTGACGACACACCACTTGTGCTTCAGCCAATTCCCATCCGTCATCACAAACTGTACCCCACTGTCCATCATGGTAGACCTCCACACGACCAGAAGAAGGCAGATCCTCCACCAATCGCACTCTGCCCTCCTGCTTTGGCTGCTTTACTCTGTCATCTTCAACCAGTGACAGAAGATTAAGAAGCCAGAAATGTAGATATATTTATGACATGCAGTATTTTTTTTTTTACTTAAGAAAATTCTCCAAATACAATTCATGAAAGGTTTTATTTACTAACCAAACAGGTTCAGACCCTGTGCTGAAGCACGAAGAAACAGTAGAGCCCATAGAAGGTTCATGATTCTTCTTTTGCTGGAAATATTGCAAACAGCAGGTACAGGAACACAGTGCTCAAATGAGTGAATCACAAAACATCATGCTTTTTCATTATATATAGACCAAATCAAGTCAACTGTTATGAAACTTTAAATAAATTATGCGTAATCACATTTAAGGGGTACCAAATGTTTAATTTCATTAAAATTTATTTACTGCAACATATACATAATTTAATTGTAACACAATTTCATCTTTTTACTTTAGCCCAGCTTAAAACTTGTGGGAACTGTCAACTCTATTTTTTTTTCATGCTTCCGGCTTCGCTACCATTTGCTACCATGCTTACTGCTCTGCACATTGCTTTTTGGTATTTTTCTAAGATGTTTACTTCAGCAGATCAGCACAGTGCTCAAACAACATATTTTTGGCACAAGTACTAAAACTAAAAACTCATTGGGGCTGGAATAATAATAATAATAAAAAAAAAAAAACTTTGCCTCCCACTCCCATCAGCAGCTTACATTCCAGAGATGGGAAAACAACTGCCTACTTTCAAACAGAAGAGAAAGAAAATGCCTCTTGTTAAATATGCTTGTTGCATGAACTGCTGCAAACTTCTACAAAGGATTGTGGTTCTTGCTGGACTTCCAAAACAGGTAAGCAGATGGAAGGAAGATTTTCTGGAAAACATCAATGGGAAGACAGAACAACAAGTCACAGCCACCGGAAACACCAGAGACACAGCCCATCTCACCAGTCACATTATCCCTCAATCCCCCAATAATAGTCAGTAAGAAAACAGACAGAAATCAGCTTGGAGAAATAGAGCCTTCGTGCTTTTTAATGTTGAACTAGCCACAGCTAGACAGAGATTCTTCTCAAACCTTATAAATAGTAACTTAAACAACATTCACACTCTTTTTGCTATTGTTGAGAGACTGACAAACCCCCCAAACACCCAGAGAAGTGCTCTTAGACAGCAAATGCAATGAGTTTGCTTTTTTTTTCTTTCTGAGAAGACCATTAATATCAGGAAGAGGATTAACACATTCTTAAGTTATGCAGAGGTCAGACAGATTCGGCAATATCAAAAAGATAATATGTCTATTTTTGAAGCAATTGATAGCAAAACTTTGGAAGAAATAGTGGAGCATCTAAAATATTCAACTTGCTATCTTGACACACTTCTCACATTTAAAAAATAAATAAATAAACTGTTCAGAAACAGATCGCCTCACTTCTTTTTAGGAATTTTCCAGACTCCCTGAAAACTGCAGTTGTTAAGCCCCTCCTGAAAAAGAGCAATGTTGACACCATTTTGAGCAATTATAGACCAATATAAAATCTGATTCTGATAAAATATCAGTGCTGGTATTACTAGATCTCATTTGACACTGTTGATCATAACATACTTCTACAGAGACTGGAAAACTGGGTCTGGATTCCTGGAATGGTAGTCAAATGGTTCAGGTTATACTTAGAAGGGAGAGGCTATTATGTGAGTATAGGAGAGCATAAGTCTAAGTGGACATCCATGACATGCAGTGTCCCACAAGGCTCAATTCTTGCACCGCTCTTGTTTAGCCTGTATATGCTCCCAAGTCAAATAATAAGTAAGAACCAAATTGCCTATCACAGCTATGTGTCTGATACCAAGTTTAACCTAGCCTTATCGCCAAATGACAACAGCCCCAATTGACTCCCTCTGTCAATGCATTGATGAAATTAACAGCTAGATGTGCCTGAACTTTCTTCAGTTAAACAAGGAAAAAATGAAATCATTGCATTTTGAAACAAAGATGAAGTTCTCAAGGTGAATGCAACAAACAACCAAAAACCAAACCAAAAATCAAGTCAGTTTCAGTAGTCATGTCAAAGCAGTAAATCAGCATACTATCATTTAAAAAATACATTGCAAGAATTAGATGTCCAGTTTCAGATGTGTTACTCTGGTTCATGCTAACTGTGCTTTCTTCAAATTGAATTTGAAACCCCCATTTATCTTAGTTGATAAATGCATTGACATCTCGTATGCAAAAAACATTTTTTTTCCACTGGAAATTTGAATGTGGATTTTTTGAATGTGGAATTTGAAAAGATTTTTGCAATCTGACAATAAAATTACTCTTTCCCAAACATCAGTAAATATAGAAATTACACATTTTTATTCAGAACATGTCTCTGTTACTTTTCCATCTTATGCCAGAGTCATGGCAGGGCCCAGAATGAGATAAAAATGTTTCATTGCTTTCAAACGCAATCTTATCTTCTAAAGCAGAACATAAGCTTCTAAGTCTTGTCATCAACCCAGAATTCTGTTCAGTATATTAATTAGAGCTTGCAACAACTATACAGGGACTGTAACAGATTCCTGATAGAATTATGTCATTTAAAACTTCTATTCATGAGGAATTAAATTAAAACATCACTCAGTTACTTCTGGGATTATTTTTTAACAAATAGGCAGATACATTAAAAAAAAAAAATCTTTTTCAACCAGTAATGTTTTTGTTTACCTGGCCTTTATGGCTCTTAGTGCCACACATGTAGAGAATGCGTTTTGTCCTCCCATTTCTCAATGGGAACTTAAGCAACACAAATTATATTGCACACCTATCAAATTCAAGTCTACTTCTAAGACCTATAGGTGTGCCCAGGTACACCTTACCACACACAAAAAGTAACTTAACAGGTGTACCTCAAACTATGACACCAGTTTACCAAAAACAAATCCACACAAAGTCTGGTGTCGCCCACTTACGTCTGAGTAAGCCTCTATATTGCTCTCCCTTCTTTCCACCTCTCTGCCACAAACAGTCCCTAATCAGAAATCATTTTCAAAATCTTCCTACCTTGTTTTGCTGATTGATCAGGGATGTCACTGAAGAACGATTGTGAGCATTCGCCACCATTAACTGTTGGGGAATTCACAATTAAACCCAAGGACCAGATATGATGAACAAAGACCAGGAGTCAGAGCTGCAGTCAACTGAAGAAAAATTTACAGACAAAATAGTTTGCAGTTTCATCAGCAGAAGCCAGTTTTAATACTCGCAATGGAGTTTGTAGTCCACTCTGTGGACATGTTTGAAACTCCAGCAATTGTACTCTAACAGAGGCCACAAATTACGTCAATACATAGATAAATTTGAAAATATTTGCAGCATATCTTCTAGTGATTATTTTGGTGACAAGTGATCAGAGGTCACTCAAATAGGTCTCTCCAGAGACATATATCTGTCACCTTGGACATCAGAGTGACGGCAAATGACGGTTTCCCTCTGGGGCTGTCTCAGAATCTAGCTGACAAGACAAACGCTTACTCACCCATGAAGAGAACACTTATCTGTACTTCAAGGTTGCCGGGCTCTTCCCTGAATCTTATCAAATATGGTTCACCACACACACACAATGAGAGCAGCTTCTTAGAGAGTAAAAAGGCAGACTAAAGCTATATTCAACTTCTTTCTAACATAGATAAATGTTCTAATCCCTCATTGATCATGTAGATGGGTGGTCCAGATGACCTCTGTGACATGGCAGTCGTGATCCTGGGAGGAGAAGACAGAACTCAGCATGTAAAAGCTTACCGTTTCACATTCCAACTCCTCAACTTCAAGGAAGAAAGAAAACCAGATACATTTTATGTCTAACTACTAATACACAGTAGCTAACAACTTAATTCAATATTGATAACTTTGGCCAAACAAAATCTAATATTAAAGAGTCAAGTGGGGCTTGGGGGTTGCGGGGGCAGACAAATACACAGGGTTATTTGGAAAATCAAAAAAGAAAGTTATTTTCCTTGAAACTAATTAGTAACGCATCTGCCATTGCCTATAGCCCTTGACAGGCTCAGACTACAGATTACAGTGGGATATTTGAAACAGCAATACCAAGAATGGTTACTCATGAAACATTTAGGATGCTTTTGATACCAAGCTTTGTCCTTGACAGGGTACAAGATTACCAACAATCCAAAACATGACATTTCTGAAACTATTTTTTTTTCCCCAAAGAAATAATGGTAAATTACATACTAGGAAATGCATATAAAATAGGAAATATACAAAGAAAAAAAGACAAAAACATTAAAATGGTCCAAGAACTGGTAACTTAAACAGGGTTTGTACGGATACTCCAAAATAAAGTTCCAGGACTTTTAAGCACTGATTTTTGCGGTTTTCAAGGACATAAATCAGATCTCAATAATTAAACGATATTGTTATTTTCTTTCAAATCCTAATAAATTAATAAAACAAAATGGTACAAATAAATTGTGGCACATGCAAATAATGCAATGACTGTGGCAACTTTGACATTTGAAAGGATACTGTGGCAAAGTTATAATTTGATGAGGATCTTTTCATGAATATATTTTTCCTAAAGAATGAAAGCTATGTCATACACTTTTATATTTTAAATTATGAGCTTTATTATGCTCATAGACACTAGGGGTGTGACAATACTCTTAGTTCACAAGGTGAGACAAAATGCAGATACTTGGTTCACTAGAGGCAATTAAATGCTAAATATTTGTCTTTTAATCATCAAAAGTAAAACAATGGAGTTGTATTTTGAAATGTTTTAACTAACAATGTGTTTAACTTAAAAGATTATTTTGCTAATGAAGTAATCAGATAATTTTGACAATTAAGTAATCTGATATCTTTAAAACAGAACTAAGTGGAAAAACAGGATTACTGTGGCTATATTTATAAATAATGTAAAGATGAGGCAATGATAATTGGACTCAAATAAAGTATCAAAACCAAGTAAATGGTTTTATTGAACAACACTGTTAAATACACAATATAATATTCCTATATTATAACAATTACCTGCAGAGGGCACCAACAGCCTGGTGATGTTTCATGTGATTGAACATTCAAATCCATTTAAATTACCATCAAGAGATCATGTGTGAACAGGACCATTTAAAAAAATCCTGGTAAATTCCTTCTGGCAATCATATTATTCTTATGGAGATGACGCGATTGATCTGAGATGTTTACAAAGCTCTGCTGCTTTTTAAATAGCTTTTCTATGTAAATACGATGCTAGATGGAATTTTTTGACCATTGTGCCTCGCAGCTTTTTCAATGCATCACACTCGAGAGCCAGACTTCTTTTCCATTCATCAGCTAACAGGCGTCTCCTGTTTATAAGAGCAAAAACTTCTGATTGGCTAGTAAGATAGTTTGGTTGAGTGTGCCAAATGCAGCCAAACCCCGTATCCAAATGGCATATGCCGGAGAACTTAAGAACTTTAAGCCCTGGTCAATGTTCTAACTAAAGTAAATGAAACACTAACCACCATAATGGTGACTCTTTCCTTCAATGATTGCACTTGTTACAATAAGGTGTCTGCAATAATGGTCAATCATCACTCAATTATCTCATCAACTGCAACACTGCTTTAGAGTTACTTTTAACATTCTTGAATTTGGACTAAAAATCAGCTAATTTAACATGCATTTTTGCCGTGTACTTATTACTGAAATATTATATTTACTATTAGTATGTATAGTAGGTAGATCCTTCAAGGTTGGTGCAGAGGGGTGTCTATCACATACACTAACCACTGGGTGTCTCAAGGAGTGCAAAAATGCTTATGGAAAAAATTCTGAGTGCTTGCTTACATGTCAAGATCCCAAAACTAGATCTCCTAGAAAATCCCAAATATTAAATTTTGCCATTAATTGATTATGAATAAATAAATGCAATTTTCTACAACCACAGAATATCCTGTGCATTCAAATCAAATGTGATCAATTTTGTTTTTATTACATTTTTTTAACAAAATCCCTAAAACCATATAAACTGACTAATTCAAACAACTGGATAAAAGTATGAGGTACACTAAACTCTTTCTTAAAAATCTTCAATCCGTTGTTTTCAGAAAAAAACAAAACAGCAACAACAAATAAATAGCTCTGGTGCATCAATGAAGAATAAAGTAGATATTTTTGACAGTTCAGTTATTTCCAGTTATTTTTTAAAAGTATCCAATCTGTTAAAGACACTGATCAAGAATGAAAAACAAACAAACAAACAAAACAAAAACAACTTAAAAAAAGACATTCAACAAAACTATATGGCAACTGCAATAATCTGTTTACAGTAAACTATTTTATGCATGTACTATAGTCTATAACTTCACTTCATTCACTCAGTTACATTCATTACATGGTAAGTACAGTACTGGCTTGAAAACACATGGTGATAGTTGAAAATGGCAATAAAGAAATTTAAACGATGAAGGCTCTGCTAAGTCTTTTAAAATAAAGGCTCAATGTGTACTAGTTCCTTTAGTCTCTATAATCACAATCACATTTTAGGCAATGGCTGCCAATAGCCAGTTGGCATTATTTGAACATCATTCAACTATTTCAACATAAAGACACCTCAATGTCTACATCTAGATGTACATCATCTAGAAGAAGGTATTCACCAGTCCTTGGCATGTATTTACCTTCATGCAATCCCTTCGACACTAAATGAATTCAAGTCCCTCATACTTCACGTCGCCAATCTTAGTTTCAGGAAGAAGGATTCGGCCATCCAGCGTGAACGCCACAATGTAAGTGGCAACTTTCCCTGCGTCCTCCTCAGACTTTAGAGCAACAATAATCTGATCATCTGTGTTGGGGACAAACTTAAAGGAAGAAAAGCCATGCGTAGGGTTCAAGGGCCCAATGTTTCTCACTTTAATGTCTTGGAAGTCTGGTGAGCAACTGAGCATTAGATTAGTGCCCCGTCGCTCATCTGCTGTCTCCTCGTATCGATCGCTGCTAGCACGTCGTGGCAAGAAGAACCAGCGTTGTAATGTGTCGCTCCAAGCTGCAGACTCATGTATGAGGTACCCTGAGATGACAATAGAAATAAATGAATAGAGACTGGAAATTAAGCATTCATTCTTAGCTACAGAATGGAACATAAGTGTTAGAGCTATTGACACAAAAATTATTGTAATACCAATGCCACTTTTAAAATACAAAATTCACCACTCAATACAAATGCACACTGCATGTAAGTGAAAGGTTGCTGCCTACCAGGGGGGCTGATGCCTGCAGCGCTGCGGAGAGCATTATACTTAGGAACCCAGTTCTGGTGCTGTACATCTCCATGGAATCCCACAACTTTTACCCATTCAGGATTTTCATTCAGCACTTTCCCACTGGTGGTGGTCCACTCCTTCCCCAAACCCCCAACATATAGGTGCTCATCCTTTACTGCAAGCCACTCAGCCTTAAACCCTAGAAATCAGATATCATGTTTGAATTAATTACCTTGTATTTCATCATTGTACATATATTTTAATATGTCAGTCCATGATGAAATGCTAAATGTAATTTAGAATTTAAAATTATGAACGTGACAAAAGTGACATGACATTCAGCCAATTATGGTGACCCATACTCAGAAATTGTGTTCTGCATTTAACCCATCCAAAGTGCACACACACACACTGTGAACACACACTCGGAGCAGTTGGCAGTCATTCATGCTGCAGTGCCCAGGGAGCATCAGGGGGTTCAGTGCCTTGCTCAAGGGCACCTAAGCCGTGGTGTTGCTGGCCTGAGACTTGAACCGCCAACATTAGGGTTAGGAGACTTTACTCTCTAACCACTAGGCCACCACTTCCTTAAAAAATTAAAGTCCTTTGTGTTCAGGTGATGAATATTAAAGTTATACTACACTCTCACAAAAATACGCACAAAGTGTATGGCAAGTGAATACCTTTATGGCAAGTGTGCATCATAGTACCATAACAATACATACTACTGTGAATCTATTACTACTCTAAGTTACTAATGTGCACCCTTTATGGATAAATAAGTTACAAAGGTCTCCCTTTGAGGGAACTGCCCAAGTGACAAGCTTTTGTACCCCTAAAGGTACACTGTGTGCATTTTTTTCACATTTGGCCCTCTAGGGGTTGACGCATAAAACTGCTGAGAAGTCACTGAGAGGCATTGTTTTGGTAATTACAGCAGTTGTACATCAAAACTCTCCCAATATGTCAAATGAGCAGGTAGATCATTTTGGTTTGACTTCTCAAAATCAATTTTGTTGCAAAAGGTGACAAACTTAGATGTTAGATATAACGATTACTATTCATATCAGATAAAGGAGGAGAATATAACTTGGTAAGGCTATTAATAAGCAAACAGACCAAAACACTGCCATGTTATCCTTTCCTTTCTCTCACAAACTCTTTTTGGCTTTAAGTTACTTCCTACTGCTTGTAGAAGTAGTCTGACCTTCATTCCTTTACATACAGATATGACATAAACACACACAGACAAGATGAAACTATGCAGTTTTCTTGATAATCTGTCCCAATAACTCAAACTATGTAAAAAAAATTTTTTACAGATTAATCACAGTGATTTGGGGCAAGGCAAAAAAAGGTTTGGAAAATGGTTTTATGATGTACTTGTTAAAAATTAAAATGTACGTGAAGTAGTTTTAACTATTCAGTTCCCTTATCACTTGACCTTCAAGTCTGCGGAGACTGTCAGAGGTACTGGTGCAAGCACCATTTGTGGCCATCGGGGCAGTTGTGGCCTAATGATTAGACTCAGACTTGTTTCTGAACACTGGCAGGAAATATAGGTGGATGTGTGAACAGCGCTCTCTTCAACCCTCAATACCCAAGACTGAGGTGTCTTCGAGCAAAGCACCTTACAACTCCCTGTGCACTGCGGTAAAAAAATGGCACTGCTCCATGTGTGCACCCATGGTGTATGCATTCAATACTGCTCCTAATGTGTGTGTGTGTGCACTAAATTAGATGGGTTAAATTCTGAGGGTAATGGGTGACCATACTTAGCCTACACATCACTTTGAAAACATTTGGGCTTTTTCATTTTGGTGAAAAACGGTCCTATTAGCAACACTAACCTTTTGAAACCGAGCCATCCCCATCTGGCAATATGACCCAGGGAACTGCTTTAAGTCCATCTATATTATATACAACTCCCGTACGATCATCCACACTGTACAGTTTGCCATTAAACACCACTAATTCGGAGAGTTCCATGCCCCGACCTTTCTCTGCCAGGTGACTTTCCAAGATCACCCTGTCCTGATCCCATTCAACCACCACTGTATCCCCACTCTCCGACAACAGGAGGTGACCCTTCAGCATGTAGCTAAACCAGGTCAGCTTCTTTTCGCTGAGTGAGTTTGTGTCTAGGTCCGCGATGACACCTATTCGGTAGCGTGTGCCCTGTTCTGTGCGCTCTGGTGGACTGAGGGGGTATGTGTCATTGTAGCGGCCCTCCAATCTCACCCCCTGATGACTTAACCTCAAACCATGTTTGCCTCTGGGTTGGGGGTGAAAGCGCAGAAACTGCATGTAGAAGAGGAGGACGAGGGTTAGCGCTGACGCTACCACCAAAATGGCTTTCCATTTGATGCGGAAGCGGGAGTCGGTGGTGTTGGTCATGGATGCCAGCATTGGGAGCCCTCCAACAGAGATGCGCAGAGAGTTCATAGGATCATTTTGTTTAAGACGTGCATAGCCTGGAGAAACAGGCATCAGGGAGGGACAGCAGCCACACCTACGAAGGGAACAGAAACATATTTAGGTCAATGTGGCATTTACAAACATCCCATCTCTACATCCCAGGAGCCTCCTGCCTTCTGATAGTGGCTCCTTGATGGCCGCATATTACATGCAATATTCCAGAAACGGAGCAAATGGAAAACTCTACTGCCAATTTGTATGTGACCACTAATGTTTGGTTTTCATCAAGTATATTTTTTATTTCATTACACTCTACTAAAGATTCACTGGAGTGCCGAGAGTGGTGCACGACCATCACTTATGAGCAAGTAGTAGATTAAGTGAATAAACTCTACTCTTTCCCTATCAGTCAATGTAAACATAATCACAACCTGCTTATCCTGTTCAAATCACCTCATCGCTACCTTTTTAATTCTTATGAGAGATACTGGTTCCAGCCAAACAGGTCCTGTAACAGTGCCAGTTAAACACCAAAATTAAGCACTGCGAATACAACCGTCAGTCAGTTGGTGACCCCCAGTGTTGCATGTGTTGTGCCTGATTACACATCCAAATTAAATGATCCATTCTGGCTACATAACAATCTTGATTTTACAAGTCTATATTGTGTCATTTCTGTGCTCTAGAAGCACCAAATGGAACTTCAGTAATGTTCTTCAAATCTGGAACAGTTTTCCACTCTACTATTGGTCAGACAAACCAATAGCTCCACCCCAAACTCACACCATTGGCTAAGCTAATGTGCTTTTGATGTGCAAACAATTTCAGAGCAATGCTCTGATAACCCCGGTGTGGATTCTCTTCAGGTATATCAACTAACCAAATAACTTGGCTTTGCAAGCTAACCTGGAGTAGGAGAAATTATTATTATTATTTTTTTATGTCACAGCACTTTTAACCCCTTTTTCATAGGGGACAAATCCATTTAGGGACCTTGTTTTTCTGTCGTGGATACAAATTAATTTACTTTAACAGTCAATCCTTCAATGAGATAAACAGGTGCAAAGGTTACAGATTTACAGACATGGATTTTCATTTCTCCAGCATGACTCCTCTAAGTTTATGAACAAATAATATAATCAAGCAGATTATCAAATAACCAAATCTTCTACACTTTAATGATTAAAAAAAACCTTCAAATTAGATGCTTTTATCACTAACAACATTTACAAGCAAGTGTTAGAACACCCTTGTGCTACAAAAGACGTGACTATCTAGTTCGACCCAAGACACCGAACACTTACCAGCTTCTCCAGCTATGACAGGATATACTGATGCCACAGCAGCACTTCGTGTAGGAAATGAGTAATGCTGACGTGGAGGTAAGGAGTGGCTGTGTGAAAGGACAGAACACACACAGGGTGAAAACAGGTACTCCTGGATATTACAGATATGATATGACAAGTTAACCCGTTTAAAATGTTTAGCAAAATTCTCACATTTAAAGGCACAAAATGTACGATTAATTAAAATATCCAAAAACCACTAGAACATTGTTATATATTTTACATTATCCCATATGTTTTGAAGAGTGTTTAAATCCAGAGAAATTAGCAATTTTAACCAGTGACATGGACCATGTCTATAGTGACTTACATGTTACCCTTGGGAGATATCATCAGGAAACACAGTGTTAGCTTTCACTGTTATGCTGATGACACCCAGCTCTATACAACTTTGTGGGGCGGTAAAACATACCAATTTGAAAAACTAGCTGAATGCTTAGTCAATATATTAAAAAAAAATGGATGACAAGTAATGCCTTTATGAAAAATTAACTTTAATATTGACGGGTTACCGTGAATACCTTTAAACTGACACAGTTTTACTCAAACAAAATGGTTAAATGCTTGTGAAGTGACCAAGTCAGAACAGTTCTGGTGATGTTGTTTACGTATATCCTCATTGAGACGGCAGATGCTGAAATTAATGCAAGCGTCACGCGCTTCAGTCTAAAAGCACATCTCTCTGCCATTCATTCATTCACAGACGCGCACCACATGCATGATTCATATTTCAACCAACTTTTTTCGGCTAAACATTTACAGATACTGGTCCATATGGAGATTTGATTCGTTTACAAGAATGTAATAATAATTACTCCAACTTTTAGACTCTCTACTGACCCACAACATATACCCTAAGGGACCATACTCTTTATTAATATATATTTTTTTATTTATCTGAAATGTTAATATTTAACACAGCTGAAAGCCTATCTCTCTATCTACAAGGACAAAAGAAAGGCAGTAAATTATATGGATAATTGTTTAATGGTATAACATCAAGTGAAGCCTGTTATTCATTTTACTCGAATTTACCGACTTCTCTCCCAGATATGAATGTTCCTTATATCATGCTGCTATATGCCATCCATCTCCTTCTAATTATTCTTTTGCTTTCGCTCTTCTTTCTTTCAGCTTTCTCTTTCTGCAAATTGTGTATTAGGAGTACAGTAACAGGGACAAAACAAAACACACCAACACAGCCTCCATTCTTCAAGAAAGATGGGTTAAAATGTGCACACGAAACAAAAACATTGAAAAAACAATTTTATACATCCCCGTTAAATCCAGGCCAAATCACAAAGACTTTTGATTCGCATGGGACTAATATAATCACAGGACCTCGTGTTCAGCAAAAATATGGTAGGTTATTTGCGGGGGAATTTTTACTTAACAAATTACAGACATGGCCGATTTGCAAGGGGTTAAGATCACAGACAACCCCCGCAATTACTACAAATGACTATAGGTCACCAGGTAATACTAGTCCTGTGCGAATAAGGCTTCGGTTAGGCTTCAAACTGGATGTACCCATTTAAAGTGTCCAGCTGCTTAGAACCTTCATGCTGAATAAAACCGAATGACTATTTAAAGAACTACTTATCCAATCCCATCGTGCTCAGAAGGCTCTTCATAGTGCATTTACACTGTGAAGCTGGTGTTATGGAAGTGTTCCACAAGTTTTTAGTAAAGAACAGGTCTGTCAACATTTGCATGAACAGATTTTGATCTATATATTTTCAACGGCAACTGAAAAGTGAAAAAAAAAATCGACAAATACAGAGAGGGCTAATGGAAATGACTGAACATTAAAATTTCAACGGCCACTTCACTGTACTCAAATGCAGCAGCTAAACCAACACTGGAACTGAGGAAATTGGCTTTAAAGTTGTTACATTACATCTCATTTGGTTGATTTGATATGCATTTCCACTTAATGGTGAATGTGCATAAGGATGCATATAGACTGTATTTATGCTCAGTATTTTTGTTTTTTTTCTTCTAATGCATTACATTAGTCTTTTACTGTTTTGAAAAACATCAGTTGCCCTTTTGCAAATTCACTTGGGTGAAACCTTTGTTCCATAAAAAAAACATACAAAAACAAAAATATCTGTATGATATTCACTTTTATACATATTACTCTGACGTACAAATACACATAACTAGAGTTGTAACTTTTTCTTTAATAATGGGCTACTCATTGATAAAAAAATCAATACTCAAACAACAAACTACAGATTTAGAAATGTATTAAAAATAATACAAATTTCTCTGCAGCTTTGTGGCTAATCTTTGGCAATGACTGAATCTTACATCTGAAGACAAGGCTAAAACTACAAATAATTATTTGTATTGCATTAAGTTTCCTGTTATTTGATCACTGAAGAACTATAATCTGTCACTATGATGTGGCCTCTGTTTGTAAACATCTCTATATTGAATCATTAAGTTTAACTTAGTCATTTAGCACCATTTATCATTCAATAACAAGCAATAGGGCAGCTGAACGAACTTGCAAAATCTTCAACCACGTGATGTAAACATTCACTGCTGGACCAATCAAATCGCTTCCTACCTATACAATCATATATTGTTACACAAAGATATAAAACACGTTGTTAAAATGATATTTGTGTGTGTTTGGTCAACTATCGTAGTTACAGTAGGCTACAGTAGAGTTCATCTCCAACTGACATCAACATTAACTACCATCGTAGGCTATAAATCTGTATTTTCAGTGAAGGTATTTCTTGATTTGAATTCATTTCCATTCCATTTCACAAAGTCGTGTTTGCTGGCCCACATAACAGTGGCTAGAGCCTCAGTGAGTTTCTGCATGGACCCAGTGCAGGCTTCTCTAGCTGAAAGTGTTTTTAAAGCGTAACGTTGCTGTACTTACGGTAGGGGTGCAAGACGAGGCTCAAAATGAATCAGGGCTGCTGAAGATCAAACCGCGACTTGTGGTCTCTCATTCCTTACGGAACCATTCAGGCAGCTCTGAGTCTGCACATCCTTCCACTTCCGCAGACTCAGCTGGGGGGAGCGTGATCGAGACAGGGCGCGCAGCAGAAGCAGAACCGCCTTTTTCCGCTCGCACCTGCGTGCATTTTACGCATACATTTTTTTTTTTTTTTGCGCTACACTGTCACAGCAATGAAAACATTGTACACCGTGTGATAAACATGATAGACAGACCGAAAACATAACCTATGGAGAGGATGGCTCTCAAGCGATTTAAGCTTGTGATCTATTCATATCAGCATACACCTGGCTATACCCTTTAATGTAAAGCTTTCAAGTAAAGCACAAAAATAGTGACTGTTACATTTTTTTTTTTTTTTTTGGTAATAATACAGCCCATACAATGTGAAATATTATCTGACCAATATTAAGCACAATACACAGAGCTTATAATGTCAAATATATGCACCAGTGGCTTATATTTACTGATAATAAAATAAAATCCTAAATACTATAAGCCTAGCGTGTTACAATCTTGGTGTAACAGACATGAACAAATCTAGTATAGGCAGTGATAATTCACCCAAAAATAAAACCCTGCAACATTGTACCCCATTGGTTTTCTTTGAAATATACAGATTCAAACATACAGAAACAACATCAATTTATCTGTGTTTGTGAGTAAAATTGAAATAGTTCGTACTGGTTGGGTGCGTAAATATGTAAATATGAACTAACCCCTCACCCAATCATTCCATTTAAAAAAAAGGATTCAACAAGTCTTTGACATTTTAACATTGGAAAGAATCAAGTGTTTATTGTGCAGCATTTCCTTACAAGAATGAGAATGTTGCAATACCTGCTGTTACAAAAAAATAAAAAAATAAAAAAACAATGGTGCAAAGTAAATGTACAAAAGGACACAACGTTTATGTGTTATAACAGAACTGTGTAAAAGACATTTTCCTAGCTCCAACAAAACACGTCCATATTGAAAAGAGTTTCTATTTAGTGGCCAACTTAAGATTAATGTATATTCTAGTTTCTTTCTTTTCTTTTTCATTTTAGGGAAATGAAGAAAACAGTAAAAGTGGTCTAAAATAGTCAAAGCAGAAATGCGTTAATAGAAATTAATTTCAATTTCTAGATACTAATTTCAAAATAAGGCACAATTTCAGTAGTAAGAGGTAGAAATCTTGCAGTGAATTTGGCCTGAAATAAAAAAACAAAAAACATTCCATTATATGATTGTTCACCACTTCAAACTCAGGTGCTTAACGTGTTCGAAAATAAGGTTTATTATCCACACAAAGCCTATTGTCTGTAACAAATTAAATTAAGGCACGTTTACAGTAGTTTGTTTCTTACCTCACAATCTCAATCGACCTATTCATCAGTTATCTATTCTAGCCTCAACAAGACTGAAGTTAGCAGTAATTAAAACCATTTGGCAATCAATTCAGTACATACTTTAAAAAAAAAGATATATGGCAATGCGATTCTTTTAAAGAATTACTCAATTGTGGCAATGTATTTGGCAAAGAGAATCTGTTCACTTTCTATTGTCTGCATATGAGGAAATTTGTTTCGATTCTACTTTTAAGGCACGTCAGTTCTGTAGACTTTCCTACATCGTGTGATTGTGCATTCAAGACATGGAATGAAGTAAATTCCATCAGTTTCTTAAATGTAAAAACCGCAGCTGGTGTGGAATCTGGATTTCACAATCTCTGCAAGGAACTTTTTAACTTAGGGTAGAATTTAGAATTCGCATCCGACGTAAATAAAAATAAATAACTTTTTTTTTTCTTCCTTTCAAACTTTGAAAAAAAAAAAAACACACCAGCGAAGCACACACCAATCCCAGGTCACAATTTCAACTCTTATGGAAAAGGAAAAAGCGGAGCTACTGAAAGTCCACACAGGTGAGCCTCTCAGACGCGTTGAAATGCCTTCCCCCTCAGTAAGCCGGAGGCTGATACCCCTCCTGTCCCGCAGCACTGGCGGTGAATGGGGACTGCTGATAACCCGCTGGAGCACCAGCATATGCTGAAGGGTACGGGGAAGTGTGGTCACTGGATGATGGATCATTGTAGCCTAGGCCAACCTCGTCCACCCCTTGGCGGTATCGGTGCAATGCGAATGTGGTAAGAACGCCCTTGAGAGAGAGATAAAAGCATGTTACTTGTTTCAGTAGCTCAAATATACAAGTAGACCGTCAGGCAGAACCAGGAAGTCAGATGTGCTCACCCAGCTGCCAATGGAGAAGAAGGAAAAGGTCACCACAGCTCGAGCTGCAACAACTAGGACCTCTGTCTGAGTTGTGTGAGACCACTGATTGGCCAGGACGCAGAAACACACAAACCACAGGAACGTCCACACACCTGATGAGAAAGCAGAGAGGAGCGTGAAGGGTTTGTTCGCCCAAAAGTGAAAATTCTGTCATCGTTTACTCAACTCCAAATGACTTTTGAATCATCTACAAAAATACAACTCAAGATATTTTTTTACGAAACCTGAGAAGTTTCTGTCCCTACACTGAACTTTAACGCTTCACAAAGTAAAAAAAAAAAAAAAGACAAACTAATCCATACAAATCGTTTGTTCTAATGTGGAATGAATGGACATACGATACCATATTAGATCAGAAAAAGTCAAATAAACCCCTTAACGTTTCATCATATAGAGTGATCAAACCGCTGATTTACCCCTATGACCTTTTTGGATCTGAGGAGTTTTGGTTATGCAAACTTTCAAAGGATGGAAACCTCGCCACATAAAAGGGGTTAAATAATGACAGAATTTGTATTTTTGGGTAAACTAACTGATTATGAATAAGAGTGCGTGAGTAACAGAAGGTATGGCTCTGTTTCAAGCCATTATGAGCATTTAAGTCAACGTAAATGTGCTTCAGACATGAAGAAGGCAACCTTGCTTTGTCCTCTTAAACATCACAGCATGTGTCCTTCAAAGAGAAGGAAACGAGCTCCATTCAAAAAAAAAAAAAAAGAGGGTAAGCCAGTTAGATAATTATAAATATACTCATATTTCATTACACTAAAAAGTATTGAAAAAAAAATTAACTTTTTCATCGGTTTTGAAGAAAAAAAACTAAATAAAAAACAATTCCTGGGTTATTCCTGACCTTAGTTTAAGGTTTACTTAATATATGTAACCAGGCCACTGAACTTGGGAACATATAAAAAAATTTAATGTTCATAATGAACCATATATATCTGGAAAACATGGGACCTTGGAAGTGTAGGTAGGCTAAGAGACTATCATGTTGTTAGCTTAGCAACATGCTAACATCATGGAAACTCAGCTGGAATTGCAACTTTTTACTTTCTATTTTAGATATTGTTCAATATCACACAGTTGTGAAATTCCATGACCAACATGATGCCAACATTTATGCCTTTGAACTGCCTGCCTAGTAGACCTTTTTAAATCTGGTTAGCCTAATAACATTTATGAACTCCTCAACTGTGTAAATAAAACCGATCCCAATTCGAATTTGTACTCTGATTGCTTGTGCTCTACTATCGTTACTGTGAGATGTTATAAATTATCTCCAGAGACATGTCAAAAGTTGTGAGAAGTATTATTACTTATCTCTGGAAATGTCCACGTATCATTGGTAAAAGTCATGGATGCCAGCTCTCAATGACCGTAAATTTAGGTTGCTTTGTTGTTGCATTCGCTGGCAGTGTGAACAGTGTGAGCTTTCAGTGCTCTCACTAGGTTTTAGATCCAATCAAATATGTGGCTTTTAGACACTGTACTAAATAAAATGAATTCTGCAATTAAACTTAAAGTTACTGACAAAAACCAAAATCTGGAACAATTCTTACCAGAGAAACAAAGATCACCCAACACAATGTATTTTCTCTCGTTGGCATTGCTGATCTGGGGGAAGTAGGCATCCAGCACAGTGAAGATAACACAGACCAGGAAAGCTAAAATCCCCACACCAACTCCGTAGCTGCAAGCACTGTCATTCTGATTGAACATGCATTTAGTGGTGTCTAAATGCTGATCATTTATGTAGCCTTCAGAAACTATTGTGGCAAACACCACTATGGCGAAGATCTGCGATGGAAAGAAACAGAAATCTCTTTAATAATGCATCATCACAGTTGTATTCACACACACAAAGGAAACTTCTACTGCGAGAGTTTACACAGTACAGTGTCTGTTTGAATGGGAGGCGTGACGCTCTCACAAGATGTCTACGTTGGTTATCAAAAAAAAAAAAAAAAACTATATATTTACACAGAAAAAGATTTAGGTACATGCATTCAGACCCCTACGTCTGCTTAAAAGTGCTGTCTCAAAAGATTTAACATTTAAAAATGCAATATTTTTTTGTAGTTCAAACTGTGTGCTTCCATTCTCTTTCTAAAAAGCATTTCTTTGCAGTAGATGGAAAAAGAAGAAGAAGAAGAAGAAGAAGAAAATGGCCAGTGTAATAACAGGTGATGAATACACACAAACTAGCTGCAGAAAACTAAGTATTTAAGAGCCCCTTTGTTGACGTCTTGAGTTTACCCGTGTTGACAAGTCACATGATGCAGACCTCAACAACAAACTCCCAGACTACTACTGCTGCTTCCATATGGTCTGTGTTTTGCAACTTGTGACAGCAGAATTGAGATTTCAGTTAAACTAAGACATTTTGAGGCCAGCGCCAGTATTACAAACTTTCACCGAGTGGTAGGAGCACTAGCTCGATTAGCTGGCGATGACTTTGATCTAGCTCACCCAACTCAACAGCCTGGCGATAGTCTGCGGTCGCTTTACAAAGCTCCAGAAATCGAAGGCTCCTCCGGCCAGCGATGCACCGTAAGCACTCGTCTCCATGTCCGCGTTCGTGACACTCTAGCCCCTCGTTAGCGCTTCGGCGGGTTGTCCGGCTTGATGACACACTGTTTACTTTCACAATTGTTTCCTGAAAGAACCGCACCACCCTTCAAGGAAGTACATGTCACGTCAGAACGAGAACTGCCACATTTTAATATTTGAACCGCCCCGTCTGTCTGTCTGTCTGTCTGTCTATCTATATATCTATCACTTTAATACTTGATATAGGATGTCATTCTGTTGATGTACTCCAACAGTGCTGCAGGCTGAGGCTTCAGTAGTATTTGACATATGGACATGATTAAATATTCATGAGTGTAAAGACGTTTCCAGTGTTGTTTGTTCGGGTGTAGTCCTGATGTTTTATCAGTTTGCACACAAGGGTTTGCCTTTGAGTTTACACGTACAGCTCTATTAGTCTGACTGCAGGAGCTGACCACGTGGCCTCAGTCTTTGGGGACTCATTCACACTGTGTAGCTACCATATGTATGGTAAATATATACACACACTTTACCGACAGAAATACTTTATTTATGCTGTTTGCTGTGCTTTTAGTGATTCTTCGTGAACTGCATAAGTACCTAAGTACCGAATAATCCTCTAGGTGGCGCTATTAATCTACCTATAATTGAAATACTCACCTAAAAACGAATAAACTTAATAGCTCCATGTCTTCCTGAGCTGAAATAATTTCTGTAGTGAAATACATCAAAGTGATGATACGTTAAAGAATGTCCAGTCAAAATTCTCTCTATATTGAAGAAATTAAATCATGCAGGTTTGGAATAGTATATATTCTTTTATTTTTTGGGGGGAACTATGTATCAACTATCCATGCAGTTACTTCAATACAGTGGATGCAAAAAGTATTTGAACAAGTAAGCCACAATTTAAAATGCATTCTTTTTTTATTTTTCTTTTTTTTTATTTTTTTATTTTTTTTGTAGCCTACATAATAATAATAATAATAATAATAATAATAATAATAATAATACAAAATCTAATTTAAAAAATAAAATTAAATAGATAGCATAAGCACACTTTTCAATCCAAACATCTCACAAACTGAAGTGTGTTAATATGATTCAAAAAGAAACAGATGCACAAAAGTGCATCACTCCAGAACTTGCTGCGTCTTTGTATCAATGTAGATGGGGATGCTCTCTGACAGACACAGAGGATTTCATTCAGTAGACAATTATTTAAGATGCATGTACCAAACTCAAATTGATGTTGTTTATAGCTATCTATTGTGTTTTCAAAAGGTGTGATGCAAATTTGACACGGGTCGCACTGTCATGAGGTCTGTAACGTATGACTGAGTCTGTTGTAGCTTGCATTTTCAGATTAAGGCTGAGCAGTCTGTATCATGTTATGGCTTCTGTTTACAATTTCACATACCACACTGTAATGTAAAATACCTGTCTCCCTATGTACAGTTGTTTGTGATAATAGTACCAAACCAAATAATAATGAAGAAAAAAATAAATAAAAAATAGTAAGGCGTCAGCTCGTTCTTGTTTCTTCCTCTTGCCTGTGGTTTGTCACTCTGTATGAAGTCTGTCAACTGTGAAAATGTTTCTGCTTATTCGCAGAATGGGTACTGTTGAAGTACCAGTCTCTTTTTATTCGTATGGAAACTTTGAACAGTGTATTTTTTTCTTAGACTGTGCTGGAAACTTCACTGCTGTTTAGGTGAGTATCGCAATTGGTGCTACTTTATCAGAACAGCTGCGAAATCTGCTTTTGCTGTTTAAGATGAGTGTTGTTGAATGAACATCGGAGGTGTGATGATAGAACAACTCAAATTAGTTCTCTTGTGATACTATACTTTCATGCTTTATAAAAGTACGTACCATGAAAATAATATACTTTAAACGAAAGTACTTGATCTTGAACTGGATGTAATGTTTGCGGACATTTAGAGTTTTATTGTAGGTTCACTTTATATTAAAAGCAGGTAAATGAATATACAAAGGCATTTAGGCTAAGCTTTAACATTGTTTAATGCCATTTTATTGATTAGCATATTTAACTTTAAATTTGAACATCAAAATAAAACACTACAGTTACATTATAATCAGGTACTTTACATGCGTGTTACTATACAAGTCAACACATCAAAATAAGTGAAAATAGGAAAATATTCCTAAAACAGTCATTTCAAATGTGTTTTAAAATAAAATGTGTAATTTGACTCAGGTCTGAAGTCTCATGGTCATCCAAGCACACTTTTATCACATTAATATTATAATATCTGTAAGTAAAGTTTTCTAAAATATACTTTTAAAAAGTTAACTGCAATTAATTGCATTTCTTTTTTTTTTCTTTTTTTTTTTTTTTTTTTTACAAGAGTAGTTTAATGTAAAGAATGTAAATCCCAGGCAAATATTGTCTTTTACTATGAATATTAATTTCTGTTATGGCTTAGCACCTATTGCTTACACCACTCTAGACATGGAGTGGACTTCCAGTGAAGATGAAGACCAGGAACAGATTCAGCTCAAAGCTATTAGACCACACAGAGCAGTGAAATGTGAGTACTGCACCGCATATGCAGCCTGACGTAAATCCTATAGGGAAGAAATAACTTCTTAACTTATTAATGTTAAAAAGTACATTATTTGGTGTAATGCAATGTGTATTGTGGTTTAAAGTTAAAAAATATTATTTTCCACATAATGTAGGCTACGTTATTGTTGCTCATCTATGCCCTGCCTTTCTGAAACTTTCTGTTGATTTTTACAAAACTCATCGTTCTGAAAAGCAAGGTGTGCTCTGATTGGTCAGCTATCCAGTGCATTGTGACTCAAGCGTGTGACGGAAATGTTACGCACCTTAACATACTGTGATGCCGTGTGTCCCGGTGCAACGAGACTTAACCAGTAAAAACCATTACAAACAAGGCTTTTGTTACTGATAATTAATGATTATAATGACTTATACTGTCTTTTTAAGCATTGCATATCACGCTACGTAAAACCATGTCTGCATAGTGATCGAAGAAACGACAAACAATAAGCTCTAAGTTACACTACACTGCTCAAAACTCACGTTTGAATAATCAGTGGCAAATCCTTTAAATATGTAAACGTACTTTCAGACTTTGAGTCAGAAGCACCAGACTGTCCTTGCAAAGTTGGAATTGCCTCACTTCATAGGAGCGGACATTGTAGGCTCACAGGAAACAGTCCTTGTTCTCCGCAATCTGCGTGGCAACATCTGAATATTTGGGTTGAACTTTTCTGAAACAGTGTTGTAGATACAACTTAACCACTGGTTTCTAGTTGTGTCCTCTTTTGGAAGACCAAACAAAATAGCTTCACTTTCACATGAAACCCACAGCTTCTCCCCCACATGGCACCGGTGGGAACATCGTGAATAAAAGTTACGCTACTTTCTTTGCGTGAAATTTGGGAGGCGTTATGCAAATCTTCCCCCATCTTGACATAGACATGTGGGGGTGAGTTAGAATGAGCCGTTTTAGGTGGCAGTGGTTGACTCTTAACTTTGATAAAGAATATCTCTGTGGGTTTGAGACTTCAGTCTTTGCAACTTTGCAGATCTTCTTTATGCACCAAGAGCTTGTAACCCCCCAAAGAGGAAGGAAAAAATGAAATCGCATCATATGACTGCTTTAACTTTAACTTCTAACTTTTTCTTCTGTTTGTAGTTGATCTGACAGAAACAAATCGAGAAGACTTAGAAGCTCAGCGTTACCATGAGCCCAAACAAACGAATGCCCTGCAAAGGAACAGTTGGTCCTCTTCAACCCAGAGGGTCCTGTCCTCCATGCCTAGCCGCTCTATCAGTAAGAAAATGTTCCGATACTGGTTTTTTTTTTTCATATAGATTTGCACATTTAATAAAATCATAGCTGTTTCACTAAAATATGTCAAAAAGAAAATATATGATTTTCATTGCATCAGACAACAAAATAATAGTATATGCAAAGAAACCCTTTATGAAAAAGAGCATACTTTTAGCATACCTTTAAAAAGAGTATGGATTCCGGAAATAAGTGGGGAAGTTGTGGCTTAATCGTTAGAGAGTTTGACTTCTAACCCTAGGGTTGTGGGTTTGAGTCTACAGCCATCAACACCACGACTGAGGTGCCCTTGAGCAAGGCACCGAACCGCAACTGCTCCCCGGGCACCGCAGCATAAATGGCTGCCCACTGCTCCGGGTGTGTGTTCACAGTGTGTGTGTGTGTGTGTGCTCTTTGGATGGGTTAAATGCAGAGCACTAATTCTGAGTATGGGTCACCATACTTGGCTCTATGTCACGTCACACACTCACAAGTGTAACCTGAAACTAATATTTTTGGACAAGTTATTTACAATTTTATGAAAATGTGTTATAGTTTAAAATTATATTAAATGCATTTAGTTAAACTAAAAAGTAATTTGGACCCACTAAAGCAGGACTTAATTACCTCTTTATATGTGACCCTGGGCCACAAAACCAGTCTTAAGTTGCACAAGCATATAGCAATAGCCACAAATACATTGAATGGGTCAAAATGATTTTATGCCAAAAATCATTACGGATATTAAGTAAAGATCATGTTCCATGAAGATATTTTGTAAATTGTCTACCGTAAATATATCAAAACTTCATTTTGATTTGGATTTTTTTGCACTGTCAGATTCCAGTTGTTTCTCACCCAAATATTGTCAGATCATAACAAACCATACACCAACAGAAATTTATTTATTTATTCATTTATCTCAATTTCAATCTCAATAATTATTATGTCTCTTGTGTATAGTTCTGTCTTTGAAATATGGAAAAAGTGTACTGCTGAATGTACTGGAAAGCATTTATGGTCAACTAAAATATTATTTAATGTAATTTCTACTTAATGTTGTTACTTTAAATACATTTAATTACACAATATTATTTAATCTGCAATTATTTTTTTAAGCATATACTATATATATATATATATATATATATATATATATATATATATATATATATATATATATATATATATATATATATATATATATATATGCATATATATATATATATATATATATACATGTATTAGTGTAGTGAGTTCAAGTTCTCATTCAATACAATTAAGTTCTAGAAATGTCCTCTGACCGGTGTCTTTAAGTGTTATTATTATTATTATTTAAATTGCTTACACACAAAATCTTTACTTGCAACATAATTTCTGAAACGTGAAACTCAATTTTTTTTTTTTTTTTCAAATGCAATTCAAATGTAATCCATCATATTTTACGGTATTTGTAGATATTGGTAGTTGTTTTACGATACTTGTAGTTATATTATAGCTATTGCACATTGAGATACAGAAGAGCAGAGACTTCTCCATAGAACACATTTATTAACTCCAGTTTCTAGTGCAAAATGTCAGTGTATGATCATTTTTACTTTGCCTTTTCTCAGGATTTAATCAGTCGACTGCGTTCTCCCGATCCACCGAGTCGCGAAGAAGACGACCTCTTAGCTTTGTGTCTACCGCTCACTGCACCACAGACCAGGATGTCTTCAGAAGGCAGCCAGACTGCCAATATAGTGGTTTGCAGCCTTAAAACATTCTCAGTGCCAACTTTATTTGAAGAGAACGTGACTCATATCATGAGGAATCCAATTTTTCTAGATCTTTAAAGATAAGAGCATTTGATGTACTGTGAAACATATGTCATTCAGAACTTCCTCCTCAGTGACAAAGTTCACTGAAACTAGACTGCAACAACCACTTGTTGTATCCTTCTCTAATTTAGCTTCACACTTATTTACATAAAAGTCTTAAAAGCACAGCAACAAGAAACAGGCTGTTTACAGAAAGATATGGAGAAAAGAATCTTAATTAAGATTAAAAGTGGACCTCTAACACTTTGTTTCTGTGTTCTGCTTCTAGTAACTCAAAATGAAGACCTGCTAAACAAACTACAAGGTTTGTCTGCAGCTGAATGTGTGCGGGTGTTGCGTGAAATGCCTCTTAGTGTTTTGGAGAAGCGTCAGATCAGGTACAGAATACAGTGTAATACTCACTTTTAGACAGCACAATTACATCTTTAAATATAGTGCAATAATTAATTTGTTCTTTGTGTCTAAATAGTGCATTTCTTTGTATCCTATCTAAATGTGTCTTTTTAGAGCTTGGTTTGTCTTATGGGATGCTGGACAGCCTCTCTCTGCTAACAGAGTCCAGTGCTGCCATCGGTTTAAAGCTTGGTTCTTGAAGGTGAATGCCTTCTTCTACAGCAACATTAAATTCAACATTAACACATGTATCCTTCATTGCTTTAACAAAGTAGGGGACACCAGTTTGTACCCTGTTCATACAAATAAACATTGAAAGTGGCATTTTTGAATATTTCAGATTTTCTGAGTAGAGTTTAATACTGAAATCAACATTTCTTGATTCATTAACCTGTATACTTGTTGTTGCTGCATAGGTTTTGTGTGGTGGCTGCTACGGAAGGGTCTCCCAGCAGAAATCCATACAGCTCTGGCATGGAGTGCTTAAAAAGATCAGCGCCCACTTTGGCACTGGGATTCTATCCTATTTCATCTTCCTCAGAAGACTGTTACATTTCAACATCCTCCTCTTCCTCATCGCAGGCCTTTTCCTGGTTATACCACAAATCTCAAATCCTTTTTCATCACAATACAAACCTGAAGCCACAGCTGACCTCTGGATGCTTACTGGCATGGTAATATTTGTATATTTAAAAAAGTTGGTGCTTTATATTAGGTTTTCCAGTTCCTGGAAATTTAAAGGGATAGTTCATCCGAAAAATTAAAATTATATAATTAATAACTCACCCTCATGTCGTTCCAAACCCGTGAGACCTCTATTTATCTTCGGAACACAGTTTAAGATATTTTAGATTTAGTCCGAGAGCTCTCAGTCCCTCCATTGAAACTGTGTGTATGGTATACTGTCCATGTCCAGAAAGGTAAGAAAAACATCATCAAAGTAGTCCATGTGACACCAGAGGGTCAGTTAGAATTTTTTTAAATATCGATAATGAATTTTGGTCCAAAAATAACAAAAACTATGACTTTATTCAGCATTGTCTTCTCTTCCGTGTCTGTTGTGAGAGAGTTTTAAACAAAGCAGTTTGTGATATCCGGTTCGCGAACGAATCAATCGATTCCAGATCTTTTTGAACCAGTTCAACAAATCGAACTGAATCGTTTTAAACAGTTTGCGTCTCCAATAGGGCTTGGGCATTGTGACATCATTACTTGGCGTGGCCGCCGTGTTGATGGCCTCCTTTACTGCTACTCTGACTACTGTGCAGTGTTTAGCCGTACTCCCTCTCATCCGTGTGTCTTAATTTGATTAATTAAAAATCAATTTCAACCATGGTAAACCGTTGCTGTATTGTGGGGTGTAACAGCGCAATATATAATCGCCATGGGGAAAATAAAATGAGAATGGATTAGCTTTCCACCGCTTTCCTGCTTGGCGGCGCCACCACGGAGACCATAACATCTGAATATTCATTTATATAGCTTAAATCAAGAACATTGAATATAAGGGAAATTTCCCGGGTTACTCATCCAAAATAAGTGTAATTTCAACATTCATCTTTCTGTTGCTATCCCTCTGCTGACAGCAGAAATCTGTACTACAAAACTGCTGCATTAACTTACGTTAAGCAATCTGTGAAGCTAGGTCTGACATGACTTTGCTTACATATTGGCGTGAAATTGTGCGCTCAAAACAACCATGCTGTTATCTTAAAAAGCCCAACATCATGCTAAGGTTGCTTTCAAGTAAGCAAAATGATGCTTTGAAAACATCTGTTCGCTGGAAGGGCAAGGAGTAGTAACAGGACAACAGCACAGAGACTTGACAGGTCTGATGGAGGGGCTAAGGGGATATTTTACAGGAAAATACTAAAACGGGAAGACAGCGGGAAAAGAGCTAAAATACGTGAGAACCTCAAAAAAAAAAAAAAAAAAAAAAAACAACGGGAGGGTTGACAGCTACTAACTACACTTTTGAAACACATAGTTAAAAGCCCATGTGTGAATGGTTGTTAGCACTAACAGTTACTAAACTAGCAGCTAGGTAGCGCGCAGCTTACCTTTGTCCAGATTACTGTATTACTGTATACTGTTTGCCGGTTCTATGATCTGCAACTCCTGAACCCATCCATTTGTGAACTGCACATGAGACTCCAATAACTTGTAGCTTCGGAACTATTCTGAAGTATGGGGGCTAACAAAACAAACAAGGTAGCCAAGGATATCTGTAATGTAAAAGTGTGGCAGCAAGTCGTCGTCGGTGATCCATTCTTTGTTGGGAATTTCATATGGATCCACTTAAGGGGTTTAACTGTGTTCCGAAGATAAATGGAGGTCTCACAGGTTTGGAACGACATGAGGATGAGTTATTAATGACATAATTTCAATTTTTGCGTGAACTATCCCTTTAAGATGGCCCACATTTATATTACTTGGACTATGAATGCTATGTTTTTTTGTTCCTCAACAGGGCATTCTCACAGACTCTGTGATGTTTTATGGCCACTATGCCACCAATAACACCTGTCAATTGGAAATAAAACCATGTTCAGACAATTATAACATACCGCTGGCATATATTTTTACTATTGGAACAGGCATGTTTATCACATTTGTGATGCTTGTTTACAGGTTTGTCTGCTTTCCTTATACATTATGCTAATTCAAATTCACATCATTTGCTTGCTTTGTGATTAAGTGAAATTTTGTTCATCCTTTCAGTATATCTAAATCATTTGGAAAGAGTTCTCGCATTTTCAAGACTACCGGTAACCTAGCTTTAAAGGTTTTCTGCTCTTGGGATTTTAAAGTCAGCAAGAGACGGTCTGTTAAGCTGCAGTCGGTGAACATCTGCATTCAGCTGAAGGTTTGTGTCAGTATTACTCTTCATGTTAAAACTAATTTATGACCCAGAGAAGTAATAATTGCATTGAAAAATGCCATGCACAAGAATTGCTATATTTGAATATATGTTTGCACATTAAAATCAGATAATTGATGCAGTATGTAGTCTGGCATTGTCATGATGGAAAATGCAAGGTCTTTCCTGAAAGAGACGATGTCTGGATGGGAGCATATGTTGTTCTAGAACTTGGATATACCTTTCAGCATTGATGGTGCCTTTACGGATGTGTAAGCTGCCCATGCCACACGCACTCATGCAACCTCATACCATTAGAAATGCAGGCTTCTGAACTGAGCGCTGATAACAACTTTGGTTGTCCTTGTTCTCTTTAGTCCGGATGACATGGCATCCCGGTTTTCCAAAAAGAACTTCAAATTTTGATTTGTCTGACCACAAAACAGTTTTCCACTTAGCCACAGTCCATTTTAAATGAGTTTAAATGCGCATCTGGATCATGTTTACATATGGCTTATTTTTTGACCCTATAGAGTATTAACTGGCAACGACGAATGGCACGATGGATTGTATTCACCCACAGTGTTTTCTGGAAGTATTCCTGAGCCCATGTTGTGATTTCCATTACAGTATCATTCCTGTATGTGATGCAGTGCCGTCTAAGGGCCCGATGATCATGGGCATCTAGTATGGTTTTCCGGCCTTGACCCTTACGCACAGAGATTGTTCCATATTTTCAGAATCTTTGGATGATATTATGCGCTGTAGATGATGATAACTTCAAACTCTTTGCAATTTTTCTCTGAGAAACTCCTTTCTGATATTGCTCCACTATTTTTCCAGCAGCATTGGGGGAATTGGTGATCCTCTGCCTATCTTGACTTCTGAGAGACACTGCAACACTGAGAGGCTCTTTTTATACCCAATCATGTTGCCAATTGACCTAATAAGTTGCAAAATGGTCCTCCAGCTGTTCCTTATATGTACATTTAACTTTTACGGCCTCGTATTGCTACCTGTCCCAACTTTATTGGAATGTGTAGCTCTCATGAATTCCAAAATGAGCCAATATTTGCCATGATAATTCAAAATGTCTCACTTTCAACATTTGATATGTTATCTATATTCTATTATGAATAAAATATAAGTTTCTGGGATTTGTAAATTATTCCATTCCATTTTTACTCACAATTTGTACAGTGTCCCAACATTTTTAGAATCGGGTTTGTATATGCGATACGAAAGATATTGCAAATCCTAAACTGCAACTTCCATTTTATTAACTTTCTATAGTGTTAAAAAGACAAGGCCAAATAAGCTTATAATAGCTGGATCTGTGCCTGTGCCCTCTCTCAAGTATCGTTCACTCCGCCAGTGTCTCGCATACACAGTTCGAGAAGGGTCTGGCTGCAGACTTGCACTTGCATTCTCAGACTTGCACTCTGAGACTCTTGCACTTCCGCTAGTGACATCACTTGCAGTCTTTATTTTTTTTATTTTGTTCTATTTATTGATTACTTTTTGTTTGAATCTCTCAACATTGTACAACATTAGCCAGGTGGTGAAGACAAGAAAAAAAAAATTTAATTACAATGTCACATGCAATCATATAGGACCCTGTGCTTGTTAGTCTGAAATAGCTGCCCGGAGGCGTTGCCAAGATGGCGGCCGAGTGGCACGACATGCCTAAAAGGACTTTGTTATTACGCAACATTGAGGGAATGTGTAAGAATGGTCATGAGAATGGTCATTGAATAGATTCTGGCACTGTATCTCTCTTTGGGGGAGACATCTTCACTTAAGGCTCCCTCCATGCTATCCAAAACCCTTCAGGAAACAGTTAGTTTGAATGGCAGTGCATATGTGGCAGCAGGTCAGGCTACAGCTTTTAAATGGCTTTTTAAATTATGTGTTCAGTATTAACCCTGTCCATTTTCTGGCATTACTCTGATACTCTTAAGGCACCAATATACTCACATTTTCGTTCTTTGCATGTAGGCAAAAAGAAGTTTGAAAAAGCTGAGTGATGATATAATTTTTTTTTTAACATTCCGACACCCCTATGATGCGGGGTGTAGGTTAATATAAACGTGTCACAACACTTGCACGTATGTCTCAATCACAATAAAGAAACAATGATGGTGTATCTACTTGTATCTAAGTGTGAGACAGGTACCAATGGTCAGAATATTGTAGGTAAAAGAATAATGATTAGCAGCAGTTCAGAGTCAAGTATCAAGTTTGCAAAACAAAATAACCATTCCATTCCCAAAATCAGTCTTTAAGTTTCAATGGCTCATAGTCTGAAAACTATAGTATGATGTGGAAAAAATATAGGAGTCACCTCAATAACACTAAACTAATATTTTATAAGTGTTCATTTATTTTATTAAACTGGATTAAACCTTTTAATATTTTATGTGGTGTCATGATTTGATAGAGACATTGGTTTATTATTGTATAGTATTTTAGCATTTCATTTATTGTATACAGTAGTCAGTCAGCTATTCGACACAGTGTATTTATGTTGCTAGTGACTTAGATATGTTATTCTCCTGCCACCTGACCTCGGATGAATGAGAAAGTAAGAGAGAATTTTTTTTTTTTACTTCAACGAAGGTGGAGTTCCAGAACACACTCACCAATCGCCATTCGCCACGTACCAATGTTATCTGAAAGGTGTTTAGGAGCCAAAACTAACTCCCCCAGAAAGTTTGCTTTGGTGAGCTGTTTCAAATTGCTGAAAAAAAAAAAAAACTCAATACGAACTTTGCTTCGGCCTGATTTTGTTCAAAATTATGTAATATCTGTTCGTACTTCGATTTTGTTTGAAATATATCGTGGCCTTTATTTGTATTCATTTAATTTTTACACATAATCACTACTTAAATGAAGAGTTGTCAGCTTAAGTCCACACTTCACAGAAATGTATGGTTCTATGTGTCTCCTACCACAGTTTACTTTTTTATAAAACTCTTAACCATTATGAATGGTGAGATGATTCTGTACTTTACGAGAAGGTTTTGTAAGTATCATAGTTCTACATCCTTCTAAAGGAATGGATAGCCATTTAGAACAGTATTCTAAAGTCAATATCATGGTTATTAATAATGACTCAAGTGTTATCAAATCCATCAGAAGGAATTACTTTCCAAAACTAAGAACGTTAATAGTGCGTTACTCATTTGTTCTTGTGTTACTCATTAATGATGGAATAGCATTCTATTGTTAAAATACTTCCTCCAAAACAACTGCATAAGGCATAGTTGTGTTTGATGATAATATGAAGCAGGAATGACACTTATACGTAATATTGCAAGCATATTTTTCGACTTTTACAAAGAAGCTAAGATTTGAGTGATTCCATTTTTTGTTTTAGGAGATGCTGTCTGAGATCAGCTGCAAAAAACAGAAGAGGAACTTGCATTCGACTTTTGGCTGGTTGAGTCTACACTTTCTTGTATGGACCATTTGCCTGTTTTGCATAGCTATTTGCATGCTGGCTGTATACCACTTTCACCCTTACCTTGAACAGGATAGTAAAAAGGTAAGGGTCTGCTCATAGTGTTGAAAGGGCAACAGGATGCTTAACACTTAAGATATTACACCGTTCATGATAGAAAATACCAGTCACATCCTGTTCAGTTCTCACACCAGTTATTTTTGCTGCCTCATTACAATTAATGCAGACAACTTTATTTTCAACATCCGCATTGCATGGTTGACAGTTTTCTTCCGATTTCATCAGAACATAGTAGACTCAACATCTTGAAAACACTGTCTGTTGGACTATTGCCTTATATAAAACTATGATTCTGTTGTCATTGTGTTTTGGTTTTCAGGGCCCATATTCACAAAACATTGTATCTAACCACAAAGAGTCCGCTTAAACAGAAGTAAAAGTTTTTAGCTAAGGGTTTTCTTTTAAAACCTATTCATAAAACTGCTGCGACAAACTTTTACTAAGGAATAGAAGGAAGTTCTAAGCTAAGAGTAAGGGTGGCTTGGATGATGTAAGCATGCTTGCTTACTATGCACACAGTGATTGGCTGATGGGGACAGATATTTATTCATAGAAATATTCTAGAGTGTGATATTATGTTGCCATGTCAAAATAAAGGTTTTAAAATGTATGTTTAGTTTAAATAATTAAACAATATTATTTAATGTGTTAAATGTGTGTGTGTGTGTGTGTGTTCAGCTAATTGTCTGTAACAGGCTGTATGCTTCTTGTAAAAAAAAAAATAAAAATGTTTTAGTTTAGTCCTTTTAAGTATAAAAGACATCCAAAACAAAACAGTAAACCAAACTGAACACAAGAGCAGGTGTTACTTCTTGCCCGATTGATTAAAACAAGCATATAATCAAAGTACATTTTGAAGTTGGGATAACCTCCAAAACAAAGGTCGATACCTTTTTAGAAGCACAGTATCATAAATTGTTTCTAAAATGTTTACGTTCCGAGGCAGATTGCCAGCAACAGCCATTTTAGGAATAGTTTTAGGTTTGGTCTTAGTGACTTAGGAGTCCTATCCACTAATCCTAATGTTTCACAGACGTAGGAGCTAGTTTTAATGCTAAAATGCTTTGTGAAATACTCTTGGAGCAAAACCTTCGGAGTCCTAAAGGATTTACATGCCCTTTATTTTAAAGATTTTTTTCCTAAAGAGTTATGAGCTACTTTATCCTTAAGATGTTTTGTGAATACGGGCCCAGATCTCCGTGTGGAGCACCGGCTGTTTTCAGACTCCTTCTAAATCACACTGAACTATTACAATTAATGGCATAACGAGTGTTTGTCTAAACTGACATTTCCTACTGACACACTACAGCAAAAGATATAAATAACTGACTTATTAGAATTTTTTTTTAGCTGGTGAAAATACTAGTCTTCTAATAATTTTGGCCACTACTGTATGTTTTTTTTTTTATTATTATTATTCTTTCTAGAATTGTTTATGCATTTCTGAAAATTCTTGTTTCTTTGTCCTTCCTTTAGAATTAAAATACAATCCATTATTTGATATATTGTGTGTTTATGTCTTTGTCATATGTTGGCGAACTCTGTTCAGAAAGCTGTTGATTTGCTGAAACTGCCTTTGGTCGTGTCTTGCATCAGTCATCTACTGCCTGGTTTCTTCGACATGTTATCCAGGGTAGAGCATTACGCCTCCCCAAGCACTCGGATTTATGTGTCCATTGCAAGGTCAGGGAAGCTCTTTATTATTATAATTTTTTTCTTACCATCTGTACACTTATTTATTCACTTCCTGTCTAATTCTGCTGTGAGCGAAGCTCTGTTTCCTTTTTAGTGCAGCAGGAAGCAAGTTTAACATGCTTCATTTGATTGCCTTTGAATGCTAAATATTTCCTGCTCACCAGCGTGACATTAATTTAGCATGACTCTTATCTTGAGAACTACTCCAAACCTTCAGAGAAATTGTTTGTCTGTTTCAATTGCACGGAAGTTATCCAACCAAACCACTGTGTTAAATAATTTAATAATTTTGTGTAAATATAACACAAGCAGTATAACACAATATAAGCAGTATAACACAAATTAAGAGATTATTGTGGCAATGTTAATAGCGAGAATTGGACCTTAAAATCAAGTGTCACCAAAAGGTTATTCAAATGTATTCCTTGATAATTTAATAGCACGAATACAGAATACAAGATTCTTCTCACACGCTTTTGAAATGAGATAAATTTAAGTTTTCCATTTAAATATATAGCACTAATAACAAATAACATATTTTTGCATTTCCTGCTTTTATTTTAGAAATACCCATGAATTTCCCAGTTTGTTTTAACATAAGACTGTTTGTTATCAATAGAATCAAATTTCCGAGTCACTGCATGCACATCAAAGACCTTTCGGTTTCTTCTTTCACAGGAACCTGTTGTTGAAGGGTTGCATTTTTAGTGCGTTGTGTTACTACTGGCTCAAGACCATTTCTGGCAAAGGACAAAATACACGAGAGGTGACCAAAAACACAAAACCCGAACTTTTATACTCACACACACACACACACACACACACACACACACACACATATATATATATTGACAGTATGTTATTACAATAACAACAAAACAATATTAAGCACCCAATCCTTTAAAGTTGTATGATAATAATATAACTTATATTACAAATAATTACAAAATACTCCTTTAAAAAGAAATATAATTTATAGGAGCTTATTAGTTGAATATGAAATGAAAGCAGGCTTGTTTTTTGATTTGTGGTTACTTGCAGTGTTGGGAGACATTGGTTGGTCAAGAGCTTTACCGTTTGGTTTTAATGGATCTGCTGTTTGCGATGTCATACATCATCTTGGCAGAGTTTCTGTGGGGGTAAGTTCTCATGTTTCCATATGATAGCAAAGAGATGTTTAACAGGGATGTGTTGACTCTTTCTGCACCTTCAGGCTGTGTATAAGAAACATCACATTAAGAAGAAGGAAACTGGAGTTTGACATCGCACGGGATGTTCTGGAGCTCATCTACGGCCAAACGCTTGTGTGGTACTGTCATCTCCTCCTCATGAAGACACATCACATTGTGTTCTGACAGCATCTCCCTAACAGAATTTTCCGTTTTCTCTTTGTAGGTTTGGTGTGCTGTTTTCACCGCTGTTGCCTGCAGTTCAAATTGGGAAACTGGTTCTACTCTTCTACTTCAAAAAGGTCAAGATCTTCTTAATCCTTTTTTAGGCTTTATTGGGTTGAAGGTGCATGGCGGATAGAAGATTGAATGTAATGTTATAAATGCTAAAGTGTACGGTAGTTCCCCCAAAAATGAAATTATGTTACCATTTAATGACCATGATGTTGTTCTTAGAGCATAAAAAGAAGATATTTGCTGAAGGTATGAGCTTAGAATAGCAAATGGGAATTTCTGGAAAACTGTCAAGCACAAAAAAGACTAAAAGTGGATTATGTATTTCAGGTTTTGTGAAGAGATACAACAGCTTTGTGAGAAGCAAGTGAAAAAAATAAGTTATTTACTTGCATCACATTTTTCAAACTTGTCATGCCATGAATTAATGGCATCAAACCTGGTGCAAAACATTTAAATTCATGCATTTAGCAGACACTTTCATCCAAAGCTACTTACAGTGCATTCAGGATATATTTATTTTTTTACCAGTATGTGTTTTTCCTGGGAGTTGAACCCACAACCTGTTGCGCTGCTAACGCAATGCTCTACCACTTAGCCACAGGAGCACACACTTGACTGAGCTTTGAAGACACCAGGACATGTGGGAATTTTAATTAGATGAATTACAGTTATTTTCAGTAGCTAACAAGCATTTGTCCAAGCAGTTGTCACATTTTCAAAACTCTAAACACAATTAGCACAGCATCTGTCTATTGTGGCCATACCATTCACACATTTCATGTCGTTTTCACACAATATGGGGTCATTGAATACATTTCCACAATGCTTACATTTTCTGAACAGACAAGCTATACCTCCCAACAAAATTATGGATAATTTTTGTGGTATTTACAAATGTTAACACACAACATCCCACAATAGCAAAAACAATGTTCCAAACCTTAGATACAGTATAAAAACCTCTGCTTCTGCAATGATATCAGTTCAAAAACAATATATCTTAGCTGATTTATGTTGTGTAAATTGGGCCAACCACAACTGATTCCAATCTGGCTTAGACTCAATGGCAGGGGTTATTTTTTTCTATTACATTGACACTTATACAATAAAAGGAGGACTTTGAAGAGTGATGTTTTTGGAAACAGAAACAGAAAAATACAAACACTGTAATGTATGGACGATGAAGAGTAAGAGCAAGGGGCCCAGTCAGAGGAGCAGGAGCAGTAAGAGAAGCAGGAGCAGTGAGAGATGCAGTGAGGGGAGCAGGAGCAGTGAGAGGAGCAGGAGCAGTGAGAGGAGCAGTGAGAGGAGCAGTGAGAGGAGCAGGAGCAGTGAGAGGAGCAGGAGAAGTGAGACGAGCAGGAGCAGTGAGAGATGCAGTGAGAGGAGCAGGAGCAGTGAGAGGAGCAGGAGAAGTGAGAGGAGCAGGAGCAGTGAGGGGAGCAGGAGCAGTGAGAGGAGCAGGAGAAGTGAGACGAGCAGGAGCAGTGAGAGGAGCAGTAGCAGTGAGAGATGCAGTGAGAGGAGCAGGAGCAGTGAGAGGAGCAGGAGAAGTGAGAGGAGCAGGAGCAGTGAGAGGAGCAGGAGCAGTGAGGGGAGCAGTGAGAGGAGCAGGAGCAGTGAGAGATGCAGTGAGGGGAGCAGGAGCAGTGAAAGGAGCAGGAGCAGTGAGAGGAGCAGGAGCAGTGAGAGGAGCAGTGAGAGGAGCAGGAGCAGTGAGAGGAGCAGGAGAAGTGAGACGAGCAGGAGCAGTGAGGGGAGCAGTGAGAGGAGCAGGAGCAGTGAGAGGAGCAGGAGAAGTGAGAGATGCAGTGAGGGGAGCAGGAGCAGTGAGAGGAGCAGGAGCAGTGAGAGGAGCAGTGAGAGGAGCAGGAGCAGTGAGAGATGCAGTGAGGGGAGCAGGAGCAGTGAGAGGAGCAGGAGCAGTGAGAGGAGCAGTGAGAGGAGCAGGAGCAGTGAGAGGAGCAGTGAGAGGAGCAGGAGCAGTGAGGGGAGCAGGAGCAGTGAGACGAGCAGGAGCAGTGAGGGGAGCAGTGAGAGGAGCAGGAGCAGTGAGAGGAGCAGGAGAAGTGAGACGAGCAGGAGCAGTGAGAGGAGCAGTAGCAGTGAGAGATGCAGTGAGAGGAGCAGGAGAAGTGAGAAGAGCAGGAGAAGTGAGAGGAGCAGGAGCAGTGAGAGGAGCAGGAGCAGTGAGGGGAGCAGTGAGAGGAGCAGGAGCAGTGAGAGATGCAGTGAGGGGAGCAGGAGCAGTGAGAGGAGCAGGAGCAGTGAGAGGAGCAGTGAGACGAGCAGGAGCAGTGAGGGGAGCAGTGAGAGGAGCAGGAGCAGTGAGAGGAGCAGGAGAAGTGAGACGAGCAGGAGCAGTGAGAGGAGCAGTAGCAGTGAGAGATGCAGTGAGAGGAGCAGGAGAAGTGAGAAGAGCAGGAGCAGTGAGAGGAGCAGTGAGAGGAGCAGTGAGAGGAGCAGGAGCAATGAGAGGAGCAGTGAGAGATGCAGGAGCAGTGAGAGGAGCAGGAGAAGTGAGAGAAGCAGGAGCAATGAGAGGAGCAGTGAGAGATGCAGGAGCAGTGAGAGGAGCAGGAGCAGTGAGAGGAGCAGTGAGAGGAGCAGGAGCAGTGAGAGGAGCAGTGAGAGGAGCAGGAGAAGTGAGAGGAGCAGGAGCAGTGAGAGGAGCAGGAGCAGTGAGAGGAGCAGTGAGATATGGAGTGAGAGGAGCAGTGAGAGGAGCATGAAAAGTGAGAGGAGCAGGAGCAGTGAGAGGAGCAGGAGAAGTGAGACGAGCAGGAGCAGTGAGAGGAGCAGTGAGAGGAGCAGTGAGAGGAGCAGGAGCAATGAGAGGAGCAGTGAGAGATGCAGGAGCAGTGAGAGGAGCAGGAGCAGTGAGAGGAGCAGGAGCAGTGAGAGGAGCAGTGAGAGGAGCAGGAGAAGTGAGAGGAGCAGGAGCAGTGAGAGGAACAGTGAGAGATGGAGTGAGAGGAGCAGTGAGAGGAGCAGGAGAAGTGAGAGGAGCAGGAGCAGTGAGAGGAGCAGGAGAAGTGAGACGAGCAGGAGCAGTGAGAGGAGCAGGAGCAGTGAGAGATGCAGTGAGAGGAGCAGGAGCAGTGAGAGGAGCAGGAGCAGTGAGAGGAGCAGTGAGAGGAGCAGGAGCAGTGAGAGGAGCAGGAGAAGTGAGACGAGCAGGAGCAGTGAGAGGAGCAGGAGCAGTGAGAGATGCAGTGAGAGGAGCAGGAGCAGTGAGAGGAGCAGGAGCAGTGAGAGGAGCAGTGAGAGGAGCAGGAGCAGTGAGAGGAGCAGTGAGAGATGCAGTGAGAGGAGCAGTGAGAGATGCAGTGAGAGGAGCAGTGAGAGGAGCAGGAGCAATGAGAGGAGCAGTGAGAGATGCAGGAGCAGTGAGTTGTTTTATTTTACCACCCCACTCTTTTTTATCTGGGCTGTTGTACAGGAACTGTTCAGAATGCTCTTATGTGTTTCATGGATACATTTTCTGTTCTATCATACTGTGTTTCTACTGTACCTCCTGCAGTAAACAGTAAAGGAAAAAAATAGCTTTTTACTGGAATCCTTTTGAATGTGAACATTACTGTACATTTGGACATACAGTTCCTAACCAAGAAATTTAATGTAAAACAGTGAATTGCATGTTTCGCATGCAAATACCTGTAAAACTGAGACTGAAAAGTCTATTCAGTTTTTGTAATGTCAACAATAGCCAGTATTTTGAAACCTGGTGTACTTTGATTGACTGCATGTACCTTGTGAGGTGAAAACAGGTGTTATTCTTTGACAGGATAATTTAATTTTGAGTCAGATTTCCAGTGTTTTGGTAAAGTTGGTGTGTGCAGAGAAAGATGTGTTCTATTTTGAAATGACGATTTAGTATATATATAACAAAATGTGTTTTTGAGAAGAAAATTATCCATTTGGCCAATTGTGTTTTGTAGGTGTGAGTCTGTGTTAAGAGTTTAGAAAAAGTATCTGAAGTATGGTTAAGCGCTTGTTAGCGATTGAAAAAAAACTGTAAAACACAAAGCTATTGTATGGCTCCAAAAACTTGGAATATAGCAAGCTATATGAGCTTCCTTTATAGTGTTTTTTTAAACTTTGACCCTTATAGTAAGGGTACACATTACTATATTACAACTTTAGTGTACTAATATGCACCTTTTTTTGGGGTGGATAGGGTACCAGGTTGTCCATACAAGGGTGATCTGGGAGAGTATACCCTTCCTTAACCTTTCATCATCCAGTTTGGAAATATGAAACAACAAATAATACAGGAAAAAAAGAGAAAACAATACATAGTTGTAATTATGTCAGAAATTTCACATCTGAGAACTGTTCTTTTTGTGGCAATGTACTGTAGACAAAGAAATTGTGTCTTTAATGCTATAATATATCACTGCAGATGTTAATTTATATAATCCAAGGTCAATTACCTTCCTGTTTGTCACCCCCCTTTTATAGACGAGTTTGATGATGAACTTTCAACCACCCAGGAAACACTGGAGGGCCACTCAGATGAGCTCATTCTTCATTAAACTCCTGTTTTTCCCCTCCTTCACTGGGGCCCTGGCATGTGTTATTTATGCAATGTGGAGGTTTGTCTCTTCATATATATAGATATACTGAAATAAATAATGTGTTAATACACACCCTAGAGCTTCCTCTCTACAAGGTGGTCTATCACAATAATAAAGAAAGACAATTTGATGGGACAGTTAGAGAAATAGCTGTCTTAAAAATAATTCTCTTATTGGTCCAAATTTATTATTATTATAATTTTTTTTTTTTTTTTGAGTGGAACACAAAAGATGTTTCATCAGGTTTTGTCCTCCATAGGAAATTTCACATGCACACACGCTCATTCATACTGCATGTTTTTCTTGACAAAGCAAATCATGTCAGTTACTGTACATAAAGTCATTAAAGTGCAAGTGTGTTGTTCTTTTAGGGTCACGCCCTCATTAAATTGTGGGCCCTTCAGTAACCTCCCCAGCATGCTTCGCTTAGGCAAGGAGTGGATCAAGAACCTGGGCGAGTCAAAACCCAATATGTTTTGGCTCAGCTGGGCTTATAATAACCTGGTGGACAACCCTTTGTTCCTCTTCATCACTGCAGGCCTGTTACTGTGAGTACTCCTTTGCCTGTGTGTCTTTATGGGTGCAGTATGGATATGGGTCATATTTAACAGTCATCTCTGTCTCTTTGCAGTGCCAGTATATACATTCACATGCAAGTTTTGGATGGCCAAAAGAGAATCATTGCTAAGTTACAAGAACAAATAGACAATGTAAGTATTATGAGTCTTGTGGCAAAGTACGTAAATGTGAACTTAAAGCAATAAATGAAAATTACCCCATGATTTACTCACCCTCAAGCCATCCTAGTCGAATATGACTTTCCTCTTTCAGATGAATGCAGTCGGAGATACATTTACAAATGTCCTGGCTCCTCCGAGCATTATAATAGCAGTGAATGGTGGTTGAGATTTGAAGCCCAAAAAGTGCATCCATCCATCTTAAAAAAATACTCCACATGGCTCTGAGGAGTTAATATAGCCTCCCTGAAGCAAAGTGATGCATTTGTGTAAAAAAAATATCCATAATATCTAAAAATGTATAAACCATAAGCGAGTGGTATAATGTAATGAAGTGAAAATACTTTGTTACAGTACTTAAGTGTTTTTTTTAGGAATATCTGTACTTTACTTGAGTTTTTACGCTTTTGATCTCGTGCAAACAAGTGCGCGCCGTCACGACTGTGAATGATATAATTTCTCACTCAAGTCAGGGGTGTGCGATGCATCATCTTTTGCGATAATATAGTAAGTGTTGTTGTAATGATATGTAATTTGAAGTTATCAAGTAGGCTATATCACCAAATCACACAGAGTGCACACACATTCATTTATTACTCTATTAAAACGAAATATTCAAGGCATTCTAAATTGTAGATGGCAAAAATGATTCCGTGTTCTTTTTATATGTATATAATTTAATGTATGACTAGTTAACTTAATCTATATCATGCAAAGAGTACCGTTTTTCTGCAGATGCATGAACACATTAAATAATAATTTTATACAAGTTCATTAAAGCCATAAATGACTAACATTTTAGACATAATAGTCCTTCTTTTTGCAGTATTCAACGTTTTATGTAAAAAAAAAAAAAAAAAAAAAAAAATAGGCTTATTTACACATCTGTATCTGCGGTTTAAATGAATCCATCTCCCCTCTGACATATATTGACTGTGTAAATACATGCTATTTCAAATGCAGATTCCAGAAATGTTTTCTTATGTCAGGATGAAAGACACTAAGTACCGGAAGAAGTGCTTCTTATTCTTATCCAAAAATATAAAATGGAAGAAATAGTTAAAACTGAAGACAATCTTGCTACTTAAGCAGTGTATGTGAACATTTTTATGTATTTATCTGCTTCTTTTCCATTTTGCATTTACTTTTACTTTCAATATTTCAGAACATTTAGGATTTAAAAAATTTATTTTTGTACTTTTGTACAGTACTTTTTGTACTAAGACTTTTACTCTAGTAATATTTTAAACGGTGACTTAAGCTTCTACCAAAATCTTTTTCTTGTAAGAAACTTTTACGTTTATTTGAGCATGACTTTAAAAAAAAGTAAACCAACGACTTTCAGATACTTTATACACCACTGCAGTAAGCTCTTGCGAGAGAGAGTGGCGTTCCAACAGATGACATAGATTGTAGGTGAGGCGAAAATATTGTTTTGCCCATAAAATAAACACAATGTGGTTGATTCAGCAAGAATAGCATCATAGATTTTACACTCACACACACCAACCTAACCACATATGTGGTTCACAGGGACTATCCATAGCTGCAATGTTTTATATTCTGAGCATATCCAATTGTCTATCCCCTAACGTAAAACCTTTGGCAGTTTTTTTGTTTTTTAGCAAGTTTTTAAGCCAGTTGGTTTACAAGGTCACACTATTCTCATTGAATCACTGAAATTCTCAGTGATTTGAGGTGTCATCAAGTGTCTAACACACATGGTTTGGGATCAGTAATGCCTTCATAAACATGACAAATTACAGTAGGCTATCTTGTTTTGACAGCCTATTGATTTCTTTCTATCATCTCATCTGTCTTATTAGGAGGGGGAAGATAAGAAGTTCCTTATAGCTAAACTGCAGGCCCTCAATGAGGCAGGTGCTCAGAACTAAGGTGAGCTTTCAGTCTTTCACTGTAACTACAAATACTTTACTTTGTTGTGTGCATTCAGAATGTTTGATGTTCAGATAAATTAATGTTTGACAGATGAAGGCACATTCCACACCTTTCAACTTGCAGAGGTTGATTTCCTTCTTGTGAACAGGGTTTTTTTCCATGAACTTGTCACCTGCTGATTACTAGTTTTATCCAGGAAGGCTGAATTCTACAGAAATGGATTCGGAAGAATGCAAGAATGTTAACCCTTCAAAAATAAAATCATACTTGAGAAACCGGTGCATCTTTTAAAGAACTCAGACAACAGCTGCTTTTTTGGAGACCAGTGATACTGATATTTAGTACTGTTACTGTCATTTAGTCATATAATAATAATAATTATTTTTATTTTTATGTAAATGAAAAAGTTTATTTTTGCTTGTTGAAATGTTTTTTTATGTCAGTTCTTTATTGGAACTGCTAAAGAGCTATATTTGTGTATGGTTGAAGATATTTAGAGAATGCTTGTATAGTGCGACATGTTAAAGATGAGATTGACTTCAGTTTATCTAACTGCTGTGGTTTGATCATTTGAAATCAATCAATAAATGCAATATTTATGCGTTAAAGGTATGATGTGTGTGGTCTGACCTAGTTTTTCGCAGTCTAATTTTAGTCATCTATTGTCAGGTTATCTGATTAGTTTCCCTTTGTTTGCTTCCTGCTTATTAAACCACAGTTTTCCTTCAGTATTTGTTTATTCCCTCTACACTTTGAGTCCTCTGTTGTCCAATCGTGACAATCTGTAAATAGCAATTATTTGTGAATACCTGCTGTTATTTTTAATTGCTATTTTTGATATCACACACAACTCTGCGAAAAACCTGTCTGATTTGTAAAATTAAGCATTTCATGGTCTTTTTTTTCATATACTGTATAATCTTTCCACAGTGCTAATGTCTTTTGATTGATTGTTAAATCAATCAGCAGATTGAACATAACTCCTTGTTTTTATTGATGTAGGCCTATTTCCATTGGAAAAAAGACATTGTAATGTACAGTATGTGATATGTAGGGCTACAGATTTTATCTGAACCTGTCAGACTGAAATCTGAAGATTTGTGGTCACATGCTGCTGACCAGAACTGAGAATCCCATGACGTTCTACATTCTGTGTGGGAGGAGTTTCTTTTATCTGTTTGACATACTCATTATAAAAGAACTGTAAGAAACATGTTTGCCTCATTTGGCTCCCAACATCTCATCATATCAACTGTCATTCAGTTACCTGAGAAAGGTATGAGCACTGCAGTGTGTTTCTTTTCCTCTTGTATTTTAGCCTTAAAATTTTACATTTAATTCAATTTGTAACTTGTCTCTTTGTAACTGCTTGTGATTTTTTAAATTTTAGTAAGTAAATCCTGCCATTTTATATTTTTTTTTTCAATTTAGAGTTTATTCAACAATGGAACCTCCACAGCGTTTATACATCCAACTACCAGATGACTTTGACGTATTGCAATTACCTGGTGAATGGGTAAGCTGACTAATTGTTGCACTAATTGTTACAATGTCAGATGTTAACTTTCCAGGAATTGATTTTTCAGGGTCATTTAATACCAAATACATAAATGTGATTAATTATTTCAAATAAATTCTTAATTCGAATGGCTTTTAATTGCATCTTTTAAAGAAATCAACAGAAGAAAACTGGGTGAAAATATCCCATCATAATAGAATGAAACAAAACATATCATAGCTTGAATGTGCAAAATGATTGTGAGGTAGAAAGAGGCACAAAGTCATCTGATTGGCTTGTCAAAGAAACAAAACACAATCCCATTTGTTTTGCAGTTGCTAGATGCTTTCAGTTTTGTTTTATAGGCAAAGACTGAGTTTGAGGTTTTGCCTGAGATGCTGCGATGGGCTCCAGAATCCCTGTGACCCTAGACATACCACAAGTGATTTGGAGGATGAATGGATGGATGTGATTTGTTTGTGATTTGATTTATGTCTTGTCTACCTTTCTTAGGACCATGGGGTTGTTGTTACAGATTTGAATCCACATTTGACAGAGAGTGAGTTTCACAACTACTTTGAAACCTTTGGGACAATTACAGAATGTGTAGTAAGTACTTTTATCAATGAAAACTTTTTAACAGGGCAGATATATGTTATGTGGGATGTTAATGTTAATGCTGACTCTAAATCAACTTCTGCCTCATTTAAATAATTGGTGGGGTGATTTATGTTGCTTTAGTAAAACAGACCAAATGAATTGTCCTCCTTGTAACCCTTTCTTTAGCAAATGTTAAAATAGGTGAGTTATATATATATATCGTCAAGTAATATGGTAAGTTAAAAATGGACAAACTCAGCACTAGGTTGACATACTTAGATGCAATATAAAACATCTAAGTATGTCAACCTAGTGCTGAGTTTGTCCATATTTGATCCAGTGGTGGGTTGCCAAAATGACCCACATTGGGTTGTCTGTAGAGTATAGTTATAGTTGACCTCATGTGTTTGATGATCTTTACTGTTCACTTTTATTCCTCTTGTAATTTGAGATCTTTTTTTCAATGAACAGTTCAAAATGGAAAAGTCATCACAATGGCCGAAGGGTATGGGCTTTGTGAGATACTCATCTGCAGAGGAGGCTAAAGCAGCAGAAGCCAGGCCACACTACCTTGGAGGTTTTCACTTACAGATCAAAAAAGTTATTACACCAAAAGTGAGTCAATCTGTTGTTTTAAGCAAGAAATCCTATAATTTCTGTTTAAAAGACCAGCTTAGACTTCCATGCTGGTCTGGATTGGCTCATGCTGGTTTGGTGCATATCATGGAGGTGAGCCAGCATAGCCATGTCCTCCAGCAGAAAAATGGTCCTTCTGATTAATCTGTGGTGTGTTTTCCAAGAGCAGCTATGGTTGCATGTTTTGTCTTTACCAATAGAGCTCAATGACATTTAGTTGGCTAACGATGCTTTGGGGAAATGCACCCCAGGTTGACCAAAGGAAGCTTGCGATTGATTGAGGGTGTAGTCACATTTTACTGTTGCTCTGTGAAATTTTGCGTGTGAGTTTCGCCCATATTCGGATTGATCCCTGAATTTGTTGTTAAACCCGCTTGTTTTGAAAGTGGCTTCTGTGTGAGATGTGCCTTTTACATCTCTATACTATTGAAAAATGACAGTTGACCCTTCATTGCAAGCGCTGCAACTTCGCTAATGTGATCGCACCCTACAAGGCATGGAATGGACGCCAGCATCCTATGACAAGGACCAGCATCCAAAACACACCATACACTGATGACTAACAGGGCTGGTCTTTTCAGACAGATTCCTCTAGAAATATGTTCAATCATGTCCATTTTTTTTAATATGGCAGCTGCTCGGTTGGGGAATTTTGTGTAAATTCTTGAACCACAGACCTTATTTTATGCTTTGGAATGGAGCAGTACAACATGAACCCAGTTACATCGCTCTCCTCTTTCTTTCTCTCTTTTAGTTGTCTGCCCAGAACAGATCTGACAATCAGTTAAATGGTCCTCCATGCCAATCCTTTCAAGCAGGCCAGTGTGTGAATTAGAAGTGGAATAAAGGAGCACCGACAGTTACTGGCTGAAATGATTAACCTCATCCTACCACAATGTGAACTAAAATGTTTTTGCTTGATAATCCAGTGTATATTGTGACATTTTCTACTTAAGAGTAAAACCCTGTTTGATTTAATATCTGTATCCCTACTGTAAATGATCACTTTAATACCTGAAATGCTGAATAAATGAATTCTTAGAGGAGATCTTATTGATGTTTATTGAAAGTTTTTTTTTTTTTTCCTTTAAGGGTTATCTTCAGCTTTTTCCACAGAGAGCCTTAGTAGAACTGAACTGACTTTTTAGGCTCAACTAATCTGAATTGACTTTACAGCTTAATACAGCAGCCTAATAATGAGAATGCTTGGGGAACAATAAACATTTTGAGTCAAAATTATCATTATCATCATCACCATCATCATCATTATTATTGTTACTTTAATAAGGAGTGTTCCTGGGGAAAACATTATTTTTATGCTTATTTACTCTGAATTGTTTATACTTTATTTTAAGGCCCAATTCCAGCTTTTAACAAACCATTAACTATGTATTTAGTTTCAGTGAACTTCCGATTTGCTGTTTATTAATAGTTAGTATGGTATATAGTTGTTAGGTTATTTATTAGGAATGAATATGTAATTTATAAGCACTAATAAACAGCCAATATGTTCCATTCTAATAAGCAATTAATACTGAGAATTGGTCCCTATACTAAATGCTACCTCTGAATTTGTAAACATTATAAATACTGCAGGAATAGTCTACTTAAATTAGTTATTGCATAACTAAACTCTTTGTTCTGCATATCTGTCAATAATATCTCTGTTAAATTTGGTGAAAATAACATGCTAATTGTTAGCATTCAAACTAGCCTACGTGAAATCACCAGGCTATCTGTATCATGTACTTGTACCATGATTACAAATGCAACAACAAAGATGCACCACATTTTTTTTTCAAGAAAGACTGTGGACCAAGGAGCTATAACTTATATGTAGACAATAAAAGGTGTAAACATTCTAAACTTATTTTGGCGATTAAAAGTATGCGAAATTTTAGATCCAATATGAATTCTCCATAAACGCTTATCAGCCATTCGTGTTGTCGTTGTGTATTAATGCGCCAGAGGGCAGCAGCAGCCGTCTGTCAGAAATGCCATTCAGCAAACGAAGAAGCCGATCCTGTCAGTACTGGAGCCCAGCGTGTCAGAATGGCGAACGCGGGAAATGAAGTCGTGTTTAAAAAGGTACATTTCAGTACGTTTATCTATACGTTTTCAACTCTTTTACAAGCAGTTCGTATCAAGATAGCATGTTGAACGTGTAGACGACGGCGTTGCGTCATTCCCATTTTTAAAGATTAAATTCTTATGTTTTTAAGGAAACCGTTGCCAAACTTTTGACACGCTCTTTCAAGGAGGACAAAACCAAAGGTGAGACAGTTATTTTGGGGAAATATATGCTTCACTTGTCATCTGTGGGGTTAAAGTGAGAGACGTTATTGCTTAAGAAACTGTTGTGCTTTTAAACATAGACTGAAGTTTTTTTGTCTTATCTTCAAGTCAGTCTCTTGGTTAACGTTACGTTACCTGTCATAATGTCAAAACACAACATGATCTTGTTCTTCATTTTGTGGTTAGGACTAGGAGTGTGTTGCAAAAAAAAAAAAAAAAAAAAAAAAAAAAAAAAAAAAAAAAAATATATATATATATATATAAGCATGTCACATTTGTGCAGACAGGAAACTGAACTAGTGAGATTATCTTTTTAGCCCATATTTTACTAAAGCAAGTATGTGGTCTTATTTTATTTTTATTTTATCTTTGACCAATTTAAAAGTTGAACAAAGCTGAATTTGGCAAACTTTGAGCTTTCTTTAAGACCAGTGTTTACAATTTGGGGATGGTAAATTTCTTCAAATTAATGAAATTATTATTATTATTTTTTTAATTAATTTATTTATTCACAATAAACCTTTCCCAGCTGCATGTAGCCTACGCGATAGAATATGCAACAATTTAATTTACAGAACCTTTATAAATTCAATAAAAAAAAAAAACATTTCAAAAATAGAAACACAGATGCATGTTCTTTATTCATCTTTAGCTTTTCCATTCACTTTAACTGAGCTGGGTTTAATTCATTTACAGTGTTTTAATAAACCACCCTTACAACATTGATCAGTACATGTGGATTAGTATACGTATGCAAGGGTACACACAAAGACAGAAACATACTTATTATGAAAAAAATTGGAGATCAGGCAGATGAGCAGCATTCAGTTTTGAAGTTTTTCCTCCACAGTCAGCAGTGATGCTGTCATACTTGTAGCAGAGATGTTGAAAGTATTTGTTGAAGGTAAGGCAAACTTGACACATGCAGTCATTCTGTACTTTTGTTACAGTACAGTGTAACATAATTTCCTTCAGTATTATTGTCACAATAGTCTGTATGCTACAGAGGCGACACGCAGAGCTGTAAAACAGGCCGACAGTGAGGACTGTGACACTGTTGATATTGAACACTTTGAAAAGATTCTGCCACAACTGGTGAGTTTTATCTTTTTGCATATGCTTGATGTATCTGTAGTTCATTTAAATGTTTTATTTGCTAAGAATTAATCTAAATTAATTTATATATTTATAAACATTTATAGATAGGAATAGAAATACTTTTTTTTTTTCCAAAGAAAAAAGATTTTTAAATGTGTTACACAATTCTGTGCTCTATTTGTAGTTGTTATTTTTTGTTTTTAATAAATCGTAAAATAGAAGTAATTTTTCCCATCTTATTTTGAGTATTTTTTTAATTTTCCGTAGTGAAACTAATTTCTTTTTTAATATGACATTTCCTTTGCAGCTTCTTGACTTTTGATTTTGCTGAGGAGTCAGCAGATGGCGACATAACCTAGTTCTGCTGAACATGAACATCCTGGACTTCACTTCACTGTAATATTCGCACATGCTTCAATTGTAGCCATTGTATTCAAGTGTATTAAATGTATGACTGGTTTAATAATAATAAAAAAAAAAAAAAACTTCCACATGTCAATCAGTTCTCATCAGGTTCTCTTAAACATTCATATTGTTTAGCGTTTTAACAATGCGCCGCCAGCACTTTTCTGTGACGATGGGCTGATTGGAATGCCTGCTGGGTAAAAGCGCTCTTATTGCCTCCTGGTAAAGAGGTCTCGAATCTCACCCCGTGGCTCTGTAGGCCACCTGTGCTCTGCTCAGCGGCAGGTGCTTCCAGCATGCTTTGCCCCGCTCCCCATCAAAGCCTCTTGAAGCAGTTGGAATTGATTAAAGTAATAAGGGAGGCAGCAAAGACCCTTAGATGATGACAAGTGGCAGGAAAAAGAAGCACCCCCCTCCAGCCACTTTGAAGTTTTCCCCTTCCCCTCGCTGTCCTGCAATGTGGTATAGTTGAAGGTGTCACAGAGGTGAGAGGGCACAGGGCGGAATGTGTGTGTGTGAGTCTTCATGTGAGTGTGTGCGCGGAGAGAGTGTCAGCCTGTTAAAATTATTGCGACCACACGCATACTTGTTCATTTTTAGTGGAAGCATAACAAAACAAATTGGAACCAAAAGAACATGACACAGGAAGAGAGCGGTGTAATTTTGAGTGTAAATAAACAAGATGTTGAGTCGCTCAAGGGGGCTCCCGGCCTTTCATCAAGGCAGAGAGAAAGCTTTTTATTCTGATAATTGCACTCTTGGAGTAGGTCGAACCTGCCGCCAGTGAGTTTCCAGTTGTGATGTTAAGGGCTTTGCTTGAATGGGTTTGTTATTAGATAAGCATAGGAAAAGGAAAGATCAACATGTTGTGTTTTGTTAGATCCTGTAGTTAAGGGCAATATCAAAACATGCTTGTATATTGGAAACAAAAGCTACTTTTTTTCAGGTCTGGAAAATTATTTTAACACTAGGTGTTTCTGTTGTGTATGTCTAATGTTTAGCTTTAAATATTTCATAGGACATTGCAGTTACACTGTGCTTGAAGTCTATATGTATAATGCATTAGAATTAACCAAAATAATAATAAAAAAAGAATCACATTTAAGTGGCATTATACAATTTAAAGTTTGTTTGTCTGGTGTTTTAATGCATTATACTTTTTTAAAGTGTAATAATGAATAAATGTATTATAACTGTGGCTACAATTATTCATGAGATTATATAATTCAATTATAAGGTGCATTACAAGGCATAAGTGATGCATTAAACTTTTTAATGCATTATACAGATACTTTAGGCAAAGTGTTACAGACATCCAAATATCATTTATCCATATGCAAATCATGGATGTTTGGTCAAAATGTGGGTGTTCTGTTCAATATCATTGTACTTTTTAATGAACACATCTGCTTTATAAAATCATACACCTTTGAAGTTCACTGCAAACTTTATAATTAAAGTGTCAGTGCAAAGCAAATAATGAATGCTTTTTGTCCAATGTAATTTCTTTTTCATTAAAGCTGTTTTTGCATAGGAATTCATTTTCATTGAAAAACATTCCTCCTTCATAATCACCCATATTTTATTATGTTACATGTTTATTCCAGTGAACATTGAGGATTTTTGATCCTTTTTCTGTCTTTTGAGATAGTTTGTCCAACCTCTTCAGAAAGAAACTGTTTTTACCTGATGCAAAACCCTTAGGTTGGAAACCATTAAAGGGTCCATCAGTATATACTTGGTATATTTACCATTTGCGTAAAGTCAATTCAATAGCAGAACATCTTTGTTTAATAACTTTGGGTGGTTCTGTCTTTCAAGAACAGCTTTGCTTGTTTATATGAATCATTGGGAGTTATTTTAAACAAGTGATTATTGTAAAATTCTTAGTGTTAATTATGCAGAATTATAAACAAATTTCTCAGCACCGCTCATCAACTACAGCCATTTTATCCAGTCTTGATAATTGTTTTGTCTTGATTATTGTTTAATGTTATGAAATAACTTAATTCATTTAGTTATAGCACTTTCAATATGTTCATGATATACATGTCTACCGTGAGAATAGATTTCTAGACTATTTTAGTTTTCTGTTTGGTATATATGACCATTGTAGTTCCTTGTGCATCTTAGTGGAATAAATTACCACTGAAGGCAGCAATATTAAACATTTGAAAGTAGTTAAGACAAGAATGGAGGAGTGGGTTGAAAAGAGCTAAAGCTTTTCTTGATCCTACATTAAAGACTGGGACTGTCAACAGCCATTCCAGACACTTTGGAGAAGCTCTGGAGCGCTGAGCACTTTCCCTGTGAGACAGAGACTGATTCGTCTCCAATTCATCTGTAGAGCTTGGATGGGTCTACACATAAGTCAGCATTCAGGTCTGTGGTTTGTGAGTAAGGCAGTGAATTAGATATGATGCTATGAAGGCAGGAATTACGGCGTGGCATTCTGACTTAAGATCAATCTTCTACAGTAGCTACATGGGATTTCACCCCCAAAATTTCCTTTGATGTATTAGTAAATCTCATTAAAGAGAACATCTTTATTGCTTTGTTATTTCTGCCAAAAACATTAACTTCTGGAATATTTCTGAAAGGAATGTTTTCAGATTCAATACAAAGTAAATTTCTAAAGAAAAGAAAAAGGGCTTGTCCTTGTTCAAAATTGTACTTGTAAGGATACGTATACACAGAGGAAAGCCGTACTGCTTTTAGTGCAGCTGGAAGACCGTGCCAGATTAGACAACATCAAGCTGTTGTGGTCGTGTCCGTTGTAGACATTACTGTCCATTACAGAAGAATGAGCTTTATTTCCAGGTATGTTTACACAATTTGGTTTCATGAATTTGTTTTTCAAAAAAAATAAAAAACAAAAAAAATAAAAAACACAAAAAAACAACAACACCATGATAAAATAAAAAAATACAAATAAGTAGGGAAGGAATAACAACATACAAATTGACAATTATATGTGCAGGTATATTACAATAGGCAGTTTTGTATATACAGGTAATTATGTGTGTTGGATAAATAATTGTATGTGCGTATAAATATAAATAGTGTTGTGTGTTCCATAGTTATTATCAAGTGTTCATTAGATGGATTGCCTGGGGGAAGAAACAGTTTCAGTGTCTGGTCATTCTGGTGCTCAGAGCTCTGTAGCATCGACCAGATGGAAACAGTTCAAAGAGGGAGTCTGCTGGATGTTATGGGTCCAGAGTGATTTTGTACGGTTCTAGTATAGAAGGAAGGGTTGTAGCGATGATTCACTCAGCAGTCCGGACAATCCTCTGTAGTCTTCTGAGGTCAGATTTGGTAGCTGAGCTGAACCAGTAAGTTACTGAAGTGCAGAGGATTGGTTCAGTGATGGCAAATTAAAACAGTTTCTGCAGCTTCTGTGGCAGGTTAAACCTCTGCTGGGCCTTTTTAACAATGTGAATGTCTGACTTCAGGTCCTGAGACAGGGTGGTGCCAGGAACCTGAATGACTCCACTGCAGTCACAGTGCTATGATGGCGAGTTTGCAAACTTCAGGAGATTGACAGATGGGTCCTTATATGTGCAGTCATTGGTGTACAGGGAAAAGAGAACTGGGGAGAGAACAGAGCCCTGGGGAGCTCCAGTGCTCATTATAAGGGTGCTGGATGAGTATTTTTCCCAGACTCACTAGCTGCTGCCTGTCTGTCAGGAAGCTGTCGATACACTGACAGATGGAGGTGGGCATGGAGAGCTGAGTTACATGTAGTTTGGACAGGAGAATGTTTGGCCGAGCTAAAGTCCACAAACAGGATCCTCATATAAGTCCCTGGTCTATCTAGATGTTGCAGAACATAATGCAGTCCAGTGTTTACTGCATCATTAACAGACCTGTTTGCCCTGTAGGCAAACTGAGGAGAATCGAGCAAGGTTCCAGTAATGTCCTTCAGGTGGGCCAGCACCAGTTTTTCAAATTACTTCATGACTACAGACGTAATTTTAATTTTGGATTCATTTTGTTGTAATTGGCAACAGTTTTGCCAAGTCTGCGGTTTTCCCATGGAATTTATTTTATTTATTTTTTTTTTTTTTTGATGCAGGCTGTTTTTCATGTCCAAGTTGAAGCGACCCCAATAATGTGTATTTTAGCACCTGAAATGCCCCTCGAAACTCCGTTAGTTTGGGCTAGTTTTGAGTAACTGTTGGGCGGGTTATGTTGTGAAAACTTGGCAAACCTTTCCGTCAAGCAGGTAACATTATTATTACTAATATAGTGGACTCATCAATAAATACATTGGCATCATGTATTAAAGATGAAATAATCACTTCATCCGATGTTCATCATCCGAAATGAATAAAACAGCTGACACCCTTACTTGCTTGAGTTCCATAACTATTGATGTCTCTCTCATAGGACTTGTGTTTGTGTGTAGGCGAAATAAAAGCAAAGCAGGACCAAAGCACTGTGAGGCAAGAGAGAGGGAGGCTAAAAATCTTTCTAATCTTAAAATGCATTTTTGCCCTGTTTGTGTTTGAGTACTTACAGTTATTTCATAAAGTATAAAACATTGTTTTTTTACAATACATAGCATGGTTTTTAATCATAATATTAGGGGGGGACAACCCTCAGATTGGGGGGGGGGGGTCTTGTCCTGTCATGTCCCCCATGGGATTTACGCTTTTGACTACTGAACAATATTTGTAATTTGAGACCTTACTTAAAATTAGACTGTTATTATTATTTATACCCAGTGTTTGGAATAACGGCGTTTAAAAGAACGGCGTTAGGTAACATCGTTATTTTTTCAGTAACACGGTAATCTAACTAATTACTTTTACTGAACGTTAAATGCGGTGCGTTACTATGCATTGATTTAATAAACTATGCAATCAGAACGGACCCCTGACCCCGGCTGCGCCAGCGGCACCAAACACACACACACACGCAACAGCTACACAGAGATTCGCAGCAGAGATGGCGAGTCAGGAGCAATCCGATGAAAAGTTGGCATTTTCAAGGTGAAGATATAAGCACTACTTCAAATTCATTGTGGTCAAAGGCAAGAACGTGCATGCAATGTGTACATCCAATGTGTAACACGCATCTACAAAGCTAGTGGCCAAAAACACTTTTCTGACAAAGATAATACTTGAAGTGCAGGATAAAACGCTTGCTGTCTGTTGACGTGCATTTTTTTTTTTTTTTTAAACAGTAACACAAATAGTTACTTTCCCTGGTAACGACTTACTTTTATTATAGAGTAATTCAGTTACTAACTAAGTTACATTTTGGAACAAGTAGTGAGTAACTATAACTAATTACCTTTTTAAAGTAACGTTCCCAACACTGTTTATACCCCTTATTTTTCCATTGCACTCAAGTTTGTAAAGAGCTTTAGTTTTTTCTTTGTTGCTGAATGATGCCACAATGGAAAGCAGTCACAATGAGATTGATGTTAGGAGTTATTTCTATACTTTTTCAAGATCTTCATTATTAGGCCACTTGTCTAAGATATACCTCAGTCCAATCCAACAATTGTTGTCTTCATATTGAACTGGACACATGAGCTGCCAAAAATTTCAAAGAGAATGTAAAATAAGTCTGGGAGATGAGGTTCTCCATAAAACTTGCAGCGTATACATAAATCAAGACATAGTTTGCTGTCACATTTCCAGTGGTTGTAGTAATAGTCAATCAAACTGAAGACCACTCAGTATGGTCAAAGATAAGATAATCAATGGATGAGTCTGAGCAACAGAGCTTCTTAAATTGTTCCAAGGTAACTGTGTGACTCTGTGACCTGAGCGGGGGCCATAAGTAGCCTGGCCTGGCTTCTGAGGGGCCTTCCTCCAAAGACTGGCTCAACTTCAATGGGGAGCCTCAGGCTCCATGTTTGTACTGATAAGAACATACCTGGCAGCTTCAGACAGTAGGGCACTTTGCTGGGATCACTCCTAAGTGCTTTTGGCGCTTGGCTGTTTGTCTGGGGCTGAGGTCGGACCTCTGCTGTGCTCTACATATTAGCTGGTGCTCTTAAAGCCATTGGGGGCGGAAAAGACTCTTCCGGAACAAGCGAGGTGGATGATGGGGTCAGCGACCTTGGCTTGCAGCTGAGGATGGAAAAAAGTCCACAAGAGATGGACAATTAGGCTGTAGACTGGGCTATTTCTGGAGTCACTCTGCCCTTTCTTTTGCTAGTAACCACTGCAAGTCCTACAAGGTGCATGCAGTAACAAGAATGTAATCCCCTTACATAACACCAGCCTGTAAGTGCCTGTCCTTCAATTAGTTTTGGGGAGGCCTCTAAAAATAAAGAGCTGTACTGACTTGTGTGACGTCAGAAGGTTAGAAGTAACTGGGGCGATGGGTAACCCAAATTAGAAGTGACTTTTCTGGAGGTTAACAGAGCAATCTATTTTTAGATCTTTCAAAGGTTGAAAATACCACTTCAGAGGCCCTGTATGTACTTGTCCAAACCTTAGTAGACCTAGTGCATCATAATGTCATGTGCTCCAGATCATGAAAGGGCAACGGCCTGGTGATATTCATAAAGGAGCAGCTAATGACTTAAATCTTTTTAGGAACCTGCAGCGCACTTGTGGTGAACACAGTATGGCATTGCACCATAGTTAGGCCTCATCCATTAGAATTTAGGTTGGCGGGGCATTATTTGAGAAAGTGTTCAATTGTAACCCATCACTCTTTCCAGCATTCATATATCAGATTGTAGTTTAATGATGGGTTTACACAATTATGCTAAATGGGGAATTGTAAAGGAAAGTCTATAAGATAAAAAAGACAAAAGTATCATAAAAGTATTAGGACTTTGCTTTGCGTAAATAACGGACCAAAATCGAACTTAATTCTGTTTCTGAGTTGTAAACTGTGGTACTATGGTTCTAATTCCTCAGAACGATTTTGATTTTATTTATTGTTTCCATTAGTATTCTTGTTAGATTTTTGAGGCAGAAATGCAGTTTTTACACCATACACTGTTCTCATCAAGCTGCCAAATTAGATTATTTCAGGTTTCAGGATGCATTTGAAAGATGCTTTTGTTCAAACTGACTTATAACATATTCAGTGTGTATTTTTTTTTCAATTCTTATGATTTCTGCAAAATAGTATGTTGCTTCTTGCATGTTTTGTGACACTTAAGTGAAATGCCCTTTGAGTGGTAGTAAAATTGCAGTTATTTATTATGTAGTTATACCTTAAACAGATGGGTGTGAACCTGGCAACATTTACATTGCTTCTTCATGTTTTGCAACACTTTCCAAGGAGGGGTTCTAATAGGTTAATATACCACCTACACTAATCCCTTCTCTAAACCTAACCAATAGTCTTAAAAAGGCAAACATGAGATAAAACCATGTAATTTTAGCTTGTTTCTACAAGTCTTTGATCTTTTTTTTATTGTTACTTGTGTTTCACGGGTCTCATACCTGAAGCATTGCAAGGGATGTACTGCACCTTGTGTGCTACCAAGTAAGTTTACTGTTTTATAAATGCAGTACTCATGGAGCTGGTTATTATGTGGCATAAACACTAAAAACACTCTGTGTCATTTCCTCTGCTTAGAAGCTCTGAAAAAGAAAGGGCTTAAAAGGGTAGGACCAAATGCCACTGGTTCTTTTCACCAGACTTCATAATTTGATTTGAGAAATGTGAGTGCATTCCAAAAAGAAAAAAAAAAAAAATATATATATATATATAACGGTTCATTATATCAATAAATTAGAATATGGTGACATCAACTCAAAACACATGCAAAGGTTTCCTGAGCCTTCAAAATGGTTTCTCAGTTTGGTTCACTAGGCTACACAATCATGTGGAAGACTGCTGTTCTGACAGTTGTCCAGAAGACAATCATTGACACCCTTCACAAGGAGCCACAAACATGCATTGCCAAAGAAGCTGGCTCCTGATAATCCAAGCATGTTAACAAACAGTTGAGTGAAAGGAAAAAGGGTGGAAGAAAAAGATGCACAACCAACCAAGAGAACTGCAGCCTTATGAGGGTTGTCAAGCAAAGTTTTTCAAGAATTTGAGTGAACTTAACAAAAAATGGACAGAGGCTGGGGTCAAGGCATACAGACGTGTCAAGGAATTTGGCTGCAGTTGTCGTATTCCTCTGGTTAAGCCACTCCTGAATCACAGACAACATCAGAGGCATCTTATCTGGTCTAAGGAGAAGAAGAACTGGACTCTTGCCCAGTGGTCCAAAGTCTTCTTTTGAGATCAATGTCCTAGAGTCTGGAGGAAAGGTGGAGAAGCTCATTGCCCAAGTTGCTTGTAGTCCAGTGTTAAGTTTCCACAGTCTGTGATGATTTTTCCTTTAAAAATCAAAGTCACTGCACCCGTTTACCAAGTAATTTTTTAGCACTTTATGCTTCCTTCTGCTGACCATCTATTTTTAAGATTCTGATTTCATTTTCCAGCAGGATTTGGCACCTGCCCACACTGCCAAAAGAACCAAAAGTTTGTTAAATAACCATGGTGTCGGTGTGCTTGACTGGCCAGCAAACTCACCAGAAATGAACCCCATAGAGCAGGGATAGGCAACTCCGGTCCTGGAGGGCCACTATCCTGCAGAGTTTAGCTTCAGCCCTCATAAAAACTAACCTGCCTGTATCTATCTAGTAATCCCGAAAACACTGATTGCCTTGTTCAGGTGTGTTTAATTAGGGTTGGAGCTAAACTCTGCAGGATAGTGGCCCTCCAGGACCGGAGTTGTCTATCCCTGCCATAGAAAATCTATAGGGTATTGTCAAGAGGAAAATGAGAGACAAGAGACTAAAAGATGCAGATCAAAGAACCCTGGGCTTCTGTACCACATCAGCAGTGCCACAAATCAATTCAATTCAAGTTTATTTGTCTAGCACTTTTTACGATACAAATCATTACAAAGCAACAGAAAATTACGTTTCTACAATATATAGTAGTAGCTTATGAGTGGTTACTGTCAGTTGTGCATATAACAGGATTTTTCTAACAAATTAATACAAGACATAGTCAGCCAGATGATGAACCTGTACATACGGATGAGCTATTCAATGGAGTGCACAAAAGAGTTGGAATATTTGGACTGATCACATGAATTAGAGTAATTGAGAAATGGGCCTTTCTGCTTTTACTAGACCACTCATATGGATTACATACAAGGAGATTTTCCTTGTTACCCATTTATCTACCTGCTGAACTGAAGTGGCACTCCTGCCAAATTACTATATATATACGCATGTATATATGTATTTAAGTGATTAATGTTTTCCCTTAATGTGGTTAGTTCACCTATTGTAAATTATATCGGATATAAAGATTTTTATTATTATAAGAATACATAAAACCTCAAAAGAATCTGAATGTTGAGTTAAGAAGGAAAAATGTAGGCGCTTAAGAGCAAGGCCTCTTTTTTTGCTTGTGGCAAGAGACCAAGGAGATGCTGTTCAAGCCACTTTTGCGTCTCTGTGGCAGGAAATCTCATAAAACAAAGAGTGAGCAGCTGAGGTGATTTACCAACCTGTCTTGACATCAGAGCTGAAATAAAGCAGAGCTGTTGGAAATAGGTTGGTTTGAGGGAGTAAGAGGGTAGAGCTATTACTCATGACACATTCAAATGATCCGCAGAGTGGTTCAACACATGACCATCCATGAAAATATTTATTGTGCAATGGTAGAAATGTCCCAAATGCAGATGTGTTTGCATTTCTTTAGACAGACTGCTTCAAAGTCTAGAGATGAACTTGTAATTATGGGGCACAATTAATACAATGTATGGGGAAAAAGGCAATGGGAATTTTATCAACATGATTAAGTTACATATTGTGTATTAATATTGCTATTATTGAATACACGTTGGGGTGTGATTCTTCAATGTAAACAGTCACATCAGTTTTATTAAAGAGGTCATATGATGAGATTTTAAAATTTTCCTTTCTCTTCGGTGTGTTACAAGCTCATGGTGAATAAAGAAGATCTGTGAAGTTGAAAAGAATAAAGTCTCAAATCCAAAGAGTTATTCTTTATAAAATTTAAGACTCCTCCACGCTCCCCTGGAATGGCTCATTCTAGCATGCCCCCACATATCTACTTCAGTATGTGGGAAGATTTGCATAATACCGCACAGATGGTCACGCAAAGAAAGAATGCGTACCTTTTACAGTATGTGGAAAATAATGTGTTTTTGAACCATAAATAATGTTATTTTTAGCAGCATCATATGACCCTTTTAACATTACACTATTTACACATTTTATGAGCACTTAACCCAACCCCTGCCCCTAAACCTACCATTTGTCAATAAAACACAAGATAACAACTACCATCAACATTTATAAAAAAAAGAAAAAATATATATATATATATTACATATTTTCTGAAAGCAAAACGATTGGCTTGTGAGAGGAATAGATGTGATCGCTGCCTCCATCCTGTGCCTGCACATAAAACCTGACCAAGGTTTGTATGTAGTCTGTGAATAGGGTCATGCTCACAAACGCAGAAACACATTCAAGGTAACAGACATGAAGCCAAAATAATGCAATTAACTAAATTTTTTATGCATTTAGCAGATGCTTTTATCCAAAGCAACTTACAAGTGCTTTCAGGCTATCAATTTTTACCTATCTTGTGTTCCCGGGGAATCGAATCCCCAACCTTGCGCAGTGCTCTACCAATTGAGCTACAGGAACACTAAATAGTAAATAGTCTGAATAGTATAGAAAATAAAGTAAATAGTATGGAATGTATCTCAAAACGCCCTAGTGTGCTTAGTGCTAACAAAATATAAAAGAAACCAAAATATTTTAAAAAGCATAATTATATGGCATGTCATGCAAGGATTTCCGGAAATAACATTTAACTGTTTTTCCCTGTAAATTATCTGATAATTCATTTGTATTGTTTTCACTTCCAGAAAACCTAAAATGAACACTATTTTAGAGTAAAAATACAAAAAATGTGATTTTAAACAATTTACAATCATTCATTGTACAGTAAGATATCAAAAAACAATATAATATAATAAAATATAGGCATTTCATTCACTGTATAATATAGATATACATATACTACAGTAATGTGATTAATTTCATTCATGTGGAAATTTAACCAGATGAGGCAAGTCTATGTGAAAGGAGATAGTTAAATGCACCAATAACTTCTGAATACAGGACCCGTCCTCCCTCAGTCCTCCTTGATCTAAGTGTCCTACTCCTTCCCAGACATGAAAAGTAAACCCACTCCAAAAACAGCACCAGTGCAGATCCAATCTCAATGAGCTGTAATTTAAAAAACAGCCTGCTGGAAAAACAGCAATAAATTAGCAAAGCCTTCAAAGTAGCCGTCTGTGCATTCACCTTTTTGTACATAAAACAAAAATACTTTAGCTATTGGCTATGAAAAACATTTCACAACATGCTGGGACAGACGGCAGGACATAGAGACTATGGACTGGCATAAGTGGGGTGTTGTCTGGGGAGCTGTCAAACATACAGCCAGATGTTAGTCAGGCATGCATCGGTGGATGCCGCTAATAAATAAAGAGGTACCCACAATTGTAAAAAAGTTTCTTAGCTTTCTTAAATGTTGATGCCAATTTAAAACTTTAAACTAGAGTTGTGTGTATTCCTATCCCAAAGCATTCTTCAACATGTGTGTCTATTGTTGTTGCTGTAAAGGTTACTAGGTATGTGTTACAAAATGCAATATTGAAAATATTTGTTTCAAATTGTGTAGGTGAAACAGTGATGTGATATACAAGCAACGTGCACACTTTGTGCAAGACTTATGCCAGTGAACATTTTTCACCATGAAAGTGATGGCGCTTTGATGGCTATTCTCTTAGAGACGACGAGAGACGAACCTCCTACTTAATATGCGGTATATAACTATTTTAACTTATTTTGTTAATCTTTCTCTTGTGGCCAGAACATGGTAAAAACAATGCAAAACATATTTTGGGTTTAACGGGTTGTTTTTGAAA